>NC_133667.1:10599070-11126570 GCF_048934315.1 Petromyzon marinus | reverse complement strand
CTGCACCACCCCCTCCCCCTCCCCCCCCCCAGTAGCTCCCTCGCTGGCCCAGTTGAATCCAGATTCGTGTCACCCTCTCGCACTCGGGACGAGCGTCTGCGCGTGCGTGCGTGTGGAGCGGCGGCGTAGCGGGTTGGCGCTGCCGCGGACATTGGTGACGAGCACCTGAGCCGGTCCCGGGCCTCTCCCCTGGATCGGCTCGGCCACAAATGAGTACCTGGAGCGGTGTGTAAAAAAAACATCGCCTACTTTGGGGGAGACAAAGGCGGCCGGGCGTGGTGGTGCCGGCCACCCCACCACGCCCCCCTTCGTGCGCCGTGCCGGCCTTCTTCGCAGGCGCCGCTCGCTAGCGGCGCTCGCCCCATCACTCCGTTAAGCGCCCGCGGGGGGATCTGTGCCTTTGCGGCGTGCGACGGCAGCTCAGCAGCGACCCCGGGGTTTGATTCCCGTCTCACGGCCACCAACACCGGTGACGATCATCTGGGCCCCCCCCCCCTTCCTCCCCCTGGAGTTCCACTCTCAAACGAGTCGTCCCCACACGCCACTTGCCCCCCCCCCCCCCCCCCCCCGACGGTCTGCCGAGGCCACGCCGCAGGTCGGAGCAAAGCTTTGTCTTTGCCTTGCAGTGCAAGCTGGGAGTGGTGCGCCTGGCGGAGCAGGACGTCTTCGCGGAGACGGAGATCCTCATCCACCTCATCGTGGCCTCCAGCGACTCTCGGCACAGCCGTCGCCACCCGCCGCCGAGATGGAGCTACGGCGCCGGCTCGGTGTGGGGGTCGGGGGGGGGGGGGGAGGCAACTCCTGTGGCCCGGCGAGCTAGTTCACGTTCTCCGTTATAGCGGCGAAGCGTGTTCACGTTCTCCGTTATAGCGGCGAGCGTGTTCACGTTCTCCGTTATAACAACGAGCGCCTTCACATTCCCCGTTATAGCGGCGAGCGTGTTCACGTTCTCGTTATAACAAACGAGCACGTTCACGTTCTCCGTTATAGCGGCGAGCTAGTTCAGTTCCCCGTTATAACAACGAGCGCCTTCACGTTCTCCGTCACAGCGGCGAGCGTGTTCACGTTTCTCCGTTATAACAACGAGCGCATTCACGTTCCCCGTTATAGCGGCGAGCTAGTTCACGTTCTCCGTTATAACAACGAGCACGTTCACGTTCCCCGTTACAGCGGCGAGCGTGTTCACGTTCCCCGTTATAGCGGCGAGCGTGTTCACGTTCTCCGTTATAGCGGCGAGCGGTGTTCACGTTCTCCGTTATAACAACGAGCGCCTTCACGTTCCCCGTTATAGCGGCGAGCTAGTTCACGTTCTCCGTTATAACAACGAGCACGTTCCCCGTTACAGCGGCGAGCACGTTCACGTTCTCCGTTATAGCGGCGAGCGTGTTCACGTTCTCCGTTAAGCGGCGAGCGCGTTCACGTTCCCCGTTATAGCGGCGAGCTAGTTCACGTTCTCCGTTATAGCGGCGAGCGTGTTCACGTTCTCCGTCACAGCGGCGAGCGGTTCACGTTCTCCGTTATAACAACGAGCGCCTTCACGTTCCCCGTTATAGCGGCGAGCTAGTTCACGTTCTCCGTTATAACAACGAGCACGTTCCCCGTTACAGCGGCGAGCACGTTCACGTTCTCCGTTATAGCGGCGAGCGTGTTCACGTTCTCCGTTACAGCGGCGAGCGCGTTCACAGTTCCCCGTTATAGCGGCGAGCTAGTTCACGTTCTCCGTTATAGCGGCGAGCGTGTTCACGTTCTCACGTCACAGCGGCGAGCGTGTTCACGTTCTCCGTTATAACAACGAGCGCCTTCACGTTCCCGTTATAGCGGCGAGCGTGTTCACGTTCTCCGTTATAGCGGCGAGCGTGTTCACGTTCTCCGTTACAGCGGCGAGCGTGTTCACGTTCCCCGTTATAGCGGCGAGCGTGTTCACGTTCTCCGTTATAGCGGCGAGCGTGTTCACGTCTCCGTTATAACAACGAGCGCTTCACGTTCCCCGTTATAGCGGCGAGCTAGTTCACGTTCTCCGTTATAACAACGAGCACGTTCTCCGTTACAGCGGCGAGCTAGTTCACGTTCTCCGTTATAGCGGCGAGCGTGTTCACGTTCTCCGTCACAGCGGCGAGCGTGTTCACGTTCTCCGTTATAACAACGAGCGCCTTCACGTCCCCGTTATAGCGGCGAGCATGTTCACGTTCTCCGTTATAGCGGCGAGCGTGTTCACGTTCTCCGTTACAGCGGCGAGCTAGTTCACGTTCTCCGTCACAGCGGCGAGCGTGTTCACGTTCTCCGTTATAACAACGAGCACGTCACGTTCCCCGTTATAGCGGCGAGCTAGTTCACGTTCTCCCGTTATAGCGGCGAGCGTGTTCACGTTCTCCGTCACAGCGGCGAGCGTGTTCACGTTCCCCGTATAACAACGAGCCACGTTCACGTTCTCCCGTTATAGCGGCGAGCTGTTCACGTTCTCCGTCACAGCGGCGAGCGTGTTCACGTACTCGTTATAACAACGAGCACGTTCACGTTCTCCGTCACAGCGGCGAGCGTGTTCACGTCTCCGTTATAGCGGCGAGCGTGTTCACGTTCCCCGTTATAGCGGCGAGCGTGTTCACGTTCTCCGTTATAACAACGAGCGCCTTCACGTTCCCCGTTATAGCGGCGAGCTAGTTCACGTTCCCCGTTATAGCGGCCGAGCTAGTTCACGTTCTCCGTTATAGCGGCGAGCGTGTTCATGTTCCCCGTCACAGCGGCGAGCGTGTTCACGTTCTCCGTCACAGCGGCGAGCGTGTTCACGTTCTCCGTTATAACAACGAGCGCCTTCACGTTCCCCGTTATAACAACGAGGCACGTTCCCCGTTCACGGCGGAGCGCGAGTCGCCGCCTCACGAAGCTTTCGGGGCGGGTCTCGTCGGGCGTTACACAAGCCCCTGGCTCTTCCGTGAGGCAGCGCCAGCTGCGTCTCGACCCAACTCGCGGCTTGTTTAAGCAAAATGTTCTCCGTGTGCGCGTTTGTTATTGGGGTGTGTGTGGGAGCGGGAGGCACGGTAGGTGGCGCGGTTGGTGCACGCACAGGTGGCGCGCCATCACCACCGGCGGCATCATCACTGATGCCGCCGGTGGCGATGATTGTGGCGGTGACGGTGGCGATGGTGGCGGGCGGCGATGGTAGTGATCATCTCGGTCGACACGTGGCACCTGGGTCTGCCCTGTGACCCCCTGCCGGCGGGCGTTTCGTGTGGCCTTAACGTGCACATAGCCTGGCACGAGCGCCGTGGATTCGTAGCGGCCGGCGCGCTTGCGCCACGAACCCCGGTCGGCCCGCGTTCGATTCCCGCTCGCGGCCAACGCCGGCGGCGATTATCCGAGCCGTTCCCGGGCCTCCTCCCCTAGGTCGCCTCGGCCTCAAACGAGTCCCTGACGCGGCGCATCGCCACCGGGGGGAGACGAAGGCGGCCGGACTTAGATGCCGGCCACACTCCCCCCCCCCCCCCACCACCCCCTCGTGTGCCACGGTACCGGCCTCCATAGGCGGCTGCTGCTGCTGCTGCTGCTCGCTATCAACACGTCGGGGTGTGGGGGGGGGTGGTGCATCTTTGCCCTCCGTTTTTTGTCGCATGCACAGCACGGTTGACTGGAACAACCCGGCGCTGGTGAACAAGCTGTACCGCGTCTACCTGGGCGACGTGCCGCTCAAGACCAAAGACGTGAGTGCCGTCGCGTGCCGGGCTTCTTGGCCAACCGCGGTCCGCGCCCCGCCCCGCGCTTCGACGGCGGCGGCGGCGGCGGCGGCGCGCCGAGTGGCCGGCGCCCCCCAGCGCCAGGCCCCAGGAGCACTTTGGGAGGTTCGCGCGAAGTGGCTGCAGGAGGGTCGCCTCGGTGGGTCAAACCCGCGCGGCCGCCGCCACGGGTTTGACCGACCGAGACGACCGGCAGATGCGCCGGCAGCCCGCAGCCCGCAGCTTGTGCCAACTCGCTGCGTTTTAGCCCCCCACCCCCCCCCCACCCCCCCCCACCCCCCCCACCACCTTCCCCGGCGCTCTCGTCCGCTCGTTGCGAGCGTCGCTCCTCCGTCGTTGCTGAGGGCGACTGCCTCCAACTGCCCAGTGGCGTCAGCGTTCCTCGCGAGCCTCCTCCTCCTCCACCACCACCACTCACAACAACAACATCGGTAGTTACCACTTCACCGTAAGCAGTTGTGCCAGGCTGAGGTGTATTACAACTCCATCATCGTCATCATCACCACTACTAACTACGGCCATCAACATCATAGCTGCCACCGCTACCCAACGTCACTGCCATTGATTACCACCAGCACCACCAGCGCTATGCATCGCCATCACAGCATCATCATCACCAAAGACAAATATATTCCGCATGTGACCTGAACAGACTGTTGGGGCAAGTGCCGTTAGCGAGCACCTATGAAGGCCGGCACGGCACACGAGGGGTTGGGTGGTTGGTCAGCACCACGCCCGGCCGCCTTTGTCTCCCCACTGCTGTTGTTCACACTGCACCAGGTACTGATTTAAGGTCCGAGACAACCTTGGGGTGGCCCAGTAGCGATTCAGATAATCGTCACTGGCGTTGACCGGGAGCGGGAGTCGAACTCGGGCCAGCGCAGTGACGATGATGACTCCACTCCAGGTTTTCCCCTCCACATTTAGAATCAGCGTCACGCGTTTTTCGATTCATTGGCCACCATTAGTTTCCGCACAGACGATAAGCCACTTGCTTGAGCTATCGTTCCCTTTTGAGAAAAGAAGATAATAGCTCAGTGGGTATTGCCTGGTAAAATAATAAAAATAGTTCAGTTTAAGTCAATGTATCTCCGTGCATCACCGTGTGTTTAGAGTGTTCAGCTCGTTTTCAGAATTGACTTGGCCACAAATCATTGCTCAAGGAAGTGTCTCTTCACGTGATAATGTATAGCAGTAGCCAAACACTGTCAACACGTGATGTTGATTCTTAATGTGGAGAGAGAAAACCGAAAGAGCCGGGAGAAAAATCCACACGCGACCACGGGAAGAGAGAGAGAGAGAGACGCACACTCCAAACACACAGCAGCAGACGTCATTAGTGTCAGGATGGAACCCACGACCTCCCGTATACCAGGCGAGGTAGTTAACATCTCGCAACTGTGATGATGATGGTGAGAGAGAGACACCGCCAACTCCAAACACACAGCAGCAGACGTCATTAGGGTCAGGATGTAACCCACGACCTCCCGTATACCAGGCGAGGTAGTTAACATCTCTCAACTGTGATGATTATGGTGAGAGAGAGACACACCGCCAACTCCAAATACACAGCAGCAGACGGCATCAGGATCGGGATGGAACCCACGACCTCTGTATTCTAGGCGAGGTAGTTAACATCTCTCAACTGTGATGATGATGGTGAGAGAGAGACACACCGCAAACTCCAAATACACAGCAGCAGATGTCATCAGGATCGGGATGGAACCCACGACCTCCTGTATACTAGGCGAGGGAGTTAACATCTCGCAACTGTGATGATGATGGTGAGAGAGAGAGACACACCGCAAGCTCCAAATACACAGCAGCAGATGTCATCAGGATCGGGATGGAACCCACGACCTCCTGTATACTAGGCGAGGGAGTTAACATCTCGCAACTGTGATGATGATGATGGTGAGAGAGAGAGACACACCGCAAGCTCCAAACACACAGCAGCAGATGTCATCAGGATCGGGATGGAACCCACGACCTCCTATATACTAGGCGAGGGAGTTAACATCTCGCAACTGTGATGATGATGATGGTGAGAGAGAGAGAGACACACCGCAAGCTCCAAATACACAGCAGCAGATGTCATCAGAATCGGGATGGAACCCACGACCTCCCGTGTACCGGGCGAGGGAGTTAACATCCCCTAACCACCGCCTGGCTGCCTCTGCGTGCGATTTCCCCCCCCGTCTCGTCTCCCTCCCGCAGGGCTCCACGATGAAGCCCGAGCAGAAGCGAGAGGCGGCGAGCACGCGCATCAAGCTCAAGATCACCCCCCACCTGCTGAGGTCACGGCAAGCGGCCGAGACCTTCCCAGCCTGCATACAGGTGAGGCCGTGCACGCCCGTGCGTGAGGCCGTGCGCGCGTGCGTGTGTACGTGCGTGCGTACGTACATGCGTGCGTACGTACACGTGCGTGCGTACGTACACGCGCGCGTATGTACACGCGTGCGTACGTACACGCGTGCGTGCGTACGACTCAAAACTGAAAGTTACAACAGTTTTTTTACGTTACCAATGCAAGGGCCCGCCGAGCCTAGATCCACACAGTCCGTCCCTCGGTTGACGTTTTTGTTTTTTTAAAATCCGTTTCCACGAAAACGACTTTTGTCAACCGAGGTGACTTGCTCGTGATCGAGTTCAACACGACGGAGGCTTTCGCGAGGCAATGTTTTATTTTCGGCGTTTGGTCGCGTCAATGTTGTGCCTTCGCTCCCCAACACTCGGCCCGGCGCGCTGCGCCCGTAGCGACGTGGCCACGTTCTGTTCACGTGACGAGCCTCGCTTAAGTCGGCTGTGCCCCGGGGGCGGTGGCGGGTGTCACGACGCGTTTGCACGTCTACGCGTTGTAACGCGACGAAAACCCTGCGTCTTGGACGCCCGAATCGACTTGGTTTTGCGAGTTGAAATGTACGCTGGAAGAGAAGTGGCCGAGTCTGCGGGAGAATGCAACCGTTTCCGCTGCCAATAACAGAAAGCCTAATTCTGATTGAAAGCTTTCGTGACTGCAGGGATTCATATTCTTGGTTCTTTCGGTAAAGTCACCACCCACCACGTAGAAGGGAAACAATAAAATAATAAAAAATATAAAACGATTAAATTCTCACGACATTTCGACCGCAACACAAAGCAATCATCATCATCAGGTGTGAAAACCACAGCAAGAAATATTTTCAAATTTTCTTGCTGTGGTTTTCACACCTGATGATGATGATTGCTTTGTGTTGCGGTCGAAACGTCGTGAGAATTTTCCCGTTTTATATTTTTATTGTTTCCCTTCCACGTGGTGACTTTACCGAAAGAACCGAGAATAAGCCCAACGCTGTTAAACAGAGCCCCAATCCAAGGTCTGAAACCGCTCATCAGTGGGGGCGTCGCTGATTTGCCGAGGGGAATGGCTCAGCCCACCAGTTCCGGGCGCTCTCTGATTGGCCGTCACTGCCGAGAACGATCGGCGCCACGCAGCCTGCGAGCGGCTGTTAGCCCCGGGTGCCACGGGTGATCGACGCCGGTTTCGCCGTCACTGGGGATCGTCGCTACCGCGTGCCCCCCCCGTACTTTGCACTCCTGTTGCGTCGTATTGTTGTGGGTCTCACGTTCTGACCCCCCTCCCCCCTCCCCGTGTGCCCCCTTGCCGGACATCTGTGACCAAGAGCTTCACAGCTCATCGGATACCTCCGGCAGCATAAATAAACGAACCGCGAATTAAAACATGAAGTATAACCCGGTCTTGTGCAAGCACGTATTATTACACATCGTAGCCCGGTGCCACGTGTGATGACTTCCGGTTTCGCCGTTGTTGTTGTTGGGGGGGGGTCGTCGGTTCAATGCATCCTCTGAGCGGCCGTTACCCCGGGTGCCCGCAGGTGGTGTTTGACGGGCTGTTCGGAGCCAGCACCAACGCCAAACTCAAGGGTCTCTCGTTGCAGTTCGTGCACCACATCTGCGCCGTGTAAGTCCACGGTGTCCAGACAACACCCCCCCCACCGCGTCCCTCTTCTACAGTCGCCCGTCCCCCTTCTTCCGCTTCCCTCGCCGCTGCCCCTCCACTCCTTCCCGGCCCCCCCTCCCCCCGCTCCCTCTCCCTACACCTTTCCTAGCCCCTAAGCAGCCTCGGTCGCGGTCACACCGCATCCCTCTGCCCGCTGCCAATCTCAAATCGTTCTCTCGCCCCCCCAACCGTTTTGGAGACGTATGTTCGCGCGCCTTGAACACGGCCGCTCTGCAATTATGAGGTGCGATGAATATTCAACGGACGTGAAACTCTCTGCGCTGGCGATGGCGAATGCGTGGAGGGGGGGGTGCTTTGGTGCGGGTGCTCAAATCGCCGTCGGAGAGATGCCTCAATCCTGGCGGGGCGGTTGACTCAGCCCATCATCCCGCAAGGGGTCGATAAAGCCAAGAGCACTTCTTGTGTGATGCCGAAAACTATGGGGGTTCCTTAAAAAAAAAAAGTGAACACCTTGTGAGAATTTGCAACAACACCAAATGCGGTGCCTCTGCGCTATGGGGACCACCGGGGAGAAGATTCCAGGGCGTGCGTTGACGACGATGGCGAACGAGAGGGAGACTCTTCGACTTTTTGAAGCTGTTAAGACACATTGGTCAGCATTAGTCTTTGGGTCTTTCGGTAAAGTGACGTAGAAATAGATTAAAATAAATAATTGAATACGACGTTTCGATTGCAACACAAGCAACCGTCATCAGGTGTGAATGAATGCAAGCTCGGAGAGAGACACACATGGAGAGAGACAAACACAGACACAGAGACAGAGAGACACACACATGGAGAGAGACAAACACAGACACAGAGAGAGAGACACACACAGAGAGAGAGACAAACATAGACACAGAAAGAGACACACAGAGAGACAAACACAGACACAGAGAGAGAGACACACAGAGAGAGAGACAAACACAGACACAGAGAGAGAGAGAGACACACACAGAGAGACACAGAGAGAGAGAGACACAGAGAGAGACACACAGAGAGAGAGACAAACACAGACACAGAGAGAGACGCGGAGAGAGAGAGAGAGAGACAAACACAGACAGAGAGAGAGACAAACACAGAGAGAGACAAACACAGACACAGAGAGAGAAAGAGAGACACACAGAGAGAGACACACAGAGAGAGAGACACAGAGAGAGACAAACACAGACACCAGAGAGAGAGACAAACATATACACAGAGAGAGAGACACAGAGAGAGAGAGAGAGACAGAGAAAGAGAGAGACACACATGGAGAGAGACAAACACAGACAGAGAGAGACACAGAGAGAGAGACACATGGAGAGAGACAAACACAGACACAGAGAGAGAGACACAGAGAGAGAGAGACAAACACAGACAGAGAGAGAGACACAGAGAGAGAGAGACAAACATGGAGAGAGACACAGACACAGAGAGAGAGGACACAGAGAGACACACAGAAAGAGAGACAAACACAGACACAGAGAGAGAGACAAACACAGACACAGAGAGAGAGACACAGAGAGAGAGAGAGACACACAGAGAGAGAGAGAAACACAGACACACAGAGAGAGAGGCAAACATATACACAGAGAGAGACAAACACAGAGAGAGACAAACAGACACAGAGAGAGAGAGAGACACACAGAGAGAGAGGTGAACAGAGAGAGAGAGACACACATACAGAGAGAGAGAGACAAATACAGACACACAGAGAGAGAGACAAACACATACACAGAGAGAGACACACAGAGAGACACACAGAGAGAGACACAGAGAGAGACACACAGAGAGACAAACACAGAGAGAGAGACACACAGAGAGAGACACAGAGAGAGACACACAGAGAGAGAAGCACAGAGAGACACAGAGAGACACACACGCAGAGAGAGACACACAGAGAGAGAGAGACAATAACAACCCACACCGCAAACTCCAAACGTACAGCAGGCGTCGTCAGGGTCGGGATCGAACCCACGACCTCCCGTACATCGGAAGGGGTAGTTAACATCTCCTAGCCATTGTTGGCGCCCCTAATGAGAATTTGGAGTCTCCACCACTGGTTCTGCTGATGCGCCTTCGTGAAGCGTGAGATCGTGGTAACCCAGGCGCCTCCACTCCCCCCCTCCCCCCTCCTCGGTGTCCAGGTGCCCTGAAGCCAAGATCAAGCCGCTTGGTCCGATGCTGCTCAACGGACTAACAAAGCTCATCAACGAGTCCAAGGAGGTGAGCTCCTCCACCCCGTTGCGGGGCGAAGGGGCGGTATGGGGAGATAGAGAGAGGGAGGGAGGGAGGGAGGGTGAGAGGGAGGGAGGGAGGGAGATAGAGAGAGAGGGAGGGAGGGATGGAGGGAGGGAGGGAGGGAGAGAGGGAGGGAGGGAGGGAGATAGAGAGAGAGGGAGGGAGGGTGAGAGGGAGGGAGGGAGATAGAGAGAGAGGGAGGGAGGGATGGAGGGAGGGAGGGAGGGAGATAGAGAGAGAGGGAGGGAGGGAGGGACGTTATCCCTTTCGTGTGCGTGTTACGTGGAGCTCCCTTCGCGACCGCTACGTCGCCAGCCGCGCCGGTCGGAGGCGCGACGTCGTGGGAGCGAACGGCCAGCTCCGTCCGCCACACGCCGAAGACGGCCGCCGCTCGCCTGCCGGCCGAAGTGGCGGTGGTGTCGGCGGGCCGTGCTCTCGTAGGCCGCGCGGGAGTGTCCAAAGTGGGGGGGGGGGGACTCTTTCGCTTGGCTGCAGGAGGTCACGGGACAGTTGACCCTCAGACCCAGCGGGTGCCGCAGCCGCAGCCGCAGCCGCCACGGGGTTTCGACCGACCGAGATGACCGGCGGATGCACCGGCTGTGCTCCCCCCCCCCAAACTCCATTGTAGCCGTCCCGGCGCTCCATAGTTTTTTGTTTCTGCTGAATGATCCCTGGCCTCTTCTCTCTCTCTCTCGCTCCTCTCTTTCTGTTCTCTTTTCTTAACCCCCCCTCCCCCCCCCCCGCAGGACTCGAAGCTTCGCTCGCTCGCGTACACGGCGGTGGGAAAGCTCTCCTCGTGAGTACTCAAGACCAACTTCACTCGCCGGCAAGGGGGGGTGGATGGGGGGCGGTGGGAGTGGCGGGGGATGGATGGTGGCGTTTAACCGCATGGGTGGAACAAACGATGCGGAAACCAACGAGACCGCTGATACAAACGATAAAAAAAGTAATTCTAGATTTGAAGCTTTCGTGACTGCAAGGATCCATACTCTTTGGTTTTTATTCGGTAAAGTCACGTAAAAAGCAACAAAAAAATCAAAAATAAAAATTCACGACGTTTCGGCCACAACACAAGTGGCCTTCATCAGGTGAAGGGAGCAGACTGTCTGGCAGGGTCTCTCTCTCTGTCTGTACAGTCTGCTCCCTTCACCTGATGAAGGCCACTTGTGTTGTGGCCGAAACGTCGTGAATTTTTATTTTTTATTTTTTTGTTGTTTAAAAAAAGTAATCCGTCTCTACCATTTTTTACATACCCCTGAATCGGGACCCTGAATAGCGACAGCCTCCAATCGAATCGCTGTCTTTAACCGATCGACGGAGGAATGTGTTCCGTGAGCAACGGTGGTGAATGCGACCCCCTCGCCTGTCCCACCCCCCCCTGTGTCTCCGTGTTTCACGATGGCTAGGAGATGTTAACTACCTCGCCTGGTACGCAGGAGGTCGTGGGTTCGATCACGTTCCTGACGGGGTCTCTCTCCCTGTGGTTGCGTGAAAATGTTTTTGTTTTTAATATCCGGGTCCTCCGTCCCCCCCCCCCCCCCACATTTATTTGGCCCGCTGTTAAATTTGCCCGCTTCACTGAGCTGTGTCATCTGTGGTCGGCAGGTCGCTTCTGAAAATGAGCTATGTAGCTCAGTGGGGCTTTACACCTAAGTAAAATAAAAATAAAATAGAGTTTAGTTTAGTAGGCTTTCGCGAGCAACATCATCCATAACGCAGGTTTGTTTTTTGTTTGGGGTCAGATCGCGTAAATATATGAATATGTCGTAAAACCCACCACCACCCAACACAGCCAACTAGTAAGGTTTGTCACGTAAACAGAACGTGGCCAATTCGTCACGAGTACAGCACTAACCGGTTGTGTTGGAGAGCAAAGCCACAACATTTACAATCTGAGTACGACGTTTCGCCAGCTATTACAACCAGCTTCATCAGGCTAGTTTGGCGATTACGAACGATTCGTAGCCTCGCGGTACACGTATCGTCCCCACGTGTAAACCACGGCTCGCACTGATCCCCGCACTGCCCGCATGAATTCCGCTCTCTACTGTTGTTCTTCGGCCCGATATCTCGAGCGGTGTTTCTCAAACTTTTTTTAACCTGCGCAGGGGGGGGGGGACGTGTGGGGGTGGAGTTGCTGGGCCAAACATTTCCGCGGACTCACCCAGCCCCCACCGTACAGACTTACTGACCTGCTGACTGACTTACGGACTGATGGACCGACCGACCGACCGACTTACCGACGGACAGACCTGCTGCTTCCTGCTGCACCCCTGGGTGCCGTTCTGAACGCCGATCCGATCCATCCAGGAGGGAGGGCAAAAGCGGCGTGCACCTCGGGCAGTGCATGCCCAGAAATCTGTGCAGCGTGCCCGCATTCTTTTATCTAACGCGTTGTTCCGTACTTTGTATTTTTATCTAACTTGCTGTTCCGAACGTCGTCTTTTCTTCCAGCCCATTATTTACGAACTTCATCTTTTTTTCTAACTCGTCGTTCCAAATTTTGTCTTTTTTTTTTAGCTCTTTCCGAACTTCGTCTTTTCTTCTAACTCGTTCCGAACTTAATCTTACTTTTTTAACTCGTTATGAACCTCGTCTTTTCTTCTAGCTCGTTGTTCCGAACATCGTTTGTTTCATGTTGCAGGCGCCTCCCGCAGCTGTTCTCCAAGGACATAGCCCTGGTGCAGCAGTTCCTGGAGGCTCTGTGCAAGGTGAGGTTCAACCCCCTCTACCCGCACGTGCTGAGTATTGAGCGCTGGATCACGTGACCCACGGTCTGTGAATCGGCGGTGCGGAGGGCAGTGCTGGATCACGTGACCCACGGTCTGTGAATCGGCGGTGCGGGGGGCAGTGCTGGATCACGTGACCCACGGTCTGTGAATCGGCGGTGCGGGGGGCACTGCCGATTCCACAAAATGATAGCTCAACGAAGTGGCTTATCGTCACGTGGAAATTTATAGCAGCCAAATTACCCTGAACGCTTGACGTTGATTCTAAATGTGGAGGGGAAAAACCGGAGAGCCCGCAGAAAATCCACGCAACTACGGGGAGAACATGCGAAACTCCAAACATACAGCCGGCGTCAGGGTAGGGATTGAACCCACGCACTCCTGCATACCAAGCGAGGGAGTTAACATCTCGCCACCGTGGCGCACCCCGTCATGAATGAGGTGGCGACCGCATCTGCCGTGCCCCGTTCTCAATCTTCGCTTGTTTTTTTGCGCGTTTAGTTTGTTGCCCTTCCCCCGCACCTCCGATTAGCACGGTTGGCTACGTACGGTGCTTACGTACGTCGCAAAGGTTTTAACGTAACGTGCGAGGGGCATCTTTATCTTCCGACCACTGTGCACGCGTGTGACTGCACCACCCCTCCTCCTCGTTTCCCCCCCCCACCCAACCCCCCTTCCCCCGTCGTCCAGGAGGACCCCGAGGATCGGCTCTGCATCCAGGAGGCTCTGTCCATGATGGCGCCGGCTTACAGTGGCCTGCAGGGGGCAGACCTCAAGCTCATGGAGGCTCTGGTGGCCGGGTACATCGAGAAGGTCAGGAACACCCCCCCTCTGATCCCCACCCACCCCCCAATCACCTCCCCACAGTCTCTCCACGTTCACTGCACTGCTGCCTGCGTGTGTGCGCGTGCGTGTGTGCGTGTGTAGGTGGGGAGCGGTGGTGTAGCGGTTGGCGCGCTGCGCTATAAACCCGGCGACCCGGGTTCGATTCTCGCTCATGGCTAACACCAGTGTGTCACCTCCACGTGTCCCCCCCCCCCCTCCCATCCACTCCACTCCTGTGTCTCTCCTGTGTCCTTTCATGTGCCATGTCTTTGACGCGTGTGTACGTGTTCCCCACGTCCCTGCAACTCCTCACGTCCCCGCGTCTCCTCCCATCTCCCCGTGTTTCTCCTGTCTTCCCGTCCCCACGTCTCCCCCTGTCTCCCCACATCTCCCACGTCTCCCCGCGTCTTCCCGTGTCTCCCCCCCCCCCCGTCCCCCGTTAGCCCGAGCTGCACGCTCGTCTCGTCGCGGTGAAGTTTGCGAGCGCCGTGTTCGCCCCGGACCACGTGGCCTCACGTTACCTCCTGCTGCTCGCAGCCGGAGACCCGTGAGTGGCTCTCGCCCTGAGGCTAGAACTCGCCCTGAGTCTAGCACTGACTCTACCACTAGGCCTGTCTCTACCACTAGGCCTGACTCTACCACTAGGCCTGACTCTACCACTAGGCCTGACTCTACCACTAGGCCTGACTCTACCGCTAGGCCTGAGTCTAGCACTAGGCCTGACTCTACCACTAGGCCTGACTCTACCACTAGGCCTGACTCTACCACTAGGCCTGACTCTACCACTAGGCCTGACTCTACCGCTAGGCCTGAGTCTAGCACTAGGCCTGACTCTACCACTAGGCCTGACTCTACCACTAGGCCTGACTCTACCACTAGGCCTGACTCTACCACTAGGCCTGACTCTACCACTAGGCCTGAGTCTAGCACTAGGCCTGACTCTACCACTAGGCCTGACTCTACCACTAGGCCTGACTCTACCACTAGGCCTGGCTCTACCACTAGGCCTGACTCTACCACTAGGCCTGTCTCTACCACTAGGCCTGTCTCTACCACTAGGCCTGTCTCTACCACTAGGCCTGACTCTACCACTAGGCCTGACTCTACCACTAGGCCTGACTCTATCACTAGGCCTGTCTCTACCACTAGGCCTGACTCTACCACTAGGCCTGTCTCTACCACTAGGCCTGACTCTACCACTAGGCCTGAGTCTAGCACTAGGCCTGACTCTACCACTAGGCCTGACTCTACCACTAGGCCTGACTCTACCGCTAGGCCTGAGTCTAGCACTAGGCCTGACTCTACCACTAGGCCTGACTCTACCACTAGGCCTGACTCTACCACTAGGCCTGTCTCTACCACTAGGCCTGACTCTACCACTAGGCCTGAGTCTAGCACTAGGCCTGACTCTACCACTAGGCCTGACTCTACCACTAGGCCTGACTCTACCGCTAGGCCTGAGTCTAGCACTAGGCCTGACTCTACCACTAGGCCTGACTCTACCACTAGGCCTGACTCTACCACTAGGCCTGACTCTACCACTAGGCCTGAGTCTAGCACTAGGCCTGACTCTACCACTAGGCCTGACTCTACCACTAGGCCTGAGTCTAGCACTAGGCCTGACTCTACCACTAGGCCTGGCTCTACCACTAGGCCTGACTCTACCACTAGGCCTGTCTCTACCACTAGGCCTGTCTCTACCACTAGGCCTGACTCTACCACTAGGCCTGACTCTACCACTAGGCCTGACTCTACCACTAGGCCTGACTCTACCACTAGGCCTGTCTCTACCACTAGGCCTGACTCTACCACTAGGCCTGAACTAGGCCTGACTCTACCACTAGGCCTGACTCTTCCACTAGGCCTGAACTAGGCCTGACTCTACCGCTAGCCCTGACTCTACCACTAGGCCTGAACTAGGCCTGACTCTACCACTAGGCCTGACTCTACCACTAGGCCTGACTCTACCACTAGGCCTGACTCTACCACTAAGCCTGACTCTACCACTAGGCCTGTCTCTACCACTAGGCCTGACTCTACTACTAGGCCTGACTCTACCACTAGGCCTGTCTCTACCACTAGGCCTGACTCTACCACTAGGCCTGACTCTACCACTAGGCCTCAGTCTACCACTAGGCCTGACTCTACCACTAGGCCTGACTCTACCACTAGGCCTGGCTCTACCACTAGGCCTGACTCTACCACTAGGCCTGTCTCTACCACTAGGCCTGTCTCTACCACTAGGCCTGTCTCTACCACTAGGCCTGACTCTACCACTAGGCCTGACTCTACCACTAGGCCTGAACTAGGCCTGACTCTACCGCTAGCCCTGACTCTACCACTAGGCCTGAACTAGGCCTGACTCTACCACTAGGCCTGACTCTATCACTAGGCCTGTCTCTACCACTAGGCCTGTCTCTACCACTAGGCCTGTCTCTACCACTAGGCCTAACTCTACCACTAGGCCTGAACTATGCCTGACTCTACCACTAGGCCTGACTCTACCACTAGGCCTGAACTACGCCTGACTCTACCGCTAGCCCTGACTCTACCACTAGGCCTGAACTAGGCCTGACTCTACCGCTAGCCCTGACTCTACCACTAGGCCTGACTCTACCACTAGGCCTGAGTCTAGCACTAGGCCTGACTCTACCACTAGGCCTGACTCTACCACTAGGCCTGACTCTACCGCTAGGCCTGAGTCTAGCACTAGGCCTGACTCTACCACTAGGCCTGACTCTACCACTAGGCCTGACTCTACCACTAGGCCTGAGTCTAGCACTAGGCCTGACTCTACCACTAGGCCTGACTCTACCACTAGGCCTGAGTCTAGCACTAGGCCTGACTCTACCACTAGGCCTGACTCTACCACTAGGCCTGTCTCTACCACTAGGCCTGACTCTACTACTAGGCCTGACTCTACCACTAGGCCTGTCTCTACCACTAGGCCTGACTCTACCACTAGGCCTGACTCTACCACTAGGCCTGAGTCTAGCACTAGGCCTGACTCTACCACTAGGCCTGACTCTACCACTAGGCCTGACTCTACCACTAGGCCTGGCTCTACCACTAGGCCTGACTCTACCACTAGGCCTGTCTCTACCACTAGGCCTGTCTCTACCACTAGGCCTGTCTCTACCACTAGGCCTGACTCTACCACTAGGCCTGACTCTACCACTATGCCTGACTCTACCACTAGGCCTAACTCTACCACTAAGCCTGACTCTACCACTAGGCCTGTCTCTATCACTAGGCCTGACTCTACTACTAGGCCTGACTCTACCACTAGGACTGTCTCTACCGCTAGGCCTGACTCTACCACTAGGCCTGTCTCTACCACTAGGCCTGACTCTACCACTAGGCCTGAACTAGGCCTGACTCTACCGCTAGCCCTGACTCTACCATTAGGCCTGAACTTGGCCTGACTCTACCACTAGGCCTGACTCTACCACTAGGCCTGAGTCTAGCACTAGGCCTGACTCTACCACTAGGCCTGACTCTACCACTAGGCCTGACTCTACCGCTAGGCCTGAGTCTACCACTAGGCCTGACTCTACCACTAGGCCTGACTCTACCACTAGGCCTGACTCTACCACTAGGCCTGAGTCTACCACTAGGCCTGACTCTACCACTAGGGCTGACTCTACCACTAGGCCTGTCTCTACCACTAGGCCTGTCTCTACCACTAGGCCTGTCTCTACCACTAGGCCTGATTCTACCACTAGGCCTGACTCTACCACTAGGCCTGACTCTACCACTAGGCCTGACTCTATCACTAGGCCTGTTTCTACCACTAGGCCTGTCTCTACCACTAGCCCTGACTCTACCACTAGGCCTGAACTAGGCCTGACTCTACCACTAGGCCTGACTCTTCCACTAAGCCTGAACTAGGCCTGACTCTACCACTAGGCCTGACTCTACCACTAGGCCTGACTCTACCACTAGGCCTGACTCTACCACTAAGCCTGACTCTACCACTAGGCCTGTCTCTACCACTAGGCCTGACTCTACTACTAGGCCTGACTCTACCACTAGGCCTGTCTCTACCACTAGGCCTGACTCTACCACTAGGCCTGACTCTACCACTAGGCCTGAGTCTAGCACTAGGCCTGACTCTACCACTAGGCCTGACTCTACCACTAGGCCTGACTCTACCACTAGGCCTGGCTCTACCACCAGGCCTGACTCTACCACTAGGCCTGTCTCTACCACTAGGCCTGCATCTACCACTAGGCCTTTCTCTACCACTAGCCCTGACTCTACCACTAGGCCTGACTCTACCACTAGGCCTGTCTCTACCACTAGGCCTGACTCTACCACTAGGCCTGAGTCTAGCACTAGGCCTGACTCTACCACTAAGCCTGACTCTACCACTAGGCCTGAGTCTAGCACTAGGCCTGACTCTACCACTAGGCCTGACTCTACCACTAGGCCTGACTCTACCACTAGGCCTGAGTCTAGCACTAGGCCTGACTCTACCACTAGGCCTGACTCTACCACTAGGCCTGAGTCTAGCACTAGGCCTGACTCTACCACTAGGCCTGACTCTACCACTAGGCCTGACTCTACCACTAGGCCTGGCTCTACCACTAGGCCTGACTCTACCACTAGGCCTGTCTCTACCACTAGGCCTGTCTCTACCACTAGGCCTGTCTCTACCACTAGGCCTCACTCTACCACTAGGCCTCACTCTACCACTAGGCCTGACTCTACCACTAGGCCTGACTCTACCACTAGGCCTGACTCTATCACTAGGCCTGTCTCTACCACTAGGCCTGTCTCTACCACTAGGCCTGACTCTACCACTAGGCCTGAACTAGGCCTGACTCTACCACTAGGCCTGACTCTTCCACTAGGCCTGAACTAGGCCTGACTCTACCGCTAGCCCTGACTCTACCACTAGGCCTGAACTAGGCCTGACTCTACCACTAGGCCTGACTCTACCACTAGGCCTGACTCTACCACTAGGCCTGAACTAGGCCTGACTCTACCACTAGGCCTGTCTCTACCACTAGGCCTGACTCTACTACTAGGCCTGACTCTACCACTAGGCCTGTCTCTACCACTAGGCCTGACTCTACCACTAGGCCTGAACTAGGCCTGAACTAGGCCTGACTCTACCACTAGGCCTGACTCTTCCACTAGGCCTGAACTAGGCCTGACTCTACCGCTAGCCCTGACTCTACCACTAGGCCTGAACTAGGCCTGACTCTACCACTAGGCCTGACTCTACCACTAGGTCTGACTCTACCACTAGGCCTGACTCTACCACTAAGCCTGACTCTACCACTAGGCCTGTCTCTACCACTAGGCCTGACTCTACTACTAGGCCTGACTCTACCACTAGGCCTGAGTCTAGCACTAGGCCTGACTCTACCACTAGGCCTGACTCTACCACTAGGCCTGACTCTACCACTAGGCCTGGCTCTACCACTAGGCCTGACTCTACTACTAGGCCTGACTCTACCACTAGGCCTGAGTCTAGCACTAGGCCTGACTCTACCACTAGGCCTGACTCTACCACTAGGCCTGTCTCTACCACTAGGCCTGACTCTACCACTAGGCCTGACTCTACCACTAGGCCTGAGTCTAGCACTAGGCCTGACTCTACCACTAGGCCTGACTCTACCACTAGGCCTGACTCTACCACTAGGCCTGGCTCTACCACTAGGCCTGACTCTACCACTAGGCCTGTCTCTACCACTAGGCCTGTCTCTACCACTAGGCCTGACTCTACCACTAGGCCTGACTCTACCACTAGGCCTGAACTAGGCCTGACTCTACCGCTAGCCCTGACTCTACCACTAGGCCTGAACTAGGCCTGACTCTACCACTAGGCCTGACTCTATCACTAGGTCTGTCTCTACCACTAGGCCTGTCTCTACCACTAGGCCTGTCTCTACCACTAGGCCTAACTCTACCACTAGGCCTGAACTAGGCCTGACTCTACCACTAGGCCTGACTCTACCACTAGGCCTGAACTACGCCTGACTCTACCGCTAGCCCTGACTCTACCACTAGGCCTGAACTAGGCCTGACTCTACCACTAGGCCTGACTCTACCACTAGGCCTAACTCTACCACTAAGCCTGACTCTACCACTAGGCCTGTCTCTATCACTAGGCCTGACTCTACTACTAGGCCTGACTCTACCACTAGGACTGTCTCTACCGCTAGGCCTGACTCTACCACTAGGCCTGTCTCTACCACTAGGCCTGACTCTACCACTAGGCCTGAACTAGGCCTGACTCTACCGCTAGCCCTGACTCTACCACTAGGCCTGACTCTACCACTAGGCCTGAGTCTAGCACTAGGCCTGACTCTACCACTAGGCCTGACTCTACCACTAGGCCTGACTCTACCGCTAGGCCTGAGTCTAGCACTAGGCCTGACTCTACCACTAGGCCTGACTCTACCACTAGGCCTGAGTCTAGCACTAGGCCTGACTCTACCACTAGGCCTGACTCTACCACTAGGCCTGAGTCTAGCACTAGGCCTGACTCTACCACTAGGCCTGGCTCTACCACTAGGCCTGTCTCTACCACTAGGCCTGACTCTACTACTAGGCCTGACTCTACCACTAGGCCTGTCTCTACCACTAGGCCTGTCTCTACCACTAGGCCTGTCTCTACCACTAGGCCTGACTCTACCACTAGGCCTGACTCTACCACTAGGCCTGACTCTACCACTAGGCCTAACTCTACCACTAAGCCTGACTCTACCACTAGGCCTGTCTCTATCACTAGGCCTGACTCTACTACTAGGCCTGACTCTACCACTAGGACTGTCTCTACCGCTAGGCCTGACTCTACCACTAGGCCTGTCTCTACCACCAGGCCTGACTCTACCACTAGGCCTGCACTAGGCCTGACTCTACCGCTAGCCCTGACTCTACCATTAGGCCTGAACTTGGCCTGACTCTACCACTAGGCCTGACTCTACCACTAGGCCTGAGTCTAGCACTAGGCCTGACTCTACCACTAGGCCTGACTCTACCACTAGGCCTGACTCTACCGCTAGGCCTGAGTCTAGCACTAGGCCTGACTCTACCACTAGGCCTGACTCTACCACTAGGCCTGACTCTACCACTAGGCCTGACTCTACCACTAGGCCTGAGTCTAGCACTAGGCCTGACTCTACCACTAGACCTGACTCTACCACTAGGCCTGAGTCTAGCACTAGGCCTGACTCTACCACTAGGCCTGACTCTACCACTAGGCCTGACTCTACCACTAGGCCTGACTCTACCACTAGGCCTGGCTCTACCACTAGGCCTGACTCTACCACTAGGCCTGTCTCTACCACTAGGCCTGTCTCTACCACTAGGCCTGATTCTACCACTAGGCCTGACTCTACCACTAGGCCTGACTCTACCACTAGGCCTGACTCTATCACTAGGCCTGTTTCTACCACTAGGCCTGTCTCTACCACTAGCCCTGACTCTACCACTAGGCCTGAACTAGGCCTGACTCTACCACTAGGCCTGACTCTTCCACTAGGCCTGAACTAGGCCTGACTCAACCGCTAGCCCTGACTCTACCACTAGGCCTGAACTAGGCCTGACTCTACCACTAGGCCTGACTCTACCACTAGGCCTGACTCTACCACTAGGCCTGACTCTACCACTAAGCCTGACTCTACCACTAGGCCTGTCTCTACCACTAGGCCTGACTCTACTACTAGGCCTGACTCTACCACTAGGCCTGTCTCTACCACTAGGCTTGACTCTACCACTAGGCCCGAGTCTAGCACTAGGCCTGACTCTACCACTAGGCCTGACTCTACCACTAGGCCTGGCTCTACCACCAGGCCTGACTCTACCACTAGGCCTGTCTCTACCACTAGGCCTGCATCTACCACTAGGCCTTTCTCTACCACTAGCCCTGACTCTACCACTAGGCCTGACTCTACCACTAGGCCTGTCTCTACCACTAGGCCTGACTCTACCACTAGGCCTGAGTCTAGCACTAGGCCTGACTCTACCCCTAGGCCTGACTCTACCACTAGGCCTGACTCTACCGCTAGGCCTGAGTCTAGCACTAGGCCTGACTCTACCACTAGGCCTGACTCTACCACTAGGCCTGACTCTACCACTAGGCCTGACTCTACCACTAGGCCTGAGTCTAGCACTAGGCCTGACTCTACCACTAGGCCTGACTCTACCACTAGGCCTGAGTCTAGCACTAGTCCTGACTCTACCACTAGGCCTGACTCTACCACTAGGCCTGCACTAGGCCTGACTCTACCGCTAGCCCTGACTCTACCATTAGGCCTGAACTTGGCCTGACTCTACCACTAGGCCTGACTCTACCACTAGGCCTGAGTCTAGCACTAGGCCTGACTCTACCACTAGGCCTGACTCTACCACTAGGCCTGACTCTACCGCTAGGCCTGAGTCTAGCACTAGGCCTGACTCTACCGCTAGCCCTGACTCTACCACTAGGCCTGACTCTACCACTAGGCCTGAGTCTAGCACTAGGCCTGACTCTACCACTAGGCCTGACTCTACCACTAGGCCTGACTCTACCGCTAGGCCTGAGTCTAGCACTAGGCCTGACTCTACCACTAGGCCTGACTCTACCACTAGGCCTGAGTCTAGCACTAGGCCTGACTCTACCACTAGGCCTGACTCTACCACTAGGCCTGAGTCTAGCACTAGGCCTGACTCTACCACTAGGCCTGACTCTACCACTAGGCCTGTCTCTACCACTAGGCCTGACTCTACTACTAGGCCTGACTCTACCACTAGGCCTGTCTCTACCACTAGGCCTGTCTCTACCACTAGGCCTGTCTCTACCACTAGGCCTGACTCTACCACTAGGCCTGACTCTACCACTAGGCCTGACTCTACCACTAGGCCTAACTCTACCACTAAGCCTGACTCTACCACTAGGCCTGTCTCTATCACTAGGCCTGACTCTACTACTAGGCCTGACTCTACCACTAGGACTGTCTCTACCGCTAGGCCTGACTCTACCACTAGGCCTGTCTCTACCACTAGGCCTGACTCTACCACTAGGCCTGCACTAGGCCTGACTCTACCGCTAGCCCTGACTCTACCATTAGGCCTGAACTTGGCCTGACTCTACCACTAGGCCTGACTCTACCACTAGGCCTGAGTCTAGCACTAGGCCTGACTCTACCACTAGGCCTGACTCTACCACTAGGCCTGACTCTACCGCTAGGCCTGAGTCTAGCACTAGGCCTGACTCTACCACTAGGCCTGACTCTACCACTAGGCCTGACTCTACCACTAGGCCTGACTCTACCACTAGGCCTGAGTCTAGCACTAGGCCTGACTCTACCACTAGACCTGACTCTACCACTAGGCCTGAACTAGGCCTGACTCTACCACTAGGCCTGACTCTACCACTAGGCCTGACTCTACCACTAGGCCTGACTCTACCACTAAGCCTGACTCTACCACTAGGCCTGTCTCTACCACTAGGCCTGACTCTACTACTAGGCCTGACTCTACCACTAGGCCTGTCTCTACCACTAGGCTTGACTCTACCACTAGGCCCGAGTCTAGCACTAGGCCTGACTCTACCACTAGGCCTGACTCTACCACTAGGCCTGGCTCTACCACCAGGCCTGACTCTACCACTAGGCCTGTCTCTACCACTAGGCCTGCATCTACCACTAGGCCTTTCTCTACCACTAGCCCTGACTCTACCACTAGGCCTGACTCTACCACTAGGCCTGTCTCTACCACTAGGCCTGACTCTACCACTAGGCCTGAGTCTAGCACTAGGCCTGACTCTACCCCTAGGCCTGACTCTACCACTAGGCCTGACTCTACCGCTAGGCCTGAGTCTAGCACTAGGCCTGACTCTACCACTAGGCCTGACTCTACCACTAGGCCTGACTCTACCACTAGGCCTGACTCTACCACTAGGCCTGAGTCTAGCACTAGGCCTGACTCTACCACTAGGCCTGACTCTACCACTAGGCCTGAGTCTAGCACTAGTCCTGACTCTACCACTAGGCCTGACTCTACCACTAGGCCTGCACTAGGCCTGACTCTACCGCTAGCCCTGACTCTACCATTAGGCCTGAACTTGGCCTGACTCTACCACTAGGCCTGACTCTACCACTAGGCCTGAGTCTAGCACTAGGCCTGACTCTACCACTAGGCCTGACTCTACCACTAGGCCTGACTCTACCGCTAGGCCTGAGTCTAGCACTAGGCCTGACTCTACCGCTAGCCCTGACTCTACCACTAGGCCTGACTCTACCACTAGGCCTGAGTCTAGCACTAGGCCTGACTCTACCACTAGGCCTGACTCTACCACTAGGCCTGACTCTACCGCTAGGCCTGAGTCTAGCACTAGGCCTGACTCTACCACTAGGCCTGACTCTACCACTAGGCCTGAGTCTAGCACTAGGCCTGACTCTACCACTAGGCCTGACTCTACCACTAGGCCTGAGTCTAGCACTAGGCCTGACTCTACCACTAGGCCTGACTCTACCACTAGGCCTGTCTCTACCACTAGGCCTGACTCTACTACTAGGCCTGACTCTACCACTAGGCCTGTCTCTACCACTAGGCCTGTCTCTACCACTAGGCCTGTCTCTACCACTAGGCCTGACTCTACCACTAGGCCTGACTCTACCACTAGGCCTGACTCTACCACTAGGCCTAACTCTACCACTAAGCCTGACTCTACCACTAGGCCTGTCTCTATCACTAGGCCTGACTCTACTACTAGGCCTGACTCTACCACTAGGACTGTCTCTACCGCTAGGCCTGACTCTACCACTAGGCCTGTCTCTACCACTAGGCCTGACTCTACCACTAGGCCTGCACTAGGCCTGACTCTACCGCTAGCCCTGACTCTACCATTAGGCCTGAACTTGGCCTGACTCTACCACTAGGCCTGACTCTACCACTAGGCCTGAGTCTAGCACTAGGCCTGACTCTACCACTAGGCCTGACTCTACCACTAGGCCTGACTCTACCGCTAGGCCTGAGTCTAGCACTAGGCCTGACTCTACCACTAGGCCTGACTCTACCACTAGGCCTGACTCTACCACTAGGCCTGACTCTACCACTAGGCCTGAGTCTAGCACTAGGCCTGACTCTACCACTAGACCTGACTCTACCACTAGGCCTGAGTCTAGCACTAGGCCTGACTCTACCACTAGGCCTGACTCTACCACTAGGCCTGACTCTACCACTAGGCCTGACTCTACCACTAGGCCTGGCTCTACCACTAGGCCTGACTCTACCACTAGGCCTGTCTCTACCACTAGGCCTGTCTCTACCACTAGGCCTGATTCTACCACTAGGCCTGACTCTACCACTAGGCCTGACTCTACCACTAGGCCTGACTCTATCACTAGGCCTGTTTCTACCACTAGGCCTGTCTCTACCACTAGCCCTGACTCTACCACTAGGCCTGAACTAGGCCTGACTCTACCACTAGGCCTGACTCTTCCACTAGGCCTGAACTAGGCCTGACTCAACCGCTAGCCCTGACTCTACCACTAGGCCTGAACTAGGCCTGACTCTACCACTAGGCCTGACTCTACCACTAGGCCTGACTCTACCACTAGGCCTGACTCTACCACTAAGCCTGACTCTACCACTAGGCCTGTCTCTACCACTAGGCCTGACTCTACTACTAGGCCTGACTCTACCACTAGGCCTGTCTCTACCACTAGGCCTGACTCTACCACTAGGCCTGAGTCTAGCACTAGGCCTGACTCTACCACTAGGCCTGACTCTACCACTAGGCCTGGCTCTACCACCAGGCCTGACTCTACCACCAGGCCTGTCTCTACCACTAGGCCTGCATCTACCACTAGGCCTTTCTCTACCACTAGCCCTGACTCTACCACTAGCCCTGACTCTACCACTAGGCCTGACTCTACCACTAGGCCTGTCTCTACCACTAGGCCTGACTCTACCACTAGGCCTGAGTCTAGCACTAGGCCTGACTCTACCCCTAGGCCTGACTCTACCACTAGGCCTGACTCTACCGCTAGGCCTGAGTCTAGCACTAGGCCTGACTCTACCACTAGGCCTGACTCTACCACTAGGCCTGACTCTACCACTAGGCCTGACTCTACCACTAGGCCTGAGTCTAGCACTAGGCCTGACTCTACCACTAGGCCTGACTCTACCACTAGGCCTGAGTCTAGCACTAGTCCTGACTCTACCACTAGGCCTGACTCTACCACTAGGCCTGACTCTACCACTAGGCCTGGCTCTACCACTAGGCCTGACTCTACCACTAGGCCTGTCTCTACCACTAGGCCTGTCTCTACCACTAGGCCTGTCTCTACCACTAGGCCTCACTCTACTACTAGGCCTCACTCTACCACTAGGCCTGACTCTACCACTAGGCCTGACTCTACCACTAGGCCTGACTCTATCACTAGGCCTGTCTCTACCACTAGGCCTGTCTCTACCACTAGGCCTGACTCTACCACTAGGCCTGAACTAGGCCTGACTCTACCACTAGGCCTGACTCTTCCACTAGGCCTGAACTAGGCCTGACTCTACCGCTAGCCTTGACTCTACCACTAGGCCTGAACTAGGCCTGACTCTACCACTAGGCCTGACTCTACCACTAGGCCTGACTCTACCACTAGGCCTGACTCTACCACTAGGCCTGAACTAGGCCTGACTCTACCACTAGGCCTGTCTCTACCACTAGGCCTGACTCTACTACTAGGCCTGACTCTACCACTAGGCCTGTCTCTACCACTAGGCCTGACTCTACCACTAGGCCTGACTCTACCACTAGGCCTGAGTCTAGCACTAGGCCTGACTCTACCACTAGGCCTGACTCTACCACTAGGCCTGACTCTACCACTAGGCCTGACTCTACCACTAGGCCTGGCTCTACCACTAGGCCTGACTCTACCACTAGGCCTGTCTCTACCACTAGGCCTGTCTCTACCACTAGGCCTGTCTCTACCACTAGGCCTGACTCTACCACTAGGCCTGACTCTACCACTAGGCCTGAACTAGGCCTGACTCTACCGCTAGCCCTGACTCTACCACTAGGCCTGAACTAGGCCTGACTCTACCACTAGGCCTGACTCTACCACTAGGCCTGAACTAGGCCTGACTCTACCACTAGCCCTGACTCTACCACTAGGCCTGAACTAGGCCTGACTCTACCACTAGGCCTGACTCTACCACTAGGCCTGACTCTACCACTAGGCCTAACTCTACCACTAAGCCTGACTCTACCACTAGGCCTGTCTCTACCACTAGCCCTGACTCTACTACTAGGCCTGACTCTACCACTAGGACTGTCTCTACCGCTAGGCCTGACTCTACCACTAGGCCTGTCTCTACCACTAGGCCTGACTCTACCACTAGGCCTGACTCTACCACTAGCCCTGTCTCTATCACTAGGCCTGACTCTACCACTAGGCCTGACTCTACCACTAGCCCTGTCTCTACCACTAGGCCTGACTCTACCACTAGGCCTGTCTCTACCACTAGGCCTGACTCTACCACTAGGCCTGTCTCTACCACTAGGCCTGACTCTACCACTAGGCCTGACTCTACCACTAGGCCTGACTCTACCACTAGCCCTGTCTCTACCACTAGGCCTGAACTAGGCCTGTCTCTACCACTAGGCCTGACTCTACCACTAGGCCTGACTCTACCACTAGGCCTGACTCTACCACTAGGTCTGTCTCTACCACTAGGCCTGTCTCTACCACTAGGCCTGTCTCTACCACTAGGCCTGACTCTACCACTAGGCCTGTCTCTACCACTAGGCCTGACTCTACCACTAGGCCTGACTCTACCACTAGGCCTGACTCTACCGCTAGGCCTGACTCTACCGCTAGACCTGACTCTACCACTAGGCCTGTCTCTACCACTAGCCCTGACTCTACCACTATGCCTGTCTCTACCACTAGGCCTGACTCTACCACTAGGCCTGTCTCTACCACAAGGCCTGTCTCTACCACTAGGCCTGTCTCTACCACTAGGCCTGTCTCTACCACTAGGCCTGACTCTACCACTAGGCCTGACTCTACCACTAGGCCTGTCTCTACCGGTAGCCCTGTCTCTACCACTAGGCCTGACTTTACTCCTAGGCCTGTCTCTACCACTAGGCCTGTCTATACCACTAGGCCTGAACTAGGCCTGTCTCTACCACTAGCCCTGACTCTATCACTAGCCCTGACTCTTTATCTTCGGCTTTCTGCTCCCCGCCACAGCAAGGAGGAGGTGAGCGCCGAGGCCCAGAGGGTGCTGCGGGATTCTCCGCCCGGCGACAAGAAGGACCGCGAGGGCCGCCCCACGCCGCTGCCGCCCTTCACGGAGATGGTGGCCTACATCCAGGAGAAGGTGGGGGGGGGGGTGGGGGGTTGAGGGGGTGGGGGGGTCCCTCCACCACGGCCGGATCCCGGCGGTTCAGAGTCGGCCGTGTCGAAGACGCCGGCACGTGGCGGCCACCCCTCCCACCCCCTCCCCCCCCCCGAGCTGTTGACTCGAGAGGCGAGGGAGGAGTGAAGCAGGAAGGGAATGGGCGGGCGATAGGGAAAGGGGTACGCACGCGTGCGTACCGGCGTCTTTGACAAAAACAACGGCGCTGCCGCTGCTCCTCTCCGAATAAAAGTAACGCCGAACCGCTTGCGCGCGTTACTGAGATTCGGCAGTGAGCGGGGACACCCACCACCCTGCGACTTGCAGACGCGTCTTGGAACGAACGGCAAAGAGGTTACGCGGCCTGGACACTTTGAGTTTTGCTCGCGCTCACATTGGGGATATATTCGATCATTTAAATAATCGACGACTGCACCGATAATTATCGGTTCCATCGTCGGGTTATCGGCGAGGAGGAAAATCTAAAAATGTTTAGAGGGGGTGGTGGGGAAGGAAGTTGTTGATCACTGCGCTACGAACCCGGTGGCCCGAGTTCGATTCCCTCTCGAACAGCCAACACCATCGGCGGTCTTCTGAGCCGGTCACGGGCCTCCCCTTGTTCGACTCGGCCTCAAACGAGCACCTGGTGCGATGTGTTAAACGTCGCCACCGGGGAGATCTCGCAACGGCGGCAGGGCGCGGTGTCGGCCTCCCCCCACCCGCACCCCCTCGTGCGCTCTGCCGGCCTTCGTGGGCCCTGCCGCTCGCCAACGCTATAACGGTCGGGCGGGGTGGGACGGCGGGTCGGTGAGGGATCTTTGTCTCGGTGTCGCGTGCAGGCAAGCGTGCGCATTAAGTCTCCGGCCAAGTACTCGGTGGGGATCACGACCCTGGCGTTCAACCCGGCGTCCTACGGAGAGGTGAGCGAACGACGGTTGTGCGCGGTAGCTATTCGAAAAAGTATTTTTTTTTGTTTCCCCCAGGCGTGCGATTATTCGGCATCCAATGTTATCCGCCGAAACCGGCGCGCTCCAAAGGCTGTGTAACCAAGTCCGGTGATCGTCAAACGCACGGTTGCTGATACGGAATCAGATTCAGAGTATTTATTCATACTGGAGGAATCCGGTGAGCTATAAAGCGATTTTTTTCACAGGCGTCCAGTAGGGGCGTGGTAAGAACGTCACAACGACGAACAATACAAAACCCTATAGTAGTGCAAAGTTACAAGAAAGGTAAATTATTCACCCAAATTGTACAGGCATCACAGTTGGATTCAGACCCTGAATAGCCACCTCCAATTCTACACTCCGCCTATCATAATCCCATGCAGAGTCTTTGAGAGTGGAGTGGTTAAGGTACGGTACCGTAAATACGCTAACTTTGTTTTTACAGTAGGATATTTATTTTTGCCTTTTTGTATGTTTGTTTTTGCTAATTTCACATGGCAAACATTTAAAATCTTGACTTAAAGCTTTCGTGACTGCAGGAATTCATGTTCTTTGGGTCTTTCGGTAAAGTCACGTAGATAGAAAAAATAATAATAATAAATAATAATAATAAAAAGTGTTCTTCTTTGGTTCTTTCGGTAAAGTCACGTAGAATGAGAATAAAATAATAAATTGATCAAATAAAATAACACAATAATATTATTGTGTTAAATAATAAATTGATCAAATAAAATAACACAATAATATTATTGTGTTATTTTATTTTATCAATTTATTATTTTATTCTCATTCTACGTGACTTTACCGAAAGAACCAAAGAAGATGAATCATTGCAGTCACGAAAGCTTTAAATCGAAAAATAAAAAAGTGATTCTAAATTATTGAACATATCACGGCGTTTCGATCGCAACACAAGCGGTCGTCATCACCGCTTTTTAAGCACTTTTATTCGTATTTTAATTTTTTCGATCCACGTGACGTTACCGAAAGAACCGTGGAATCTCACACGCGGCGTTGAGAGCGGTGTTCAGTGCGAGGGGCGCCACACATTTGAAACCGGTTGGGGTTTGACAGCGTGATGGGGGGTGTTTTCACATTTTTGCGTGTTGTTAGAGGCCGCACATCAGGGGCCGCCCTAAAAGGCCGCGCAGGGACTAGCCAGTCACCCGCGGGCTCTTGGAGAGTTATACTCTTTGGTTCTATTGGGTAAAGTCACGTAGGTGAAAATAAAATAACAAAAAAATCACGACGTTTCGGCCACAACACAAGCGGACTTCATCAGGTGAAGGGACGAGACTGTCTGGAGGACAGCGCTTATTTTCACCTACGTGACTTTACCGAATAGAACCAAAGAGTATGGATCCTAGCAGTCACGAAAGCTTTAAATCTAGAATCTTGGAGAGTTCTTTGTTTTTTATCCTAAAAATTCCCACGCGAGAGAAGCCCACTTCGTTGAGATATTCTCATTTGGAATAGCCAGGTCGCTTCTGAGAGAGAGCTTCATAGGGCTAAGTGGGTCCTTACCTGCTCAAATAAAACATGTCCATAACAGAAGTTGTGTTTGGTTGGGTTAGATCGTGTAAATATCTAAATGTGTCGTTGAACGCACCACCGCCGGGTACAGCCAATTTTGTAAGGTTTGTCACTTGAACACAACGTGGCCGATCCGTTACGAGTTCAGCACACACGCACGCAAACCGATGGATGGTGTGTTGGAGAGAGAACCCACGCTCATTTACAATTCGAGTAGCCGTGACGTTTCACCGGTATAATCGCAGCCGGACTCAACGGGCGGACAGACAGGAGAGTTGTGGAGAAATCCTTCTCTTGTTTCGGTCTTAAATAGACGGGGTGGGGCGGGGGGGGCGGGGCAGGGGATACATGCGGCGATGTTGTTTCAATGTCCTGATAGTGGCGTTGTCTTTGTGCTGTTCGCCTTTTTGGCGTCCTCTGGTCTAAAACTATTTGAGATTGGGCGCGAATGAAAGCTGTCCCTGGTGTGGACCAATCACTTTCAAAGACAGTGCATCATCACATACTACCAGAGCGTGTTTTTTTGTTTGCATGTTCACCACAAGTACATGAGGGTTAATGCGGACTTGATTCTTCGCAAATGGTTTTCTACGTGTGTGTTTTAACATCTTGACACAACTGTTTCATTGCCAGAAAAGGTCATACCTATTCTTATATGTGATGTCGTCACTTGTGAACCAATCAGGGGCGGGGGCGGGGGCGGGGGAGGCGGTGGAGGGGTGGTCGAATGTATTCGTATACATTACAACACATGGTTGTGTTATTCACAATAATAATTTTTTTTGTCTTGCTTTCAAAAAGTGGCCCTTTTCTCACGTCTCGAGCTCTTTTGCCTCCTGTGCGTCCGCCGCCGCTGCAGATGGTGCTCTACCTCCGCGCCTGCCTCGCGGGCAGCGCCGGCATCGCGAGCCCCCTCGCCACCGAGAGCCTCGCGCAGATGCAGACGCAGGCGCCCGCCATCGGGCGCTACGTCTCGACGCTGCGCTCGGTCGCGGCGGCCCCAGCCCCCCCCGTCGATGGTGGCGGCGGCGGCGGCCCGCTCCACTCGTACGTGGGGCTCATCCGCCCGCTGCTGTCCGCAGTCGCCGGTGCGTTGATGCCGTGCGTCGTTTTTTTGTGCGTCCCGTGTTCGCTTGTTCCCCGGGTTCGCTTGTTCCCCGTGCTTGCCTGTCCCCGTGTTTGCGTGCTTCTGCGAGTCATCTCAGTCACTCGGCCACCTCCGCCGCCCTCCCCTCCCCCCCCCCCCCCCCCCCCCCCCCCCCCATAGCGCCTGGTGTAACACGCAAAGCGTTTGCCACACACGAACCACGGAGCGTAAACCGTCATCACGCGAGCTCCGGTCATCCTCGCAGTGACCGCTTTTTGGCTGAGCCATTGAGCAAACACGGTGGTCACCTGAATCGCGCGGCGCTTTCAGATGCGATCCGGCGGCCGTCTGGAACGCTCTTTTCCTCCGATATTAAGAAGTCGCCGAAGCTGCGCGCTTTCAAATAATCTAGATTAGGACGCACGCATTTCGTTGGAACCGCTTTTCGTGTTCAGTTCGTTGTCCTTCCCCCCGGCACCTCCAAATTAGCACGGTTGGCTACGTACGGTGCGAAAAAAGTTCAACGTTACACGACGTCCACACGTACGTGGCATCGCTCCTGCACCGCGTACGAGGCTTCCACGCTGCACGCGATGGCCTCAGGGTGCACCTGGCACAGGAGCCGTGGTGATGTCACCGCCACTTTGTGTTGGTTTCGTTGTTGTTTGTGTGAGATCACGTCGTCAGTATGTCTGTGTGTGTGTATTTGTGTCTTGCGGGGGGGGAGCGGCAGCGTAGAGGTCAGCTCGCTGCTCGACGAAAACGGCGACCCGAGTTCGATTCACAATCACGGCCAACGCCGGTGACGATTATCTGAACCGGTCCTGGGCCCTCCCCTAATTCGACTCGGCCTCAAATGAGTACCCGGTGCGGTGTGTAGTAAAACATCGTCACCGGGGGAGACAAAGGCGGCCGGGCGTGGTGCACCCCTCCTCCCCTCGTGTGCCGTGCCGGCCTTAATAGGTGTTGCTCACGAACAGCACTTGCCCCAAGACCCTGCTCAGGCTATACGGGGGGTGGGGGGTGTCTTTGTCTTTGTGTGCAGGGACTCCCATCATGTACTGCCTGCTGGAGGTCGTGGCTATCGCCCCGGACCACCTGGCCGAGCAGTTCGCCGACAAAATAGACTGGATCAAGGTGGGGAGGCCTCGTCCCCCCCTCCCGTGCCCCCCCCCCCCCCCTTTGCACCCTTCCGACTCCTCAACGTTTCTCCGCACACCCACCCACGGTGTCCCAATGCGCCCCCTGCTACCACCCCCCCCCCCCCCCCCGTATGCCAGTAAGACGCTCCCCCGAAATCGCTCGTGCGGAACCACCCTTGGCTTCCGGCTCGTCGTGGGTCAAGGGTCAAGGGTCACGGGTCGGTTTTAGACGCACAACAGAAGACTCCTTTGGATTGTATTTTTTTATTTTAGCAGGTTAGGCCCGCTGAGTTATGTAGCTTTTTTTTTTCAGAAGCCTGACCATCACAAATGATGGCTCAGTGAAGTGGCTTTTCTATCGCGTGGAAATTTATAGCAGCAGCCAAATGATCTAAACGCATCGAGATGCACAGAGACCCATGGAGACCGATAGAGACACAGAGACCTCTAGACTAAATTAAACTATTTCTGTTCCCCTCTAACCTCTAACCCCTCTATCTCCGCGTGCCCACATCTCCCCGCCCCCCTCCCCACACGCTCATCTCCCTCCCCCTCCCTCCCACCCCTCCCTCGCTCCCTCCCCCTCCCTCCCCACCCCTCCCTCGCTCCCTCCCCTCCTTACCTCTAACCTCTCTCCCTCTCTCGCTCCCTCTCCTCCCTCCCTCCCCCCTCTCCTCCCTCCCCCCCTCTCTCCCTCCCCTCCCACCCCTCCCTCCCTCCCCTCCTTCCCCCTTCCCTCTCTTGCTCCCTCTCCTTCCTCCCTCCCCCCCTCTCTCCCTCCCCTCCCACCCTTCCCTCCCCTCCCTCCCCTCCCCCTCCCCCTCTCGCTCCCTCTCCTCCCCCCCTCCCTCCCTCCCCTCCCTCCCCCCTCCCTCTCTCGCTCCCTCTCCTCCCCCTCCCTCTCCTCCCCCCTCCCTCCCTCCCCTCCCTCCCCCCTCCCTCTCTCGCTCCCTCTCCTCCCCCTCCCTCCCTCCCCCCCTCGCTCCCTCGCTCCCTCTCCTTCCTCCCTCCCCACCCCTCCCTCCCTCCCCTCCCTCCCCCCTCCCTCTCTCGCTCCCTCTCCTCCCTCCCCTCCCTCCCCTCCCTCCCTCTCTCGCTCCCTCTCCTCCACCCTCCCTCTCCTCCCTCCCTCCCTCCCCCCCTCGCTCCCTCGCCTCCCTCCCCCCACCCACAGGGCCTCATGAGCTCCAACCGGGAGGAGACTCGTGAGCTGGCCTCCCAGCTGCTGGCGGTGGTGACGGCACACGCTCCCGCCTGCCATCTCCCGGACGCCGTGGCGGCGCTGCTTAAGTCCACCGGCGACCAGGTGAGGCGCACGCCGGGGGCTTTAACCCCTGGGCGATCGATCGATCGATGCGTGTAACCGCCTTGGCCCTAACGCGGCAAAGGAAATCTCGGCGAGACTGTTGTTGTGTGTGTACGGCGGTGCGAAAGAAGTTCAACGGACAGGGACTCCTCTACTTACGAACGTTCGACTCGCGAACGTTCAGAGATGCGAACAAACCCGGTCCGTATGTCCAGTTGCCCGTTCGGACCGAGGGTCGTGAGTTCAACCGCCACGCAATAGATGGCGGTGATGGCATCTTCACCTCAATGTGAAGATCCAGTGGCATCTACAGAACGTGAAGAACCAGTGGCATCTACATCTGAAGAACGTGAAGCACCAGTGACATCTACATCTGCAGAACGTGAAGAATCAGTGGTATCTACATCTACAGAACGTGAAGAAACAATGGCATCTCCATCTGCAGAACGTGAAGAACCAGTGGCATCTACATCTACAGAACGTGAAGAACCAGTGGCATCTACATCTGTAGAACGTGAAGAACCAGTGACATCCACATCTGCAGAACGTGAAGAACCAGTGGCATCTACATCTGCAGAACGTGAAAAACCAGTGACATCTACATCTGCAGAACGTAAAGAACCAGTAGCATCTACATCTGTAGAACGTGAAGAACCAGTGGCATCTACATCTGCAGAACGTGAAGAACCAGTGACATCCACATCTGCAGAACGTGAAGAACCAGTGGCATCTACATCTGCAGAACGTGAAGAACCAGTGACATCTACAGAACGTGAAGAACCAGTGGCATCTACATCTGCAGAACGTGAAGAACCAGTGGCATCTACATCTGAAGGAGATTACACAACTTTTGAAGCCATTCCCCGTGTTTAGTGTACATGCTGTACAACACGTGTGGAATTTACATGAGTAAAGTTGTCACTTACGAACAAATCGACTTTACGAACAGGCCTCTGGAATGAAGCTTTCGTGACTGCAGGAATCCATACTCCGCGCTGGTCCAGCAGGTTCCACTGCTGGATTTATTTTTTTCTGCCTGACGGCGACCGCTTGTGCTGCGATCGAAACGTGATATTTTATTTTTTGTTTTATTTTTCTACCTACGTGACTTTACCGAAAGAACCAAAGATTTAGGCCTCTGGAACCTCACTCGTTCGTAAGTAGAGGAGTCTCTGTACACACACGCGTGCAGTAGCTGATCCGATTGTCCGCCGCACGATTATCCGCCTTCCAACGTTATCCGGCCAGCACCGGGCCGATCCAGCGGCGAACCTCCGTCAGAGCTGACGGAGTTGGATTCCGACTCGCCGACAACACCGAGTGGCGGTGACGTCACCACGGCGCCTGTGCCGGGTTAGGTGCACTTTGAGGCCGTCACGTGCGGTGTGGAAGGCCCCGTCGCTGGCAGGGGGATGCCACGTACGTGCGTACGTATGCGCGTTCAAACTTCTTTCGCACCGTACGTAGCCGACCTGCGCTAATCGGAGGTACGGGAGGAAGGAAAACGAACGAAACGCAAACAGCAGTTCTAAGGAAATTCGTTTTTTTTTTCATTTAAAAGTGCGTAGCTCCAGTAACTTCCTAATATCGGAAGGAAGAGCGTTCTAGACGGCCGCAGGGGCGCACATCTGAAAGCGCGCGATGCCGTGGCTAATAAACCATCTCCCAATTCTACACCGACCCCATCATCACCCAATGCAGAATTTCGAGATTGGAGTGGTAAGTACGGTACAGTAAATACGGTAACTTTTTACCGCCACCGTGCCGGCCTTCGTAGGTGCTCGGCTAACAGCACTTGCCCCCAACAGTCTGTTACAGGTTACACGGGGGGGGGGGGGGGGGTGGAATCTTTGTCTTTGTGTGTCTATGCACGAGTGTGTTTGTGTGTGTCTTTGTGCGTTCGAGATGCTGGCCACCCACCCCCTCGTGCACCACCGAGCCGGCCTTCGTAGCTGCTCCGCTAACAGCACTTGCCCCCAGCAGTCTGTTACAGGCTACACGGGGGGGGGGGGGGGGGGGCGCTCGTGCTGATGCTCGTTGCCGTTGCCCGTCACAGTCCCCCGAGGTGCAGCACGGCGCCGTGTTGGCGCTGGGCTACCTGGTGTCGCGCTGCCTCTCCGGGCGGCAGTGCCGGGACAAGGGGCGCCTGCCGGACGACCTCGTGCGCACGGCCATCACCGCGATAGGTGGGGCTCCTCGGCGGCGTCCTTCCCCGTGGCAACGTCGTCCGGCTCGATTGGCCTCCTTTGTTGACGCGGTTTTTTTTTGGGGGGGGGGGGAGAGGTGTAGCGGCGGCGCCGTCGTTTTGATTGAAGACGCCGTCACTCGCCGCGGAGAGCCACCGTGGCGACACGACCGCCGCCGCTCTCCTACGGTAGCCGGCGGCCAAACCCGTTGCCGCACGTGGCCCTCACCGCTTCGGCTTGCGGGGTTAGCCGCGGTTTACCGATAAAGTTATTTTACACTATGAGACCTCCTTTGCCAGTAGCAAGATATAGTAATAGGTTTTTACCCTTTTATCTGGCACCAAAACTGATAAAAGGGTAAAACCTATTACTATATCTTGTTACTGGCAAAGGAGGTCTCATAATGTAAATGCTCACCCCGAGCCCTCAATACTCTGATAGTGCGCTGTTTTTGAGTTGTACGCCTTTTGGCGTCTTCTGGTCCAACACCAGTGGAGACTAAAGGGCTCTAAAAAAAGCCGTCTCGGGTGTGGACCAATCAAATTCAAGGACAGTGCATATTATTATCAGAGTTGTATTTTTTGTTTGCATTTTGACTACTTGTGTTGTGGTTATTGCAAATGTGATCCCTTGTATAAAGGTGTCGGTTTTTGTGCCAGCTAAAAGGGTAAAAACCTATTACTAAAGTTATTTTATTTTAGTTTTTCCTTCCGGTTTCGTTTCATCGCATTTATCCCCCCCCCCCCCCTACCGCCGCCGCCGTCGTCCATCTGTTGAAGACCGAAACAGGAGGAGGTTATCTCCGCAACTCTGGCTGTCGCCTGATGATGCTGCTTGTTATTGTTGTTGTTATTGTTGTTGTAATTACACACCGGTGAAACGTCACCGCTACTCGAATTGTAAATGTTGTTGTGGGTTCACTGTCCAACACGCAACCGGCGTGTGTGCTGAGCTAGTCACAAATCGGCCACGTTTGGTTTACGTGACAAACCCCACTGCTGATTGGCCGCGCCGGGTGAAATCAGTACCCTGGCGAGGTGCCCGCAGCAACGACACCCGCCCGCCCACCCACCCTGTCCTTCTGGTGCCGCCCTCCTGTGCGGTGGTGGGGGTGGGAGGGGAGCGTCATGTTTGTCTTTGCTCCACGCACGCACAAGGCGCGTTTGTGGGAAACACCTCCCCGGTGCTCAGCATGGCCGGCTGCGTCGCGCTGGGAGAGATCGCCCGGAGCGGAGCGCTTCCCCTTCCGGACTCCGGATCGGGACTCTCGAAGCTGTCCCTGGTGGAGACGCTGCTGGCCAAAATCCGTTCCGGCAAAGAAGCGAGCAAGGTGAGCCCCGGGCCGTTCCGCGGTTTGATTTCGACTTTTTGAGCCGTCGCCAATCCCACCGTGGGGTTCCGGTGGAGGGTGGAGGGGGGGGAGGAGCAAGCGATCGATCGATCATTATTTTATTTCACGTGGCGATATCGCCCTCGGTAATAAAACAGGAGGGATCGGTTGCGCGTTATAGCAGAACGGGGGGGGGGGGGGTTGGCAGGGGAGGGCGGTGGTAACGTGCAACTGCGCACGACGAGTAGCATAGGAAATCATTTGACCTCCTTTGCCAGTACCAAAATACAGTAAAACCTTGGATTGCGAGTAACTTGGTCTGCAAGTGTTTTGCAAGACGAGCAAACATTTTAAAGTAAATATTAATTTGATAAACAAGCGAGGGTCTTAGCAATACGAGTAGTAGTGCGTGTCTACGCTTTGCACTGTCGAGCGTCACGTGATCACAACTGATATACGAGTGCTTTGATATACGAGTGCTTTGGATTACAAAACACGTTTCCGGAACGAATTATGCTCCTCGCAATGCAAGGTTTTACTGTATGAGATTTGGGTTTTTTGATTCCTTGCAAAAAGGTTTCAGTTTTGTTGCCAGAAAAAAGGGGGGAAAGACCCGATTCTTATAGCATAGGAAAGGTAAGTCGTGAATAACGCAAATGATAAGAAACATTTATTTTTATTTGTACGCAACGTGTGTTTTTTCAAGCTGTGCTTACGTATGTCGGCACGGTCGTCGGCGTACGTCACGTGCGCGCGCGTACGTGCTGAACTTGTTTCACACCGAACGCAACTCCGTGGTCTGTGCGCATCTATGAAAATAGGTTTTTCCCCTCTTATCTGGCAAAAAAACACGACGCATCTACTCAGCACTCGCCTTCCCGTGAAATCTAAAATGCTCCCGCAGCTCCGATTAGCGCGGTTTGTTACGTGCGGTGTGAAAGAAGTTCAGCATATACATACGTACGTAGACTCGCACAGAGACCCACAGACTACTCACACAGAGACCCACAGACTACTCACACAGAGACCCACAGACTACTCACACAGAGACCCACAGACTACTCACACAGAGACCCACAGACTACTCACACAGAGACCCACAGACTACTCACACAGAGACCCATAGACTACTCACACAGAGACACATATACTACTCACACAGAGACCCACAGACTACTCACACAGAGACCCATAGACTACTCACATAGAGACCCATAGACTACTCACACAGAGACCCACAGATTACTCACACAGAGACCCACAGACTACTCACACAGAGACCCATAGACTACTCACACAGAGACCCATAGACTAATCACACAGAGACCCATAGACTACTCACACAGAGACCCATAGACTACTCACACAGAGACCCATAGACTACTCACACGGAGACCCATAGACTACTCACACAGAGACCCATAGACTACTCACACAGAGACCCATAGACTACTCACACAGAGACCCATAGACTACTCACACAGAGACCCACAGACTACTCACACAGAGACCCATAGACTACACACACAGAGACCCACAGACTACTCACACAGAGAACCATGGACTACTCACACAGAGACCCATAGACTACTCAAACAGAGACCCATAGACTACTCACACAGACCCATAGACTACTCACACAGAGACCCATAGACTACTCACACAGAGACCCACAGACTACTCACACAGAGACCCATACACTACTCACACAGAGACCCACAGACTACTCACACAGAGACCCACAGACTACTCACACAGAGACCCACAGACTACTCACACAGAGACCCACAGACTACTCACACAGAGACCCATAGGCTACTCATACAGAGACCCACAGACTACTCACACAGAGACCCACAGACTACTCACACAGAGACCCATAGACTACTCACACAGAGACCCATAGACTACTTACACAGAGACCCATAGAAAACTCACACAGAGACCCATAGAATACTCACACAGAGACCCATAGACTACTCACACAGAGACCCATAGACTACTCACACAGAGACCCATAGACTACTCACACAGAGATCCATAGACTACTCACACAGAGACCCATAGACTACTCACACAGAGACCCATAGACTACTCACACAGAGACCCACAGACTACTCACGCAGAGACCCACAGACTACTCACACAAAGACCCATAGACTACTCACACAGAGACCCATAGACTACTCACACAGAGACCCATAGACTACTCACACAGAGACCCACAGACTACTCACACACACAGAGACCCATAGAAAACTCACACAGAGACCCACAGAATACTCACACAGAGACCCATAGACTACACACATAGAGACCCACAGACTACTCACACAGAGACCCATAGACTACTCACACAGAGACCCATAGACTACTCGCACAGAGGCCCATAGACTACTCGCACAGAGACCCAAAGACTACTCGCACATAGACCCATAGACTACTCACACAGAGACCCATAGCCTACTCACACAGAGACCCATAGACTACTCACACAGAGACCCATAGACTACTCACACAGGGACCCACAGACTACTCACGCAGAGACCCACAGACTACTCACACAAAGACCCATAGACTACTCACACAGAGACCCATAGACTACTCACACAGAGACACACAGACTACTCACACAGAGACCCACAGACTACTCACACAGAGACCCATAGACTACTCACACAAAGACCCACAGACTACTCACACAGAGACCCATAGACTGCTCACACAGAGACCCACAGACTACTCACACAGAGACCCATAGACTACTCAAACAGAGACCCACAGACTACTCACACAGAGACCCACAGACTACTCACACAGAGACCCACAGACTACTCACACAGAGACCCACAGACTACTCACACAGAGACCCATAGGCTACTCATACAGAGACCCACAGACTACTCACACAGAGACCCACAGACTACTCACACAGAGACCCATAGACTACTCACACAGAGACCCATAGACTACTTACACAGAGACCCATAGAATACTCACACAGCGACCCATAGACTACTCACACAGAGACCCATAGACTACTCACAGAGACCCATAGACTACTCACACAGAGATCCATAGACTACTCGCACAGAGACCCACAGACTACTCGCACAGAGACCCACATACTATTCACACAGAGACCCATAGACTACTCACACAGAGACCCATAGCCTACTCACACAGAGACCCATAGACTACTCACACAGAGATCCATGGACTACTCGCACAGAGACCCACAGACTACTCGCACAGAGACCCACAGACTACTCACGCAGAGACCCACAGACTACTCACACAAAGACCCATAGACTACTCACACAGAGACCCATAGACTACTCACACAGAGACCCACAGACTACTCACACAGAGACCCATAGACTACACACACAGAGACCCACAGACTACTCACACAGAGACCCACAGACTACTCACACAGAGACCCACAGACTACTCACACAGAGACCCATAGACTACTCACACAGAGACCCATAGACTACTCACACAGAGACCCATAGACTACTCACACAGAGACCCATAGACTACTTACACAGAGACCCATAGAATACTCACACAGCGACCCATAGACTACTCACACAGAGACCCATAGACTACTCACAGAGACCCATAGACTACTCACACAGAGATCCATAGACTACTCGCACAGAGACCCACAGACTACTCGCACAGAGACCCACAGGCTAGTCACACAGAGACCCATAGACTACTCACACAGAGACCCATAGACTGCTCACACAGAGACCCACAAACTGCTCACGCAGAGACCCACAGACTACTCACACAAAGACCCATAGACTACTCACACAGAGACCCATAGACTACTCACACAGAGACCCACAGACTACTCACACAGAGACCCATAGACTACACACACAGAGACCCACAGACTACTCACACAGAGACTCATAGACTACACACATAGAGACCCTCAGACTACTCATACAGAGACCCACAGACTACTCACACAGAGACCCATAGACTACTCACACAGAGACCCATAGACTACTCACACAGAGACCCACAGACTACTCACGCAGAGACCCACAGACTACTCACACAAAGACCCATAGACTACTCACACAGAGACCCATAGACTACTCACACAGAGACCCATAGACTACTCACACAGAGACCCACAGACTACTCACACACACAGAGACCCATAGAAAACTCACACAGAGACCCACAGAATACTCACACAGAGACCCATAGACTACACACATAGAGACCCACAGACTACTCACACAGAGACCCATAGACTACTCACACAGAGACCCATAGACTACTCGCACAGAGGCCCATAGACTACTCGCACAGAGACCCAAAGACTACTCGCACATAGACCCATAGACTACTCACACAGAGACCCATAGCCTACTCACACAGAGACCCATAGACTACTCACACAGAGACCCATAGACTACTCACACAGGGACCCACAGACTACTCACGCAGAGACCCACAGACTACTCACACAAAGACCCATAGACTACTCACACAGAGACCCATAGACTACTCACACAGAGACACACAGACTACTCACACAGAGACCCACAGACTACTCACACAGAGACCCATAGACTACTCACACAAAGACCCACAGACTACTCACACAGAGACCCATAGACTGCTCACACAGAGACCCACAGACTACTCACACAGAGACCCATAGACTACTCAAACAGAGACCCACAGACTACTCACACAGAGACCCACAGACTACTCACACAGAGACCCACAGACTACTCACACAGAGACCCACAGACTACTCACACAGAGACCCATAGGCTACTCATACAGAGACCCACAGACTACTCACACAGAGACCCACAGACTACTCACACAGAGACCCATAGACTACTCACACAGAGACCCATAGACTACTTACACAGAGACCCATAGAATACTCACACAGCGACCCATAGACTACTCACACAGAGACCCATAGACTACTCACAGAGACCCATAGACTACTCACACAGAGATCCATAGACTACTCGCACAGAGACCCACAGACTACTCGCACAGAGACCCACATACTATTCACACAGAGACCCATAGACTACTCACACAGAGACCCATAGCCTACTCACACAGAGACCCATAGACTACTCACACAGAGATCCATGGACTACTCGCACAGAGACCCACAGACTACTCGCACAGAGACCCACAGACTACTCACGCAGAGACCCACAGACTACTCACACAAAGACCCATAGACTACTCACACAGAGACCCATAGACTACTCACACAGAGACCCACAGACTACTCACACAGAGACCCATAGACTACACACACAGAGACCCACAGACTACTCACACAGAGACCCATAGGCTACTCATACAGAGACCCACAGACTACTCACACAGAGACCCACAGACTACTCACACAGAGACCCATAGACTACTCACACAGAGACCCATAGACTACTTACACAGAGACCCATAGAAAACTCACACAGAGACCCATAGAATACTCACACAGAGACCCATAGACTACTCACACAGAGACCCATAGACTACTCACACAGAGACCCATAGACTACTCACACAGAGATCCATAGACTACTCACACAGAGACCCATAGACTACTCACACAGAGACCCATAGACTACTCACACAGAGACCCACAGACTACTCACGCAGAGACCCACAGACTACTCACACAAAGACCCATAGACTACTCACACAGAGACCCATAGACTACTCACACAGAGACCCATAGACTACTCACACAGAGACCCACAGACTACTCACACACACAGAGACCCATAGAAAACTCACACAGAGACCCACAGAATACTCACACAGAGACCCATAGACTACACACATAGAGACCCACAGACTACTCACACAGAGACCCATAGACTACTCACACAGAGACCCATAGACTACTCGCACAGAGGCCCATAGACTACTCGCACAGAGACCCAAAGACTACTCGCACATAGACCCATAGACTACTCACACAGAGACCCATAGCCTACTCACACAGAGACCCATAGACTACTCACACAGAGACCCATAGACTACTCACACAGGGACCCACAGACTACTCACGCAGAGACCCACAGACTACTCACACAAAGACCCATAGACTACTCACACAGAGACCCATAGACTACTCACACAGAGACACACAGACTACTCACACAGAGACCCACAGACTACTCACACAGAGACCCATAGACTACTCACACAAAGACCCACAGACTACTCACACAGAGACCCATAGACTGCTCACACAGAGACCCACAGACTACTCACACAGAGACCCATAGACTACTCAAACAGAGACCCACAGACTACTCACACAGAGACCCACAGACTACTCACACAGAGACCCACAGACTACTCACACAGAGACCCACAGACTACTCACACAGAGACCCATAGGCTACTCATACAGAGACCCACAGACTACTCACACAGAGACCCACAGACTACTCACACAGAGACCCATAGACTACTCACACAGAGACCCATAGACTACTTACACAGAGACCCATAGAATACTCACACAGCGACCCATAGACTACTCACACAGAGACCCATAGACTACTCACAGAGACCCATAGACTACTCACACAGAGATCCATAGACTACTCGCACAGAGACCCACAGACTACTCGCACAGAGACCCACATACTATTCACACAGAGACCCATAGACTACTCACACAGAGACCCATAGCCTACTCACACAGAGACCCATAGACTACTCACACAGAGATCCATGGACTACTCGCACAGAGACCCACAGACTACTCGCACAGAGACCCACAGACTACTCACGCAGAGACCCACAGACTACTCACACAAAGACCCATAGACTACTCACACAGAGACCCATAGACTACTCACACAGAGACCCACAGACTACTCACACAGAGACCCATAGACTACACACACAGAGACCCACAGACTACTCACACAGAGACCCACAGACTACTCACACAGAGACCCACAGACTACTCACACAGAGACCCATAGACTACTCACACAGAGACCCATAGACTACTCACACAGAGACCCATAGACTACTCACACAGAGACCCATAGACTACTTACACAGAGACCCATAGAATACTCACACAGCGACCCATAGACTACTCACACAGAGACCCATAGACTACTCACAGAGACCCATAGACTACTCACACAGAGATCCATAGACTACTCGCACAGAGACCCACAGACTACTCGCACAGAGACCCACAGGCTAGTCACACAGAGACCCATAGACTACTCACACAGAGACCCATAGACTGCTCACACAGAGACCCACAAACTGCTCACGCAGAGACCCACAGACTACTCACACAAAGACCCATAGACTACTCACACAGAGACCCATAGACTACTCACACAGAGACCCACAGACTACTCACACAGAGACCCATAGACTACACACACAGAGACCCACAGACTACTCACACAGAGACTCATAGACTACACACATAGAGACCCTCAGACTACTCATACAGAGACCCACAGACTACTCACACAGAGACCCATAGACTACTCACACAGAGACCCATAGACTACTCACACAGAGACCCACAGACTACTCACGCAGAGACCCACAGACTACTCACACAAAGACCCATAGACTACTCACACAGAGACCCATAGACTACTCACACAGAGACCCATAGACTACTCACACAGAGACCCACAGACTACTCACACACACAGAGACCCATAGAAAACTCACACAGAGACCCACAGAATACTCACACAGAGACCCATAGACTACACACATAGAGACCCACAGACTACTCACACAGAGACCCATAGACTACTCACACAGAGACCCATAGACTACTCGCACAGAGGCCCATAGACTACTCGCACAGAGACCCAAAGACTACTCGCACATAGACCCATAGACTACTCACACAGAGACCCATAGCCTACTCACACAGAGACCCATAGACTACTCACACAGAGACCCATAGACTACTCACACAGGGACCCACAGACTACTCACGCAGAGACCCACAGACTACTCACACAAAGACCCATAGACTACTCACACAGAGACCCATAGACTACTCACACAGAGACACACAGACTACTCACACAGAGACCCACAGACTACTCACACAGAGACCCATAGACTACTCACACAAAGACCCACAGACTACTCACACAGAGACCCATAGACTGCTCACACAGAGACCCACAGACTACTCACACAGAGACCCATAGACTACTCAAACAGAGACCCACAGACTACTCACACAGAGACCCACAGACTACTCACACAGAGACCCACAGACTACTCACACAGAGACCCACAGACTACTCACACAGAGACCCATAGGCTACTCATACAGAGACCCACAGACTACTCACACAGAGACCCACAGACTACTCACACAGAGACCCATAGACTACTCACACAGAGACCCATAGACTACTTACACAGAGACCCATAGAATACTCACACAGCGACCCATAGACTACTCACACAGAGACCCATAGACTACTCACAGAGACCCATAGACTACTCACACAGAGATCCATAGACTACTCGCACAGAGACCCACAGACTACTCGCACAGAGACCCACATACTATTCACACAGAGACCCATAGACTACTCACACAGAGACCCATAGCCTACTCACACAGAGACCCATAGACTACTCACACAGAGATCCATGGACTACTCGCACAGAGACCCACAGACTACTCGCACAGAGACCCACAGACTACTCACGCAGAGACCCACAGACTACTCACACAAAGACCCATAGACTACTCACACAGAGACCCATAGACTACTCACACAGAGACCCACAGACTACTCACACAGAGACCCATAGACTACACACACAGAGACCCACAGACTACTCACACAGAGACCCACAGACTACTCACACAGAGACCCACAGACTACTCACACAGAGACCCATAGACTACTCACACAGAGACCCATAGACTACTCACACAGAGACCCATAGACTACTCACACAGAGACCCATAGACTACTTACACAGAGACCCATAGAATACTCACACAGCGACCCATAGACTACTCACACAGAGACCCATAGACTACTCACAGAGACCCATAGACTACTCACACAGAGATCCATAGACTACTCGCACAGAGACCCACAGACTACTCGCACAGAGACCCACAGGCTAGTCACACAGAGACCCATAGACTACTCACACAGAGACCCATAGACTGCTCACACAGAGACCCACAAACTGCTCACGCAGAGACCCACAGACTACTCACACAAAGACCCATAGACTACTCACACAGAGACCCATAGACTACTCACACAGAGACCCACAGACTACTCACACAGAGACCCATAGACTACACACACAGAGACCCACAGACTACTCACACAGAGACTCATAGACTACACACATAGAGACCCTCAGACTACTCATACAGAGACCCACAGACTACTCACACAGAGACCCACAGACTACTCACACAGAGATCCATAGACTACTCGCACAGAGACCCACAGACTACTCGCACAGAGACCCACAGACTATTCACACAGAGACCCATAGACTACTCACACAGAGACCCATAGCCTACTCACACAGAGACCCACAGACTACTCACACAGAGACCCATAGACTACACACACAGAGACCCATAGACTACACACATAGAGACCCACAGACTACTCACACAGAGACCCATAGACTACTCACACAGAGACCCATAGACTACTCGCACAGAGGCCCATAGACTACTCGCACAGAGACCCAAAGACTACTCGCACATAGACCCATAGACTACTCACACAGAGACCCATAGCCTACTCACACAGAGACCCATAGACTACTCACACAGAGACCCATAGACTACTCACACAGGGACCCACAGACTACTCACGCAGAGACCCACAGACTACTCACACAAAGACCCATAGACTACTCACACAGAGACCCATAGACTACTCACACAGAGACACACAGACTACTCACACAGAGACCCACAGACTACTCACACAGAGACCCATAGACTACTCACACAAAGACCCACAGACTACTCACACAGAGACCCATAGACTGCTCACACAGAGACCCACAGACTACTCACACAGAGACCCATAGACTACTCAAACAGAGACCCACAGACTACTCACACAGAGACCCACAGACTACTCACACAGAGACCCACAGACTACTCACACAGAGACCCACAGACTACTCACACAGAGACCCATAGGCTACTCATACAGAGACCCACAGACTACTCACACAGAGACCCACAGACTACTCACACAGAGACCCATAGAATACTCACACAGCGACCCATAGACTACTCACACAGAGACCCATAGACTACTCACAGAGACCCATAGACTACTCACACAGAGATCCATAGACTACTCGCACAGAGACCCACAGACTACTCGCACAGAGACCCACATACTATTCACACAGAGACCCATAGACTACTCACACAGAGACCCATAGCCTACTCACACAGAGACCCATAGACTACTCACACAGAGATCCATGGACTACTCGCACAGAGACCCACAGACTACTCGCACAGAGACCCACAGACTACTCACGCAGAGACCCACAGACTACTCACACAAAGACCCATAGACTACTCACACAGAGACCCATAGACTACTCACACAGAGACCCACAGACTACTCACACAGAGACCCATAGACTACACACACAGAGACCCACAGACTACTCACACAGAGACCCACAGACTACTCACACAGAGACCCACAGACTACTCACACAGAGACCCATAGACTACTCACACAGAGACCCATAGACTACTCACACAGAGACCCATAGACTACTCACACAGAGACCCATAGACTACTTACACAGAGACCCATAGAATACTCACACAGCGACCCATAGACTACTCACACAGAGACCCATAGACTACTCACAGAGACCCATAGACTACTCACACAGAGATCCATAGACTACTCGCACAGAGACCCACAGACTACTCGCACAGAGACCCACAGGCTAGTCACACAGAGACCCATAGACTACTCACACAGAGACCCATAGACTGCTCACACAGAGACCCACAAACTGCTCACGCAGAGACCCACAGACTACTCACACAAAGACCCATAGACTACTCACACAGAGACCCATAGACTACTCACACAGAGACCCACAGACTACTCACACAGAGACCCATAGACTACACACACAGAGACCCACAGACTACTCACACAGAGACTCATAGACTACACACATAGAGACCCTCAGACTACTCATACAGAGACCCACAGACTACTCACACAGAGACCCATAGACTACTCACACAGAGACCCATAGACTACTCACACAGAGACCCACAGACTACTCACGCAGAGACCCACAGACTACTCACACAAAGACCCATAGACTACTCACACAGAGACCCATAGACTACTCACACAGAGACCCATAGACTACTCACACAGAGACCCACAGACTACTCACACACACAGAGACCCATAGAAAACTCACACAGAGACCCACAGAATACTCACACAGAGACCCATAGACTACACACATAGAGACCCACAGACTACTCACACAGAGACCCATAGACTACTCACACAGAGACCCATAGACTACTCGCACAGAGGCCCATAGACTACTCGCACAGAGACCCAAAGACTACTCGCACATAGACCCATAGACTACTCACACAGAGACCCATAGCCTACTCACACAGAGACCCATAGACTACTCACACAGAGACCCATAGACTACTCACACAGGGACCCACAGACTACTCACGCAGAGACCCACAGACTACTCACACAAAGACCCATAGACTACTCACACAGAGACCCATAGACTACTCACACAGAGACACACAGACTACTCACACAGAGACCCACAGACTACTCACACAGAGACCCATAGACTACTCACACAAAGACCCACAGACTACTCACACAGAGACCCATAGACTGCTCACACAGAGACCCACAGACTACTCACACAGAGACCCATAGACTACTCACACAGAGACCCACAGACTACTCACACAGAGACCCACAGACTACTCACACAGAGACCCATAGGCTACTCATACAGAGACCCACAGACTACTCACACAGAGACCCACAGACTACTCACACAGAGACCCATAGACTACTCACACAGAGACCCATAGACTACTTACACAGAGACCCATAGAATACTCACACAGCGACCCATAGACTACTCACACAGAGACCCATAGACTACTCACAGAGACCCATAGACTACTCACACAGAGATCCATAGACTACTCGCACAGAGACCCACAGACTACTCGCACAGAGACCCACATACTATTCACACAGAGACCCATAGACTACTCACACAGAGACCCATAGCCTACTCACACAGAGACCCATAGACTACTCACACAGAGATCCATGGACTACTCGCACAGAGACCCACAGACTACTCGCACAGAGACCCACAGACTACTCACGCAGAGACCCACAGACTACTCACACAAAGACCCATAGACTACTCACACAGAGACCCATAGACTACTCACACAGAGACCCACAGACTACTCACACAGAGACCCATAGACTACACACACAGAGACCCACAGACTACTCACACAGAGACCCACAGACTACTCACACAGAGACCCACAGACTACTCACACAGAGACCCATAGACTACTCACACAGAGACCCATAGACTACTCACACAGAGACCCATAGACTACTCACACAGAGACCCATAGACTACTTACACAGAGACCCATAGAATACTCACACAGCGACCCATAGACTACTCACACAGAGACCCATAGACTACTCACAGAGACCCATAGACTACTCACACAGAGATCCATAGACTACTCGCACAGAGACCCACAGACTACTCGCACAGAGACCCACAGGCTAGTCACACAGAGACCCATAGACTACTCACACAGAGACCCATAGACTGCTCACACAGAGACCCACAAACTGCTCACGCAGAGACCCACAGACTACTCACACAAAGACCCATAGACTACTCACACAGAGACCCATAGACTACTCACACAGAGACCCACAGACTACTCACACAGAGACCCATAGACTACACACACAGAGACCCACAGACTACTCACACAGAGACTCATAGACTACACACATAGAGACCCTCAGACTACTCATACAGAGACCCACAGACTACTCACACAGAGACCCACAGACTACTCACACAGAGATCCATAGACTACTCGCACAGAGACCCACAGACTACTCGCACAGAGACCCACAGACTATTCACACAGAGACCCATAGACTACTCACACAGAGACCCATAGCCTACTCACACAGAGACCCATAGACTACTCACACAGAGATCCATGGACTACTCGCACAGAGACCCACAGACTACTCACACAGAGACCCACAGACTACTCATGCAGAGACCCACAGACTACTCACATAAAGACCCATAGACTACTCACACAGAGACCCATAGACTACTCACACAGAGACCCACAGACTACTCACACAGAGACCCATAGACTACACACACAGATACCCACAGACTACTCACACAGAGACCCATAGACTACACACATAGAGACCCACAGACTACTCACACAGAGACCCATAGACTACTCACACAGAGACCCATAGACGACTCGCACAGAGACCCAAAGACTACTCGCACAGAGACCCACAGACTACTCACGCAGAGACCCACAGACTACTCACACAAAGACCCATAGACTACTCACACAGAGACCCATAGACTACTCACACAGAGACCCACAGACTACTCACACAGAGACCCATAGACTACACACACAGAGACCCACAGACTACTCACACAGAGACCCACAGACTACTCACACAGAGACCCACAGACTACTCACACAGAGACCCATAGACTACTCACACAGAGACCCATAGACTACTCACACAGAGACCCATAGACTACTCACACAGAGACCCATAGACTACTTACACAGAGACCCATAGAATACTCACACAGCGACCCATAGACTACTCACACAGAGACCCATAGACTACTCACAGAGACCCATAGACTACTCACACAGAGATCCATAGACTACTCGCACAGAGACCCACAGACTACTCGCACAGAGACCCACAGGCTAGTCACACAGAGACCCATAGACTACTCACACAGAGACCCATAGACTGCTCACACAGAGACCCACAAACTGCTCACGCAGAGACCCACAGACTACTCACACAAAGACCCATAGACTACTCACACAGAGACCCATAGACTACTCACACAGAGACCCACAGACTACTCACACAGAGACCCATAGACTACACACACAGAGACCCACAGACTACTCACACAGAGACTCATAGACTACACACATAGAGACCCTCAGACTACTCATACAGAGACCCACAGACTACTCACACAGAGACCCACAGACTACTCACACAGAGATCCATAGACTACTCGCACAGAGACCCACAGACTACTCGCACAGAGACCCACAGACTATTCACACAGAGACCCATAGACTACTCACACAGAGACCCATAGCCTACTCACACAGAGACCCACAGACTACTCACACAGAGACCCATAGACTACACACACAGAGACCCATAGACTACACACATAGAGACCCACAGACTACTCACACAGAGACCCATAGACTACTCACACAGAGACCCATAGACTACTCGCACAGAGGCCCATAGACTACTCGCACAGAGACCCAAAGACTACTCGCACATAGACCCATAGACTACTCACACAGAGACCCATAGCCTACTCACACAGAGACCCATAGACTACTCACACAGAGACCCATAGACTACTCACACAGGGACCCACAGACTACTCACGCAGAGACCCACAGACTACTCACACAAAGACCCATAGACTACTCACACAGAGACCCATAGACTACTCACACAGAGACACACAGACTACTCACACAGAGACCCACAGACTACTCACACAGAGACCCATAGACTACTCACACAAAGACCCACAGACTACTCACACAGAGACCCATAGACTGCTCACACAGAGACCCACAGACTACTCACACAGAGACCCATAGACTACTCAAACAGAGACCCACAGACTACTCACACAGAGACCCACAGACTACTCACACAGAGACCCACAGACTACTCACACAGAGACCCACAGACTACTCACACAGAGACCCATAGGCTACTCATACAGAGACCCACAGACTACTCACACAGAGACCCACAGACTACTCACACAGAGACCCATAGAATACTCACACAGCGACCCATAGACTACTCACACAGAGACCCATAGACTACTCACAGAGACCCATAGACTACTCACACAGAGATCCATAGACTACTCGCACAGAGACCCACAGACTACTCGCACAGAGACCCACATACTATTCACACAGAGACCCATAGACTACTCACACAGAGACCCATAGCCTACTCACACAGAGACCCATAGACTACTCACACAGAGATCCATGGACTACTCGCACAGAGACCCACAGACTACTCGCACAGAGACCCACAGACTACTCACGCAGAGACCCACAGACTACTCACACAAAGACCCATAGACTACTCACACAGAGACCCATAGACTACTCACACAGAGACCCACAGACTACTCACACAGAGACCCATAGACTACACACACAGAGACCCACAGACTACTCACACAGAGACCCACAGACTACTCACACAGAGACCCACAGACTACTCACACAGAGACCCATAGACTACTCACACAGAGACCCATAGACTACTCACACAGAGACCCATAGACTACTCACACAGAGACCCATAGACTACTTACACAGAGACCCATAGAATACTCACACAGCGACCCATAGACTACTCACACAGAGACCCATAGACTACTCACAGAGACCCATAGACTACTCACACAGAGATCCATAGACTACTCGCACAGAGACCCACAGACTACTCGCACAGAGACCCACAGGCTAGTCACACAGAGACCCATAGACTACTCACACAGAGACCCATAGACTGCTCACACAGAGACCCACAAACTGCTCACGCAGAGACCCACAGACTACTCACACAAAGACCCATAGACTACTCACACAGAGACCCATAGACTACTCACACAGAGACCCACAGACTACTCACACAGAGACCCATAGACTACACACACAGAGACCCACAGACTACTCACACAGAGACTCATAGACTACACACATAGAGACCCTCAGACTACTCATACAGAGACCCACAGACTACTCACACAGAGACCCATAGACTACTCACACAGAGACCCATAGACTACTCACACAGAGACCCACAGACTACTCACGCAGAGACCCACAGACTACTCACACAAAGACCCATAGACTACTCACACAGAGACCCATAGACTACTCACACAGAGACCCATAGACTACTCACACAGAGACCCACAGACTACTCACACACACAGAGACCCATAGAAAACTCACACAGAGACCCACAGAATACTCACACAGAGACCCATAGACTACACACATAGAGACCCACAGACTACTCACACAGAGACCCATAGACTACTCACACAGAGACCCATAGACTACTCGCACAGAGGCCCATAGACTACTCGCACAGAGACCCAAAGACTACTCGCACATAGACCCATAGACTACTCACACAGAGACCCATAGCCTACTCACACAGAGACCCATAGACTACTCACACAGAGACCCATAGACTACTCACACAGGGACCCACAGACTACTCACGCAGAGACCCACAGACTACTCACACAAAGACCCATAGACTACTCACACAGAGACCCATAGACTACTCACACAGAGACACACAGACTACTCACACAGAGACCCACAGACTACTCACACAGAGACCCATAGACTACTCACACAAAGACCCACAGACTACTCACACAGAGACCCATAGACTGCTCACACAGAGACCCACAGACTACTCACACAGAGACCCATAGACTACTCACACAGAGACCCACAGACTACTCACACAGAGACCCACAGACTACTCACACAGAGACCCATAGGCTACTCATACAGAGACCCACAGACTACTCACACAGAGACCCACAGACTACTCACACAGAGACCCATAGACTACTCACACAGAGACCCATAGACTACTTACACAGAGACCCATAGAATACTCACACAGCGACCCATAGACTACTCACACAGAGACCCATAGACTACTCACAGAGACCCATAGACTACTCACACAGAGATCCATAGACTACTCGCACAGAGACCCACAGACTACTCGCACAGAGACCCACATACTATTCACACAGAGACCCATAGACTACTCACACAGAGACCCATAGCCTACTCACACAGAGACCCATAGACTACTCACACAGAGATCCATGGACTACTCGCACAGAGACCCACAGACTACTCGCACAGAGACCCACAGACTACTCACGCAGAGACCCACAGACTACTCACACAAAGACCCATAGACTACTCACACAGAGACCCATAGACTACTCACACAGAGACCCACAGACTACTCACACAGAGACCCATAGACTACACACACAGAGACCCACAGACTACTCACACAGAGACCCACAGACTACTCACACAGAGACCCACAGACTACTCACACAGAGACCCATAGACTACTCACACAGAGACCCATAGACTACTCACACAGAGACCCATAGACTACTCACACAGAGACCCATAGACTACTTACACAGAGACCCATAGAATACTCACACAGCGACCCATAGACTACTCACACAGAGACCCATAGACTACTCACAGAGACCCATAGACTACTCACACAGAGATCCATAGACTACTCGCACAGAGACCCACAGACTACTCGCACAGAGACCCACAGGCTAGTCACACAGAGACCCATAGACTACTCACACAGAGACCCATAGACTGCTCACACAGAGACCCACAAACTGCTCACGCAGAGACCCACAGACTACTCACACAAAGACCCATAGACTACTCACACAGAGACCCATAGACTACTCACACAGAGACCCACAGACTACTCACACAGAGACCCATAGACTACACACACAGAGACCCACAGACTACTCACACAGAGACTCATAGACTACACACATAGAGACCCTCAGACTACTCATACAGAGACCCACAGACTACTCACACAGAGACCCACAGACTACTCACACAGAGATCCATAGACTACTCGCACAGAGACCCACAGACTACTCGCACAGAGACCCACAGACTATTCACACAGAGACCCATAGACTACTCACACAGAGACCCATAGCCTACTCACACAGAGACCCATAGACTACTCACACAGAGATCCATGGACTACTCGCACAGAGACCCACAGACTACTCACACAGAGACCCACAGACTACTCATGCAGAGACCCACAGACTACTCACATAAAGACCCATAGACTACTCACACAGAGACCCATAGACTACTCACACAGAGACCCACAGACTACTCACACAGAGACCCATAGACTACACACACAGATACCCACAGACTACTCACACAGAGACCCATAGACTACACACATAGAGACCCACAGACTACTCACACAGAGACCCATAGACTACTCACACAGAGACCCATAGACGACTCGCACAGAGACCCAAAGACTACTCGCACAGAGACCATAGACTACTCACACGGAGACCCACAGACTACTCACACAGAGACCCATAGACTACTCACACAGAGACCCATAGACTACTCACACAGAGACCCATAGCTACTCACACAGAGACCCACAGACTACTCACACAGAGACCCACAGACTACTCACATAGAGACCCACAGACTACTCACACAGAGACCCATAGACTACTCACACAGAGACCCATAGACTACTCACACAGAGACCCACAGACTACTCACACAGAGACCCATAGACTACACACATAGAGACCCACAGACTACTCACACAGAGACCCATAGACTACTCACACAGAGACCCATAGACTACTCGCACAGAGACCCAAAGACTACTCGCACAGAGACCATAGACTACTCACACGGAGACCCACAGACTACTCACACAGAGACCCATAGACTACTCACACAGAGACCCATAGACTACTCACACAGAGACCCATAGCTACTCACACAGAGACCCACAGACTACTCACACAGAGACCCACAGACTACTCACATAGAGACCCACAGACTACTCACACAGAGACCCATAGACTACTCACACAGAGACCCACAGACTACTCACACAGATACCCGTCGTCGTCATCGTTGTGCTCAGATGAAGGAGAAGGCTGTGATGGCGCTGGGAAACTTCTCCGTGGGGGACGCGGCCTTCCCCCACCAGAAGCTCGTGATGGAGGGCCTCATGGACTCGGTGGAGGTGAGCACGGCCCCTCGGCCAACACGACAGGAGAGGTGGTGGTGGTAGTGATGGAGGTGGAGGTAATAGTGGTAGAGGTGGTAGTGATGTAGGTGGTAGTGGTGGAGGTGGTAGTGATGGAGGTGGTGGTGGAGGTGGTAGTGATGGAGGTGGAGGTGGTAGTGATGGAGGTGGTGGTGGTGGTAGTGATGGAGGTGGTAGTGATGGAGGTGGTATTGATGGAGGTGGAGGTGGTAGTGATGGAGGTGGTAGTGATGGAGGTGGTAGTGATGGAGGAGGTAGCGATGGAGGTGGTGGTGGAGGTGGAGGTGGTAGTGATGGAGGTGGAGGTGGTAGTGGTGGAGGTGGTAGTGATGGAGGTGGTGGTGGAGGTGGTAGTGATGTGGAGGTGGTAGTGGTGGAGGTGGTGGAGGTGGTAGTGATGGAGGTGGTAGTGATGGAGGTGGAGGTGGTAGTGATGGAGGTGGTAGTGATGGAGGTGGTAGTGATGGAGGTGGAGGTGGTAGTGATGGAGGTGGAGATAGTAGTGGTGGAGGTGGTAGTGATGGAGGTGGTAGTGGTAGAGGTGGTGGTGGTAGTGATGGAGGTGGTAGTGATGGAGGTGCTAATGATGGATGTGGTAGTGATGTAGGTGGTAGTGGTGGTAGTGATGGAGGTGGTAGTGATGGAGGTGGAGGTGGTGGTGGTGGAGGTGGTAGTGATGGAGGTGGTAGTGATGGAGGTGGTAGTGATGGAGGTGGTAGTGATGGAGGTGGAGGTGGTAGTGATGGAGATAGTAGTGGTGGAGGTGGTAGTGATGGAGGTAGAGGTGGTGGAGGTGGTGGTGGTAGTGATGGAGGTGGTAGTGATGGAGGTGGTAGTGATGGAGGTGGAGGTTGTAGTGATGGAGGTGGTTGTGATGGAGGTGGAGGTGGTAGTGATGGAGGTGGTAGTGGTGGAGGTGGTAGTGATGGAGGTGGTAGTGGTGGAGGTGGTAGTGGTGGAGGTGGTAGTGATGGAGGTTGCGGTGGTAGTGATGGAGGTGGTAGTGATGGAGGTGGAGGTGGTAGTAATAGAGGTGGTAGTGATAGAGGTGGTAGTGATGGAGGTGGTAGTGATGGAGGTGGTAGTGATGGAGGTGGTAGTGATGGAGGTGGTAGTGATGGAGGTGGTAGTGATGGAGGTGGAGGTGGTAGTGATGGAGGTGGAGGTGGTAGTGATGGAGGTGGTAGTGATGGAGGTGGTAGTGGTGGAGGTGGTAGTGATGGAAGTGGAGGTGGTAGTGATGGAGGTGGTAGTGATGGAGGTGGTAGTGATGGAGGTGGAGGTGGTAGTGGTGGAGGTGGTCGTGATGAAGGCGCGTGAGTGACGTGTCCCCGCTTGTCCCCGCGTGTCCCAGGCCCGCCAGGTGGAGCTGCAGCTGTGGGTTGCCGAGTCCCTGGTGAGTGCGGCACGCGGAGTCGACTCTGCCAGCCGCCATGACGTGTGGACAGAGGGAGACGCCGCCTCTCACGGCGGTGGGCACTGCGCCTCCACCATCACCTACACCATCACCTACACCATCACCTACATCATCACCTACATCATCACCTCCACCATCACCTACACCATCACCTACACCATCACGTACATCATCACCTACATCATCACCTACACCATCACCTACACCATCACCTACACCATCACCTACACCATCACCTACACCAGCACCTACATCATCACCTACACCATCACCTACACCATCACCTACATCATCCCCTACACCATCACCTACACCATCACCTACACCATCACCTACACCAGCACCTACACCATCACCTACACCATCACCGACACCATCACCTACATCATCACCTACACCATCACCTACATCATCACCTACACCATCACCTACACCATCACCTACACCATCACCTACATCATCACCTACATCATCACCTCCAACATCACCTACAACATCACCTACATCATCAGCTACACCATCACCTACATCATCACCTACACCATCACCTACACCATCACCTCCGTCATCACCTACACCATCACCTACACCATCACCTCCATCATCACCTCCAACATCACCTACATCATCACCTACATCATCACCTACATCATCACCTACAACATCACCTACGTCATCACCTACACCATCACCTACATCATCACCTACACCATCACCTACATCATCACCTACTCCAGCACCTACACCATCACCTCCATCATCACCTACATCATCACCTACACCATCACCTACATCATCACCTACATCATCACCTGCATCATCACCTACACCATCACCTACATCATCACCTACATCATCACCTACACCATCACCTACATCATCACCTTCATCAGCACCTACATCATCACCTACATCACCTACATCATCACCTACACCATCACCTACATCATCACCTACATCATCACCTACGTCATGACCTACGTCATCACCTACACCATCACCTACATCATCACCTACATCATCACCTACATCATCACCTACACCATCACCTACACCATCGCCTACACCAGCACCTACATCATCACCTACACCAGCACCTACACCATCACCTACATCATCACCTACATCATCACCTACATCATCACCTACATCACCTACATCATCACCTTACATCATCACCTACACCATCACCTACATCATCACCTACACCAGCACCTACATCATCACCTACATCATCACCTACACCAGCACCTACACCATCACCTACACCATCACCTACACCATCACCTACATCATCACCTACACCAGCACCTACATCATCACCTACATCATCACCTACATCACCTGCAACATCACCTACGTCATCACCTACATCATCACCTACATCATCACCTACATCATCACCTACATCATCACCTACACCATCACCTCCATCATCACCTACAACATCACCTACAACATCACCTAGATCATCACCTGCATCATCACCTCCAACATCACCTACACCATCACCTACATCATCACCTACATCATCACCTACACCATCACCTACATCATCACCTACATCATCACCTACAACATCACCTCCATCATCACCTACAACATCACCTACAACATCACCTAGATCATCACCTGCATCATCACCTCCAACATCACCTACACCATCACCTACATCATCACCTACATCATCACCTACACCATCACCTACATCATCACCTACATCATCACCTACAACATCACCTACACCATCACCTACATCATCACCTACATCACCTACAACATCACCTACAACATCACCTACGTCATGACCTACGTCATCACCTACACCATCACCTACATCATCACCTACATCATCACCTACATCATCACCTACACCATCACCTACACCATCGCCTACACCAGCACCTACATCATCACCTACACCAGCACCTACACCATCACCTACATCATCACCTACATCATCACCTACATCATCACCTACATCACCTACATCATCACCTTACATCATCACCTACACCATCACCTACATCATCACCTACACCAGCACCTACATCATCACCTACATCATCACCTACACCAGCACCTACACCATCACCTACACCATCACCTACACCATCACCTACATCATCACCTACACCAGCACCTACATCATCACCTACATCATCACCTACATCACCTGCAACATCACCTACGTCATCACCTACATCATCACCTACATCATCACCTACATCATCACCTACATCATCACCTACACCATCACCTCCATCATCACCTACAACATCACCTACAACATCACCTAGATCATCACCTGCATCATCACCTCCAACATCACCTACACCATCACCTACATCATCACCTACATCATCACCTACACCATCACCTACATCATCACCTACATCATCACCTACAACATCACCTACACCATCACCTACATCATCACCTACATCACCTACAACATCACCTACAACATCACCTACAACATCACCTACAACATCACCTACATCATCACCTACATCATCACCTACATCATCACCTACATCATCACCTACAACATCCCCTACATCATCACCTACATCATCACCTACATCATCACCTACAACATCACCTACATCATCACCACCGACATCACCTACATCATCACCCACAAAACCACTAGCATCATCAACATCCCCTAGCTCCACTCGGCCTCAAGCGAGCACCTGCTAGGGTGTGCATGAACACCCCCACTGGGGGAGACAAAGGCGGCCGGGCGTGGTGGTGTTTCCCGGCCACACCCACCCCCTCGTGTGCCACAGTGCCGCACGCTGACAGCACTTGCCCCCCCCCCCCAACAGTCTGTTGAGGCTTTACGGGGGGGGATCTTTTTGCCTTCGGGGAGCGGAAGTGCGGCGGTCGGCGCTCCGTGCTACGAAGCCGGCGACGCGAGTTCGATTCCCGCTCCTGGCCCGTAGCAGTGACGGCAAGTGTCTGAACTGGTCCCGGACCTCCCCCAGGTCGACTCGGCCTCAAACGAGAGCACCTGGTGCGGTGTGCGTGAAACATCGCCACTGGGGAGACAAATGCGACCGGGCCCGTGGTGTTGGCCACCCGGCCCCACCGTGTGCCACGGTGCCGGCCTTCGTAGGTGCTGCTACTCGCTGACGGCACTTGCCCCCAAGGGCTGCACGGGAGGCGGGGCGGATCTTTTGTCTCTTGCGTGCGCTCGTGCTCACGCTCGCGCTCTTGCTCGTCGTCAGTCGGAGGCGGGAACGACGAGGTGGCGTGGCTGCTGAACGCGGTGCTCACGCGCTACGTGCCCAGCCCCAACCCACACGTGCGGCACGCCGCCTCTGTGTGGCTCCTCTCCATCGTGCAGCGGCTCGGATATCACTCCGCCGTCAAGGTTCGAGCGCTACCCCCCCCTCCCTCCCTCTCACTCCCTCCCTCCCTCCTCCCTCCCTCCCTCCCTCCCCTCCCTCCCTCCCTCCCTCCCCTCCCTCTCCCTCCCTCCCGTCCCTCTCCCCCTCCCTCTGTCCCCTCTCCCTCCCTCCCTCCCTCCCTCCCTCCCTCTCGCTCCCTCCGTCCCCTCTCCCTCCCTCGCTCCCTTCTGTCCCCTCTCCCTCCCTCCCTCCCTCTCTCCCTCCCCTCTCCCTCCCTCTCCCTCCCTCCCCTCTCCCTCCCTGCGTTGAGCGCGGCCTCTCGCGTTCTCGACTGGTGAAGCAAGCCACCAACTGTGGTACCCGCGGCCCCGTGTGGAATGTCATTGCGTGCCCTCCGTCTTCACCCCCCAACACCCCACCCCCCACACCCCCCTCCCCACCCCCACCAGTGCCAGCTCAAGGAGATCCAGGAAGCCTTCACCGGCATGCTGTCCGAGAACGACGGTAAGGCCTTGCCCCTCGCCACCCCGGCTTCACCTTGAGAAGCGTTAGCCTTGCAGACTCGCGATGCTCGTTAGCCGTCTCATCTGTTCACGTCCGTTGAAGTTCTCGGTCGAGGGCCCCGCTGGGCTCCGCAGCCCTCTTTCGGGAAGCGAGCACGGTGCCGCCACGAATGACGGCTCAGCGCAGCGGCTTTACCCTCGACGTGGAAATTCATCGCGGCAGCCGAATGCGCCGGACGCGTGATGTTGATTCTTGAACGAGGAGGGGGGAAAACCGGAGGGTTCCCGGGGGGGCGGGGGGGGGGTGGTGGAACAATTAACGTGATCCACGGGGAGAGCGTTGCAGGCTCAAAATTATACAGCAGGCGTCAGGGTCGCGATGGAACCCACGACCTCCTGTATACCAGGCGAGGTAGTAAACATCTCCTAGCCACCGTGGCTCCCTTGGAATAATTACCGTTGTTCCCATCAACCTGTCATTGTCTATCCTGCGTTTGTGTGTGCGCGTGTGGGGTGTGCCACAGTGCCGGCCTTCATAGGTGGTGCTCGCTAACAGCACTTGCCCCCAACAGTCTGTTAAGGCTACACGGGGGGGGGGGGGGGTCTAGTTTTTGCGGTATATGCTGTGCTGCACCCGCTCACGGCCGACGTCAGTGACGAATACCTGAACAGGTGCTGGGCCTCCCCTAGGCTCGACTCAGACTCAAGTGAGTACCTGGCGCAATGTGTAAACACCGGCGCTCGGGAGACGAAGTCAACCAAGCGTGGTGTTGGCCACCCCCCCCCCCCCCCCCTCGTGCCCCGTGCCGCCCTTCATAGGTGCTGCTCGCTAACAGCACTAAAATCTTTTCGGAGCATGCGGTGATATCGTTCCCGTGCAAAGTTATACCGCGGTGCCCCCAATTAATTGTTGAAATCAATAAGCAGACAATATGTATATACCTGTCAACAATAATAATATTTCGATTTAAAGCTTTCGTGACTGCAAGGATTCATCTTCTTTGGTTCTTTCGGTAAAGTCACCACGTGGAATGAGAATAAAATAATAAATTGATAAAATAAAATAACACAATAATATTCTCACGACGTTTCGGCCACAACACAAGCGGCCTTCATCAGGTGAAGGGACGAGACTGTCTGTCCTACCAGACTACTGTCTGTCCTACCAGACAGTCTCGTCCCTTCACCTGATGAAGGCCGCTTGTGTTGTGGCCGAAACGTCGTGAGAATATTATTGTTATTTTATTTTATCAATTTATTATTTTATTCTCATTCTACGTGGTGACTTTACCGAAACAACCAAAGAAGAATAATAATATTACTTGGCAGAGACGGACACGTGCAGGAGACGTATGCCATGCTTACGAATCTTGCTTAACGAAGACTAAACTCCGTATGAGGTTTTTTTTTGGGTTAGATCGCGTAAATATACGTGTCGTCAAAACCCGCCACCACCCGACACGGCCAACTAGTAAGGGTTGTCGCGTAAACAGAACGCGGCCAATTCGTCACTAGTACAGCACGCCGGTTGTGTGTTGGAGGGCCATGGATGAGATTGGTTCGCGAAAGCCTACGCGCTAAACTAAGACTAAACAATTATTTTTATTTTACCAGGTAAGGCCCACTGGGCTACGTGGCTCTTTTTGAGAAGCGACCTGGCCACAAATAGTAGCTCAACGAGAGGGGCTTCTCGTCGTACCACGTGGACATTTTTAGCAGCAGCCAGCTTCTCTAAACGCGTGACGTTGATTCTAAACGTGGAGTGAAAAACCGGAGCACCCGGAGAAAAATCCACACGACCACGGGGAGAGAAAACACACGCAAACTCCAAATATACAGCAGCAGCAGCAGCAGGCGTCAGGGTCGGGATCGAACCCACGACCTCCTGCACACCAGGCGAGGTAGTTAACATCTCCTAGCCACCGTGATGATGATGAGAGAGAGAGAGAGAGACACGCAAACTCCAAATATACAGCAGCAGCAGCAGGCGTCACGGTCGGGATCGAACCCACGACCTCCTGTATACCAGGCGAGGTAGTTAACATCTCCTGGCCACCCTGATGATGATGAGAGAGAGAGACACGCAAACTCCAAATATACAGCAGCAGGTGTCAGGGTCTGGATCGAACCCATGACCTCCTGTACACCAGGCGAGGTAGTTAACATCTCCTGGCCACCCTGATGATGATGATGAGAGAGAGACACCGCAAACTCCAAATATACAGCAGCAGGTGTCAGGGTCGGGATCGAACCCTCGACCTGCTGTACACCAGGCGAGGTAGTTAACATCTCCTAGCCACCGTGATGATGAGAGAGAGACACGCAAACTCCAAATATACAGCAGCAGGCGTCAGGGTCGGGATTGAACCCACGACCTCCTGCACACCAGGCGAGGTAGTTAACATCTCCTAGCCACCGTGATGATGGAGAGAGAGAGAGAGAGACACCGCAAACTCCAAATATACAGCAGCAGCAGCAGGCGTCAGGGTCGGGATCGAACCCACGACCTCCTGCACACCAGGCGAGGTGGTTAACGTGAAACGATGATCTCCGGTTCGTTGGCACCCCGCTCCGTGCTGCAGAGCTGAGCCAGGACGTCGCCTCCAAGGGGCTGGCGCTGGTCTACGAGCACGGCACAGACGACGACCGCAAGCAGCTGGTGTCCATCCTCGTGGAGACCCTCATGACGGGAAAGAGGTGAGGTGGGGTGGGTAGGGTGGGGTGGGTGGGTGGATTTGGGTGGGTGGATGTGCGAGTGGGTGTGTGTTTGTGTGTTTTTGTAGATGTGCGAGTGCAACACAGCCTGGCACAAGCGTCGTGGTGACGTCACCGCACACTTAGTGGCGAATGGCGGTTGTTGTTTTTGTTGTTGTTGTGTGGGTGGGCGGTGGTGTAGCGGTGATCGCTACGCTGCGCTGCGAACCTGGCGACCCGGGTTCGATTCCCGCTCACGGCCACCAACACCGGTGACGATTATCTGAACCTGTCGTGGGCATCCCCTAGGTCGACTCGGCCTCAAATGCGGTGTGTAAACATCGCCACTGGGGAGACAAAGGCGGCCGGGCGTGGTGCTGGTCACCCACCCCCTCGTGTGCCGTGCCGGCCTTCGTAGGTGCTACTCGATTAACGGCACTTGCCCCAACAGTCTGTGAAGGCTACACGGTGGATCCGTACTCTTTGTTTCTTTCGGTAAAGTCACGTAGGTATAAAATAATATATCACGACGTTTCGATCGCCACACAAGCAATCGTCTTCAGGTGGGAGAGAGAATTCCTGCAGTCACGAAAGCTTCAAATCAAGATTATACGGGGGACCTTCGTCTTTGGGTGGGCGGACGGGTGGGCGGGTGGGCGGGTGGATAAGTGTCTGCGTGGGTGAGTGGGTGGATTTTGTGGAGGGATGTGTGGGTGGATGAGTGCCAACGGGGTGGACTACACGGGACCTCTTCTGCCTACCCGGCATTGTAATCCGATCGCAATCGCCCGACACTCCCCCGGCACTTCACATCATGACGCATTTCATAACATTTTGGCTGCTCCTGATCATTTAATTTTCCCCGTTTGATTTCGTTCATTTTTTTTTTTTTGCCGTCAAACAAATCCCTCGCCGCCAGGAAGCCGCAAGCAGTCACGCAGGACACAGAAATATTCCCGGGCGAAGGCGTCGGCAAAACTCCGGAGGGGTAAGTGTGTCGGAGAGAGAGAGAGGCACTCCTGGAGGGGGTGAGTGTGTCGGAGAGAGAGAGAGATACTCCTGGAGGGGGTGAGAGTGTCGGAGAGAGAGAGAGACACTCCTGGAGGAGGTGAGTGTGTCAGAGAGAGAGAGACACTCCTGGAGGGGGTGAGTGTGTCAGAGAGAGAGAGAGAGACACTCCTGGAGGGGGTGAGTGTGTCAGAGAGAGAGAGAGACACTCCTGGAGGGGGTGAGAGTGTCAGAGAGAGAGAGAGAGAGACACTCCCAGAGGGGGTGAGTGTGTCAGAGAGAGAGAGACACTCCTGGAGAGGGTGAGTGTGTCAGAGAGAGAGAGAGACACTCCCAGAGGGGGTGAGTGTGTCAGAGAGAGAGAGAGAGACACTCCCAGAGGGGGTGAGTGTGTCAGAGAGAGAGAGAGACACTCCCAGAGGGGGTGAGAGTGTCAGAGAGAGAGAGAGAGAGACACTCCCAGAGGGGGTGAGTGTGTCAGAGAGAGAGAGAGACACTTCTGGAGAGGGTGAGTGTGTCAGAGAGAGAGAGAGACACTCCTGGAGAGGGTGAGTGTGTCAGAGAGAGAGAGAGAGAGACACTCCCAGAGGGGGTGAGAGTGTCAGAGAGAGAGAGAGACACTCCCAGAGGGGTTGAGAGTGTCGGAGAGAGAGAGAGAGACACTCCCAGAGGGGGTGAGTGTGTCAGAGAGAGAGAGACACTCCCAGAGGGGGTGAGAGTGTCGGAGAGAGAGAGAGAGACACTCCCAGAGGGGGTGAGAGTGTCAGAGAGAGAGAGAGAGAGACACTCCTGGAGGGGGTGAGTGTGTCAGAGAGAGAGAGAGACACTCCTGGAGGAGGTGAGAGTGTCGGAGAGAGAGAGAGAGACACTCCTGGAGGGGGTGAGTGTGTCAGAGAGAGAGAGACACTCCCAGAGGGGGTGAGTGTGTCAGAGAGAGAGAGAGACACTCCCAGAGGGGGTGAGAGTGTCGGAGAGAGAGAGAGACACTCCCAGAGGGGGTGAGTGTGTCAGAGAGAGAGAGAGAGACACTCCTGGAGGGGGTGAGAGTGACAGAGAGAGAGAGAGAGAGACACTCCCAGAGGGGGTGAGAGTGACAGAGAGAGAGAGAGACACTCCCAGAGGAGGTGAGTGTGTCAGAGAGAGAGAGACACTCCCGGAGGGGGTGAGAGTGTCAGAGAGAGAGAGACACTCCCGGAGAGGGTGAGTGTGTCAGAGAGAGAGAGAGAGACACTCCTGGAGGGGGTGAGTGTGTCAGAGAGAGAGAGAGACACTCCCAGATGGGGTGAGTGTGTCAGAGAGAGAGAGAGACACTCCTGGAGAGGGTGAGTGTGTCGGAGAGAGAGAGAGACACTCCCAGAGGGGGTGAGTGTGTCAGAGAGAGAGAGAGACACTCCTGGAGAGGGTGAGTGTGTCAGAGAGAGAGAGAGAGACACTCCTGGAGGGGGTGAGTGTGTCAGATAGAGAGAGAGACACTCCCAGATGGGGTGAGAGTGTCAGAGAGAGAGAGAGACACTCCCAGAGGGGGTGAGAGTGTCAGAGAGAGAGAGAGAGACACTCCCAGAGGGGGTGAGTGTGTAGATAGAGAGAGAGACACTCCCAGATGGGGTGAGAGTGTCAGAGAGAGAGAGAGACACTTCCAGAGGGGGGTGAGAGTGTCAAGAGAGGGAGAGAGAGACACTCCTGGAGAGGGGAGAGTGTCAGAGAGAGAGAGAGAGACACTCCTAGAGGGGGTGAGTGTGTCAGAGAGAGAGAGACACTCTCAGAGGGGGTGAGTGTGTCAGAGAGAGAGAAGAGAGACACTCCTGGAGGGGGTGTGAGTGTGTCAGAGAGAGAGAGACACTCTCAGAGGGGTGAGTGTGTCAGAGAGAGAGAGAGACACTCCTGGAGAGGGTGAGTGTGTCAGAGAGAGAGAGAGAGAGACACTCCCAGAGGGGGTGAGTGTGTCAGAGAGAGAGAGAGAGAGACACTCCCAGAGGGGGGTGAGTGGTGTCAGAGAGAGAGAGAGAGACACTCCCAGAGGGGGTGAGTGTGTCAGAGAGAGAGAGAGAGAGACACTCCCAGAGGGGGTGAGTGTGTCAGAGAGAAGAGACACTTCCAGAGGGGTGAGTGTGTCTGTTCAGAGAGAGAGAGAGAGACACTCCCAGAGGGGGTGAGTGTGTCAGAGAGAGAGAGAGACACTCCCAGAGGGGGTGAGAGTGTCAGAGAGAGAGAGAGAGACTCCTGGAGGGGGTGAGTGTGTTGGGGAGAGAGACACTCTGGAGGGGTGAGAGTGTCAGAGAGAGAGAGAGACACTCCCAGAAGGGGTGAGTGTGTCAGAGAGAGAGAGAGAGACACTCCCAGAAGGGGTGAGTGTGTCAGAGAGAGAGAGAGAGACCTCCCTGAGGGGGTGAGAGTGTCAGAGAGAGAGAGAGAGAGACACCCCAGAGGGGTGAGTGTGTCAGAGGCGGAGAGAGAGAGAGATCCGGAGGGGTGAGAGTGTCGGGGAGAGAGAGAGAGGGGGGTTGAGAGTGGTTCCGTAGCCGTCGCCGCGTCCCGGAACACCGCAGGGTAGTGCGGTGTCCTCGCTCGCTCGCCGAATCTCGGTGACGCGCGCACGCGGCCCGGCGTTCGTTTTACCCGGAGAGGGCGTAGCGGCGGCGGCGGCGGCGCTTAGATTGAAGACGCCGTCACTCGCCGCGGAGAACCACCGTGGCGACACGACCCGCCGCCGCTCTCCTACGGTAGTCGTTCGGCCAAACCCGTTGCCGCACGTGGCCCTCACCGCGTCGGCTTGCGGTGGGAGCCTCAGTTTACCCGATTGAAGCTATTTTATCGTAGTTTTTCTTCCGATTCCACCTTCGAGGGGGAGTCGTTCGCGCCAAGAGCACCGTGGTGAAGGGGTTTTTTAGACTCGGCGAGGCGAACGCCCTGGCGTGGTTTGGTGTCGTGATGGCACTGCAGACGGACGCGCGAAACGAACAGACGGCACGGGTGGACCGGCGGCAGCCGGTACATCCGTGCTGAGAGAGAGGTGTCCAGACAGACGGACAGACACTTGCACAGACGGGGAGGACGGGCAGAGAGAACCAGACGGGGGCATGCAGAGGAGACGGATAGAGACGAACGGGTTGGCACAGACGGAGGAGACAGATGGACAGAGAGACCGACAGACAGACAGACAGAGAGACAGACAGGCAGAGAGATGGAAAAACAGATGGACAGGGATAGAGAGGCAGAGAGACACAGGTGGACGAGTGGACGGTGCGCTGTGTGTGGTGTTCGCAGGCAAAACCTGACCACGTACAAGGAGCTCTGCTCCTTGGTCAGCGACCTCAACCAGCCCGACCTCATCTACAAGTTCATGAACCTGGCCAACCACCACGCCGTGTGGAACTCGAGAAAGGTGGGGGGGGGGGGGGGTGAGGGGCATGAACTGGCCAACAACCACCACCAACCACCAACCACCACCACATTATCATCCAGATCGAAGGGGGAAAAAACCACGACTTTTCCTCGAGCTGCTAAATGCGTGTTCAGTTTGTCGTGCTTACCACCCCCCCTCCCTGCCCGCCCCGCCTGTACCCTCCGACTAGCGCGGTTGGCTGCGTACGGTGCAAAAGAAGTTAAACATACATAGACTCACACAGAGATCCATAGATGACTCACACAGAGACTCATAGACTACTCACACAGAGACCCATAGACTACTCACACAGAGACCCATAGACTACTCCACAGAGACCCCAGACTACTCACACAGAGACACATAGACTACTCGCACAGAGACCCATAGACTACTCACACAGAGACCCATAGACTACTCACATAGAGTCCCCTAGACTACTCGCACAGAGACCCACAGACTACTCACACAGAGACCCACAGACTACTCACACAGAGACCCACAGACTACTCACACAGAGACCCATAGACTAAACACACAGAGACCCATAGACTACTCACACACAGACCCATGACTACTCACACAGAGACCCAATAGACTTCACAGACCCTAGACTACTCACACAGAGACCATAGACTGCTCACACAGAGACCATAGACTACTCACACAGAGACCCATAGACTGCTCACACAGAGACCCATAGACTGCTCACACAGAGACCCATAGACTGCTCACACAGAGACCCATAGACTACTCACACAGAGACCCATAGGCTGCTCACACAGACCCCAATAGACTGCTCACACAGAGACCCATAGACTGACTCCACAGAGACCCACAGACTACTCACACAGACACCCACAGACTACTCACACAGAGACCCACAGACTACTCACACAGAGACCCACAGACTACTCACACAGAGACCCACAGACTACTCACACAGAGACCCATAGACTACTCACACAGAGACCCATAGACTACTCACACAGAGACCCACAGACTACTCACACAGAGACCCATAGACTACTCACACAGAGACCCACAGACTAATCACACAGAGACCCACAGACTACTCACACAGAGACCCACAGTCTGTTGTCCTTCCCTCACACCTCTGATTAGCGCGGTTGGCTGCGTACGGTGTGAAAGAAGTGTCGCAGTTAGCGCTACGCTGCGCGACGAACCCGGCGACTCAAGTTCCGTTCCCGCTCACGGCCGCCAACACCGGTGACGAGTATCTGAACCGATCATGGGCCTCCTCCACTAGGTCGACTCAGCCTCAAATGAGCACCTGGTGGCGATGTGTAAAACATCGTCACTGGGGAGACAAAGGCGGCCGGGCGTGGTGCTGACCACCCACCCCCCTCGTGTGCCGTGCCAGCCTTTATAGGTGCTCGCTAGCAGCACTTGCCCCAACAGTCCGTCCGTGCGTATCCGCTTGTCTCTGGGTGCGTGTCCGTGCGTGGCAGGGCGCCGCGTTCGGGTTCAGCGGCATCGCGAGGCAGGCCGGGGCCCAGCTCGCTCCGCACCTGCCGCTCATCGTGCCCCGCCTCTACCGCTACCAGTTCGACCCCAACCCGGGCGTGCGCCAGGCCATGATGAGCATCTGGAACGCGCTCGTGCCCGAGACCAAGAACACGGTGGGTGCACCCACAGGGTTCAGAGGTCGATCGGTCGGTAGGTAAGTGGATATTTGACCAGTCGGTCCGTAAGTGGATATTTGACCAGTCATTATATTTGACCAGTCGTTATATTTCACCAGTCGGTAGGTAAGTGGATATTTGGCCAGTCATTATATTTCACCGGTCGGTAGGTAAGTGGATATTTGACCAGTCATTATATTTCACCAGTCAGTAGGTAAGTGGATATTTGACCAGTCATTATATTTCACCAGTCTGTAGGTAAGTGGATATTTGACCAGTCATTTATATTTACCGGTCGGTAGGTAAGTGGATATTTGACCAGTCATTATATTTCACCGGTCTGTAGGTAAGTGGATATTTGACCATGCATTATATTTCACCAGTCGGTAGGTAAGTGGATATTTGACCAGTCATTATATTTCACCAGTCTGTAGGTAAGTGGATATTTGACCAGTCATTATATTTCACCAGTCGGTAGGTAAGTGGATATTTGACCAGTCGGTCCTAAGTAGAAGACGGTACGGCAACAATGTGGCCTCCTCCCTGTTCCGCCTGCGTGGGATAGAGTGTTGCCCCCGATATTTCCCCCACGTGCAAACGCTCATTATTTGGCCGAAAGCATCTTAATACGTAGAGGAGCGCAGACCTCGGGGTTGCGGGGGTGGAGGGGGGCGGAGAATTTTGGCGCCAGCCCAGCACCGCGTGGCTGCAGCCTTTCCGCTCGTCTGCGGTTCCTCCTGGCTCCCTCCGCGTCTCTCGCTGTCATCGAGAGCCAGGAGAGGTGCGGCAGAAGTTGAACTTCAATTATTGTTGAGCGAGTTAGTTGCATTGGTGGGGTGGGTGGGGTGGGGGTTTTGGCGCCAGGGGCGGAGCCACAGTCTGGGGGGGGGGCTTAGCCCCCCCTGAAATTTTGGGAAAGTCGGTGATCGGAATAACCGGATATCCGGCTGCTGAAAAATGCTGCAGGCTGCCACCTCGTGTGCTGCCCTGCAGGCTGCCACCTTGTGTGCTGCCCTGCAGGCTGCCACCTTCTATGCTGCCCTGCAGGCTGCCACCTTGTGTGCTGCCCTGCAGGCTGCCACCTTGTGCTGCCCTGCAGGCTGCCACCTTGTGCTGCCCTGCAGGCTGCCACCTTGTGTGCTGCCCTGCAGGCTGCCACCTTGTGTGCTGCCCTGCAGGCTGCCACCTTGTGTGCTGCCCTGCAGGCTGCCACCTTGTGTGCTGCCCTGCAGGCTGCCACCTTGTGTGCTGCCCTGCAGGCTGCCACCTTGTGTGCTGCCCTGCAGGCTGCCACCTCGTGCTGCCCTGCAGGCTGTCACCTTGTGTGCTGCCCTGCAGGCTGCCACCTTGTGTGCTGCCCTGCAGGCTGCCCACCTTGTGTGCTGCCCTGCAGGCTGCCACCTCGTGTGCTGCCCTGCAGGCTGCCACCTTGTGTGCTGCCCTGCAGGCTGCCACCTTGTGTGCTGCCCTGCAGGCTGCTTGAGCGGCAGCCTTTCGAACTTATCGAACTTATTAGCCACATCAGTGGCTCCGACTATTAATAAACTCCGCGTTCAAATCCAGCCCCCCAAAGTCAAAATCCTGGCTCCGCCCCTGGTTTACGCTTGTGGGTGGTGGTTGGTTGGGTGAGTTTGAGAGTGGGCGGGTGAATGGGAGGATAGGTCGGTTGCTTTGCTAGGAGGAGCATTCATATGAGGGCGGGTGGGGTGTGTGTTAGTTAGGCCAAACCTTTAACGATTATCTGAACCGGTCCTTGGTCTCCCCGAGGTCGACTCAGCTTCAAATGAGTACCTGGTGCAGTGTGTAAACATCGCCACTCGGGAGACAAAGGCGGCTGGTCATGGTGCTGGCCACCCACCCCCTCATGTACCCTTGCCCCAACAGTCAGATAAGGCTATACGGGGGATCTTTGTCTTTTGTAGGCAGGTGAGTGCGGGGTTGAGTTGGAGAGTGGGTAAGTGGCTGGAGGTTTAAGTAAGTGGGAGAGCGGATGAGTGGAAATTGGGTGAGTAGGTGGATTTGAGAGCGGGTCAGTGAGCAGTTGCGAGGTGGAGTGGTTGGGGACAGCAGGTGAGTGGGTCGGTGGATGAGTGAGCGCGAGCGTGTGAGTGGATGCAATGGAAGGATAGAGGTAAGTCGGTAATGAAGTGAGGGTGTGGGCGACCGAGTGAGCAAATTGATGAGTGTGTGAGCGAATGGCTGAATGCCTCTCTCTGGTCTATGTATGTTGGCAGGAGGATGTCACGGACGTGCGTACGTACGCATGTTGAACTTCTTTCGCACCGTACGTAGCCACCCACGCTAATCGGAGGGGGTGGGAAAGACAACAAACTAAACGCAAAAAGCAGTTCTCAAGGAATGCGTTTTCAATCTCAATTATTTAAAAGCGCATGGCCCCCCCGGTGGCTTCCTAACACCGGAAGGAAGAGCGTTCCAGACGGCCACAGATGCGCGTCTGAAAGCGTGCGACGCGGTGACTGTCTTAGTGGTTTAACACGTGGTCGGCTTTCGTGACCAATATCCACAATGGAGGGGGTTGGATCACGTAAAATATATTTGTTTCTGTCTATGTGGCTTTACCGAAAGAGCCAAAGAATATAAATATATAAATGTGTCGTTGAACCCACCACCACCCGACACAGCCAACTAGTAAGGGGTTTGTCACGTAAACAGAACGCGCCCCATTAGTTCCGAGTTCAGCACACGCCGGTTGTGTGTTGGAGAGCAAACCCACCGCAGTATTCACAATTCGAGCAAGCGTGACGTTTCGCCCAGGCAATGACAACAAACCAGCCTCGTCAGTCCGGTCAGCAGGAATTGTGGAGGAATCCTCCTCCTGTTTTCGATCTTTCAACAGAATAGGGTAGGGGGCGGGGTGGTGTGTGTGTGTGTGTGTAGACGTGGTGTCGTCACTTTGTGTCTTGGCGGTTCTATAGAGGGCCCGTGTCGGGCGCTGACGTTACGCTCCCCCGCACGTCTCCCCCCCCCACGCCACACCCGCAGGTGGACAAGTACATGAAGGAGATCCTCGAGGACGTCATCAGCAACCTCACGGTCAACCTGTGGAGAGTCCGGGAGTCCAGGTAGCTCGGCGCGACGAGGTGGGCGAGGAAGGGGAGCTTGTGGGTGTGCAAGGGAAGCTGGTCCGGTGGTGATGGGGTGATGGTGGTGGTGATGGTGGCGGCGATGGTGTTGGGGATGATGATAATGGCAGTGGTAGTGATGATGGTGGTGACATCGGTGGTGGCAATTGGTGGTGGTATTGTTGATGATGATGATGGTAGTGATGATGGTGGTGGTGGTGGTGGTGATGGCAGCGATGGTGGCGGTGATGGAAGCGATGGTGGCAGCAGTGGTGGCGAGGGTGGTGATATTGGTGGTGATGCCGGTAACATCTCAGTTGGTCCAACCCATGGCACCTGGGTCTGTCCTGTGACCTCCTGTCAGCGAGATTTCGACACTTCACGTGGCCTCACAGTGCGCCTGGGCCTGGCACAGGTGCCGTGGTGACGACACCGCCACTTAGTGGCGAATGCCAGGTGTTGTTGTTGTTGATGGTTGTGGTGATGGTGTTGGCGATGATGATGATGGTGATGATGATGATGGTGACAATGACAGATGATAACAATGATGTTGGTGGTGGTGATGGTGGCGGTCGTGGTTGTGGTAGTGTGATGGTGGTGACAAAGGTGATAATGACGACGACGACGATGATGATGACGACGACCATGATGATGATAATGTTGATGGCGACGATGATGTTGGTGGTAGTGACGGTGGCGGGGTCGTGGTTGTGGCAGTGACGGTGGTGGTGACAAAGGTGATAATGACGACGACCAGGACGATGATGATAAGGTTGATGATGATGTTGGTGGTAGTGACGTTGGCGGGGTCGTGGTTGTGGCAGTGACGGTGGTGGCAGTGGTGGCAGTGGTGGCAGTGACGGTGGTGGCAGTGGTGGCAGTGGTGGCAGTGACGGTGGTGGCAGTGGTGGCGAACGTGACGGCGATTGTTCGATGCGTGACGCCGCGTCGATGCGGCGAATATTTCGTCGATTCTCGGCGCTCGCGACACGGCGCTTCGCATCGTACGAGCGAGATTGGAAAACGAATCTGACGACGGCAACGAGAGCATTTGGGCCGGTAGTGTGTCTGCGACGGTCCTACGTTTTTCGCGGTAGAGAGATTCGTCGCCTGTGCCTCCGCAGCTGCTTGGCCCTCAAGGATCTGCTGCGAGGGCAGCAGCTGGACGAGGTGATCGAGCGGCTGCCGGAGATCTGGGCGACGCTCTTCCGCGTGCGCGACGACATCAAGGCGAGCTGCATTCCCGAACGTCGCCCGCCCGCCCGCTCAGTGGCTCGCTCGGTCACCGACTGACTCACTTATTGCTCGCTCGCTCGCCCATTTACCAGTGTACCTCGCCATTGAACGAAGACGGTCACTGGCATCGCGCGCTTTCAGATGCGCTGCTTCTGCGGCCATCTGGAACGCTCTTCCGTTCCGATATTAGGAAGCCGCTGATAGCTGTGCACTTTTAAATCGTCATCATCATCATCTAGTATTGACAAACTCATTTATTTCGAGCAGCTTTTTGTGTTTAGTTTGTTGTCCTTCCCCTGCACCTCCGATTAACACGATTGGCTACTTACGGTGCGAAAGAAGTTAAACATACATACGTGCATACCTGCTCACACACACACGCACTCACTCACGCGATCACTTGCGCATTCATTCTCTCACCCCACCCAACCCACCACATTGACCCCATCCACCCCACCCCATCCACCCCACCCCATCCACCCCACCCCATCCACCCCACCCCATCCACCCCACCCCACCTACCACAGCAACCCTGACTGACCTCAACCAACCCAAACTTACCCACCCCACCCACCCTGTCCACCCCACCCACCCCACCGACCTCACCCACCCCACCCACCCCACCCCACCCACCTCACCCACCCCACCCACCTCACCCACCCCACCCACCCCACCCACTCCACCCCACCCCACCCACTCCACCCCACCCAACCATACCCAACCAACCCACCCAACCCCACCCCACCCAACCCCACCACACCCACCCCACCAACCCACCCCACCCACCCAACCCACCACACCAACAACACCCACCCTACCCCATCCACCCCACCCCACCTACCACACCAACCCTGACCGACCACAACCAACCCCAACCTACCCACCCCACCCATCAAACCAACTCACCCACCCCGTCCACCCCTCCCACCCCCCCACCCTGTCCACCCCACCCACCGCATCCACCTCACTCACCCACCCCACCCCACCCACCTCAACCACCCACCTCAGCCCACCCACCCCACCCGACCCGGGTTGTAACGAGGGACGTCTCGCCCCCACACAGGAGTCCGTGAGGAAGGCCGCCGACCATGCCCTCAAGACCCTGAGCAAGGTGAGCGCCTCGGGGCGACCTCTCTCACCGAGCCGGCAACCCCTGGGGGGCCTGGGTTCGAGCCCCAGGCTTCAGGCAGTCCGTCCCCCTGTCGATTCTCTTGAAAGTATTCCGCGCGCGCGAGAGTCATTGGCGAATGATCACGTAATGAATGCGCCAATATGAAATAACGACGGTAACATTGAAATCCATAAAGCGAACGCGGAACGACCTGAAAGAACTTTCTGAACCCGTTGATGGCTTAGCGACGTGGGTTTCTGAGTGAATCGGCGAGCGCGAACGAGTGGCATCGTGCGAGCCGCACGACCGGTTGAATGTTTTTGTTTTATTCGCTTGCAGTCGCCAGCTAGGTTAGGATGTCCGTTATTCGTACGTTGATTTCTCGGCACCACGTTGGGGGTGGGGGGGGGTGTTGGTCAGGCAAGGCGGCTTTAACTCGGTTGAAACAAAATGCAGCAAGGTGTGGGTCACAGTAACGGCCAAACAACGTTGAGAACCGCTGATCTAAGACGCCCTGGGTTCGAGCCCTACAGTTTGGCGTCCCTGTCTCTCTCTGTATCGTGGACATTCGTCGTAACGACCTTGTCCAGGGCAACCGAGTCGGCACTGCTGTGAACCTGGAGATGTTAACCACCGCGCCCAGTGCCAGATTAAGCTAGTGCGCGGGGCCTGTAGCGTATGTTATAAAGGGGCCCTAAATAAAATAAAAAATAAAAAAACGTAAATATCAAAACACACACAAATGTTTTACTTGCACAGTAAAGTAAGTGTTCTTTTTTCATTTGCTATACAGCCAGATAATACGACAAATCGCTAACCTTAAACATCCAGTCGTTCATAGTCCAATAGTAATAGTGCAAGTGCAGAACTACTGATCCGGAAATGATCGCTTGATAGCGTTTAGCGTGGGGCCCTTGAAAGTGCGGGGCCCGTAGCCACGACATATGTAGCTACTTTTGCTCCTGGGATAATCCGGCACTGACCTTGCCTGGTGTACAGGAGGTCGTGGGTTCGATCCCGACCCCTGACGCCTGCTGCTGTATATTTGGAGTTTGCGGTGTCTCTCCCTCCATACACGTGGTTGTGTGGATTCTTCTGCGGGTCCTGCGGTTTTTTTCCCCTCCACATTTTAGAATCAACCGATAACAATTTCCACGTGATGATAATCCACTTTGTTGAGCGATCATTTGTGTCCAGGTGGCTTCTGACAAAGAGTTCCACAGCTCAGTGGGCCTTATCTCGTAAAACCTAAATATGTTATAGTAATAGGTTTTTACCCTTTTATCTGGCACCAAAACTGACACCTTTATACAGGGGATCATGTTTGCAATAACCACAACACAAGCAGTCAAAATGCAAACAAAAAGAGACAACTCTGATAATGATATTGGCACTGTCCTTGAAATTGATTGGTCCACACCCGAGACGGCTTTTTTTAGAGCCTAGTCTCCACTGGTGTTGGACCAAATGATGCCTTTTGGTGTCAGTTTTGGTGCCAGATAAAAGGGTAAAAACCTATTACTATATCTTGCTACTGGCAAAGGAGGTCTTAGTGCAAAAAAATGTTGTTTAGTTTAGAATCTGAATACCAGTTGTCAAACCGTGTTCTCAAGCGCAGCAAGTTGATCGTTTCTGCCTGGTTACCACGAACTGCAAAGACCAAAGATCCCCCCGTGTACTAGCCTCAACTGACTGTTGGGGCGAGTGCTGTTAGCGAGCAGCACCTATGAAGGCCGGCACTGTGGCACACGAGGGGGGTGGGTGGCCAGCACCACCACGCCCGACCACCTTTGCCTCCCCTTTAGTGGCGATGTTTACTACACACACCGCACCAGGTACTCGTTTGAGGCTGAGTCGACCTCGGTGGAGGCCCAGGACCGGTCCAGATAATCGTCACCGATGTCGGTGGCCGTGAGCGCGAATCGAACTCGGCCCGCCGGGTTCGCCCCGCGGCGCGCTCAACCGTTGCACCACCGCTCCCCACGCGCGCACGCCACACACTCACTGAAGTGGGCCAATGTGAGGCCCTCGGGGACTCAAACGTCCTCGCGCCCACCGCAGGTCTCCGTGCGCCTGTGCGACCCCGCCAACGGGGCCTCCGCGCAGAAGACGGTGGCGGCGATCCTGCCGTGCCTGCTCCAGAGCGGCATCTCCAGCCAGGTGGAGGAGGTCCGGTCGCTCAGGTATTCCACAAGGCCGCCCCATCGTTCGTTCAATTCTTCCATTCAGGGTGCATTGTTTGACCCATTGACGCATTCATTCCTCCGTCAATTCATTCGTTAATCAGCACTCCATCCGTGAGAGAGCGGCACTCTCCGCGCAGACGGAGCAGGGGTCCGGTCGCTGAGGCGTTGAGCAAACAAGCCCCATAAATTGATATTTGTTCATTTATCCAGCCGTCAATCTATCCGATAATGTATTCATTGATTGATTTTTTACCATCAATTTACTAATGAGGATATGCATCTTTCATTATCATGCGGAAAAAGCAGCTGCAGAGGCACAGGAGACGAATCTCGCTACCGCGAACGACACCGTCACAGCCACACTCCGGCCCAATGCTCTCATCGTCGTCGTCGTCGTCATCAGATTGCCTCGAGCGCCTTGACGTAACGCGCTCGAGGAAGGCAGGATGAACTAGGAGCCACTCGTGTTCGCCGGCCGGCCGGGCGAACCGATCGATTGAGATTCATTCATTCGGTTCTGGGCGATGGGGAAGCGGGGGGTGGGGGGGGGTGGGGGGGGTGCCAGGTGCCAGGATGGCGGCGATCAAAAACTAACGTCGCCCCCCGTCGTCGTCCCGCTACCCGCCACCCGCTACCCGCTACCCGCTACCCGCTACCCGTTACCCGCTACCCGCTACCCGTTACCCGCTACCCGCTACCCGCTACCCGCTACCCGCTACCGTACCCGCTACCCGTTACCCGCTACCCGCTACCCGCTACCCGCTACCCGTTACCCGTTACCCGCTACCTGCTACCCGTTACCCGTTACCCGCCACCCGCTACCCGTTAACCACCACCCGCCACCCGCTACCCGCCACCCGCTACCCGCTACCCGCCACCCGCCACCCGCTACCCGCTACCCGCTACCCGTTACCCGCCACCCGTTACCCGCTACCCGCTACCCGTTACCCGTTACCCGCTACCCGCCACCCGCCACCCGCTACCCGCCACCCGCCACCCGCTACCCGCTACCCGCTACCCGCTACCCGCTACCCGTTACCCGCCACCCGTTACCCGTTACCCGTTACCCGCTACCCGCTACCTGCTACCCGTTACCCGTTACCCGCTACCCGCCACCCGCTACCCGTTAACCACCACCCGCCACCCGCTACCCGCCACCCGCCACCCGCTACCCGCTACCCGTTACCCGCTACCCGCTACCCGCTACCCGCTACCCGCTACCCGTTACCCGCTACCCGCTACCCGTTACCCGCTACCCGCTACCCGCTACCCGCTACCCGTTACCCGCCACCCGTTACCCGCTACCCGCTACCCGCCACCCGTTACCCGCTACCCGCTACCCGTTACCCGCCACCCGTTACCCGCTACCCGCTACCCGTTACCCGCTACCCGTTACCCGCTACCCGCTACCCGTTACCCGTTACCCGCTACCCGTTACCCGCCACCCGCCACCCGTTACCCGCTACCCGCCACCCGTTACCCGCCACCCGCCACCCGTTACCCGCTACCCGCTACCCGTTACCCGCCACCCGTTACCCGCCACCCGTTACCCGCTACCCGCTACCTGCTACCCGTTACCCGCTACCCGCCACCCGCCACCCGTTACCCGCTACCCGTTACCCGTTACCCGCTACCCGCCACCCGCTACCCGCTACCCGCCACCCGCCACCCGCTACCCGCTACCCGCTACCCGCTACCCGCTACCCGCCACCCGCTACCCGTTACCCGTTACCCGCTACCCGCTACCCGCTACCCGCTACCCGCTACCCGCTACCCGCTACCCGCTACCCGCCACCCGCTACCCGTTACCCGTTACCCGCTACCCGCTACCCGCTACCCGCTACCCGCTACCCGCTACCCGTTACCCGCTACCCGCTACCCGTTACCCGCCACCCGTTACCCGCTACCCGCTACCCGCCACCCGTTACCCGCTACCCGCTACCCGTTACCCGCCACCCGTTACCCGCTACCCGCTACCCGTTACCCGTTACCCGCTACCCGTTACCCGCTACCCGCTACCCGTTACCCGTTACCCGCTACCCGTTACCCGCCACCCGCCACCCGTTACCCGCTACCCGCCACCCGTTACCCGCCACCCGTTACCCGCCACCCGCCACCCGTTACCCGCTACCCGCTACCCGTTACCCGCCACCCGTTACCCGCCACCCGTTACCCGCTACCCGCTACCTGCTACCCGTTACCCGCTACCCGCCACCCGCTACCCGCCACCCGTTACCCGCTACCCGCTACCCGTTACCCGCTACCCGCTACCCGCTACCCGCCACCCGCCACCCGTTACCCGCTACCCGTTACCCGCTACCCGTTACCCGCTACCCGCTACCCGCCACCCGCCACCCGTTACCCGCTACCCGTTACCCGTTACCCGCTACCCGCCACCCGTTACCCGCTACCCGCTACCCGCTACCCGCTACCCGCCACCCGCCACCCGTTACCCGCTACCCGTTACCCGTTACCCGCTACCCGCCACCCGCTACCCGCTACCCGCCACCCGCCACCCGCTACCCGCTACCCGCTACCCGTTACCCGTTACCCGCTACCCGTTACCCGCTACCCGCTACCCGTTACCCGTTACCCGCTACCCGTTACCCGCCACCCGCCACCCGTTACCCGCTACCCGCCACCCGTTACCCGCCACCCGCCACCCGTTACCCGCTACCCGCTACCCGCTACCCGCTACCCGCCACCCGCTACCCGTTACCCGTTACCCGCTACCCGCTACCCGCTACCCGCTACCCGCTACCCGCTACCCGCCACCCGCTACCCGTTACCCGTTACCCGCTACCCGCTACCCGCTACCCGCTACCCGCTACCCGCTACCCGTTACCCGCCACCCGTTACCCGCTACCCGCTACCCGCCACCCGTTACCCGCTACCCGCTACCCGTTACCCGCCACCCGTTACCCGCTACCCGCTACCCGTTACCCGCTACCCGCTACCCGCTACCCGCCACCCGCCACCCGTTACCCGCTACCCGTTACCCGCTACCCGTTACCCGCTACCCGCTACCCGCCACCCGCCACCCGTTACCCGCTACCCGTTACCCGTTACCCGCTACCCGCCACCCGTTACCCGCTACCCGCTACCCGCCACCCTCTACCCGTTACCCGCTACCCGCCACCTGCTACCCGCTACCCGCTACCCGTTACCCGCTACCCGTTACCCGCTACCCGCCACCCGCCACCCGCTACCCGTTACCCGCTACCCGCTACCCGCCACCCGCCACCCGCTACCCGCTACCCGCTACCCGCTACCCGCTACCCGCCACCCGCTACCCGCTACCCGTTACCCGCTACCCGCCACCCGCCACCTGCTACCCGCTACCCGCCACCCGCTACCCGCCACCCGCCACCCGCCACCTGCTACCCGCTACCCGCCACCCGCTACCCGCCACCCGCTACCCGCCACCCGTTACCCGCTACCCGCTACCCGTTACCCGTTACCCGCTACCCGCTACCCTCTACCCGCTACCCGCTACCCGCTACCCGCTACCCGTTACCCGCTACCCGCCACCCGCTACCCGCTACCCGCCACCCGTTACCCTCTACCCGCCACCCGTTACCCGCTACCCGCTACCCGCCACCCGTTACCCTCTACCCGCCACCCGCCACCCGCCACCCGCCACCCGCCACCTGCTACCCGCTACCCGCCACCCGCCACCCGCTACCCGCCACCCGCTACCCGCCACCCGCTACCCGCTACCCGCCACCCGCCACCCGCTACCCGCCACCCGCCGCCCGCTACCCGCCACGCGGGCACCGCAGCGTGAGCACGCTGGTGAAGATCAGCAAGAGCGCGGGCTCGCTGCTCAAGCCTCACGTCACCCAGGTGATCGTCGTGCTGCTCGACTCGCTCACCACGCTCGAGCCGCAGCTCCTCAACTACATCAGCGTCCGCGCCTCGCAGCAGGAGCAGGCGAGTCGGCCATGTTGCCGCCACCCCCCCATCGCACCCCCCCCCCCCACCCTTCACACCCCCCCCCGCAACCCCCACCACCCCCGCCCCCACCTACCACCCCTTCCCCCTCTCACCCCCTCTCTGTGTGTCTGCATGGGTCTCTACGGATCTCTACGCAATCTCTATGGGTCTCTATGGATCTCTATAGGTCTCTACGCATCTCTATGGGTCTCTATGGATCTCTATAGGTCTCTACGCATCTCTATGGGTCTCTATGGATCTCTGTGTGTCTGCATGGGTCTCTATGGATCTCTACGCAATCTCTATGGGTCTCTATGGATCTCTGTGTGTCTGCATGGGTCTCTATGAATCTCTATAGATCTCTACGCATCTCTATGGGTCTCTATGGATCTCTATAGGTCTCTAGGCATCTCTATGGGTCTCTATGGATCTCTGTGTGTCTGCATGGGTCTCTTTGGATCTCTGTGTGTCTGCATGGGTCTCTATGGATCTCTATAGGTCTCTATGCATCTCTATGGGTCTCTATGGATCTGTGTGTCTGCATGGGTCTCTACGGATCTCTATAGGTCTCTATGCATCTCTATGGGTCTCTATGGATCTGTGTGTCTGCATGGGTCTCTACGGATCTCTATTGGTCTCTATGCATCTCTATGGGTCTCTATGGATCTGTGTGTCTGCATGGGTCTCTATGAATCTCTATAGGTCTCTACGCATCTCTATGTGTCTCTATGGATCTCTGTGTGTCTGCATGGGTCTCTATGAATCTCTATAGGTCTCTACGCATCTCTATGTGTCTCTATGGATCTCTGTGTGTCTGCATGGGTCTCTATGAATCTCTATAGGTCTCTACGCATCTCTATGGGTCTCTATGGATCTCTGTGTGTCTGCATGGGTCTCTATGAATCTCTATAGGTCTCTACGCATCTCTATGGGTCTCTATGGATCTCTGTGTGTCTGCATGGGTCTCTATGGATCTCTATAGGTCTCTACGCATCTCTATGGGTCTCTATGGATCTCTGTGTGTCTGCATGGGTCTCTATGGATCTCTATAGGTCTTTACGCATCTCTATGGGTCTCTATGAATCTCTATAGGTCTCTACGCATCTCTATGGGTCTCTATGGATCTCTGTGTGTCTGCATGGGTCTCTATGGATCTCTGTGTGTCTGCATGGGTCTCTATGAATCTCTATAGGTCTCTACGCATCTCTATGGGTCTCTATGGATCTCTGTGTGTCTGCATGGGTCTCTATGGATCTCCATAGGTCTCTGTGCATCTCTATGGGTCTCTATGGATCTCTGTGTGTCTGCATGGGTCTCTATGGATCTCTGTGTGTCTGCATGGGTCTCTATGGATCTCTGTGTGTCTGCATGGGTCTCTATGAATCTCTATAGGTCTCTACGCATCGCTATGGGTCTCTATGGATCTCTGTGTGTCTGCATGGGTCTCTATGGATCTCTATAGGTCTCTACGCATCTCTGTGGGTCTCTATGGATCTCTATGTGTCTGCATGGGTCTCTATGGATCTCTATAGGTCTCTACGCATCTCTATGGGTCTCTATGGATCTCTGTGTGTCTGCATGGGTCTCTATGGATCTCCATAGGTCTCTGTGCATCTCTATGGGTCTCTGGATCTCTGTGTGTCTGCATGGGTCTCTGGATCTCTGTGTGTCTGCATGGGTCTCTATGGATCTCTGTGTGTCTGCATGGGTCTCTATGAATCTCTATAGGTCTCTACGCATCTCTATGGGTCTCTATGGATCTCTGTGTGTCTGCATGGGTCTCTATGAATCTCTATAGGTCTCTACGCATCTCTATGGGTCTCTATGGATCTCTGTGTGTCTGCATGGGTCTCTATGGATCTCTATAGGTCTCTACGCATCTCTATGGGTCTCTATGGATCTCTGTGTGTCTGCATGGGTCTCTATGGATCTCTATAGGTCTCTACGCATCTCTATGGGTCTCTATGGATCTCTGTGTGTCTGCATGGGTCTCTATGAATCTCTATAGGTCTCTACGCATCTCTATGGGTCTCTATGGATCTCTGTGTGTCTGCATGGGTCTCTATGGATCTCTATAGGTCTCTACGCATCTCTATGGGTCTCTATGGATCTGTGTGTCTGCATGGGTCTCTATGGATCTCTATAGGTCTCTACGCATCTCTATGGGTCTCTATGGATCTCTATAGGTCTCTACGCATCTCTATGGGTCTCTATGGATCTGTGTGTCTGCATGGGTCTCTATGGATCTCTATAGGTCTCTACGCATCTCTATGGGTCTCTATGGATCTCTATAGGTCTCTGTGCATCTCTATGCGTGTTAGAGACGGTAAACCGCTTCCGTTGAGCCATGTCGCTTCTGAAAAAAGAGCCGCGTTGGTAGGGCTCGGCGGGCGTTGCCTGGTTAAATAAATTTAAAAAAATCGTTTAGTTTTGGTTTTAGAATGCATCCCTCGTGCTCCGTGACGCACACGACCCTCGTCTCACCTCGTCGCACCTCGTCACACCTCGTCACCACCCCCCCTCCCCCCGTCTTCGTCTACCGCACCAGGTTCAGATGGACTCGGTGCGTCTCAACGCAGCCAAGACCTCGCCGATGATGGAGACCGTCACGATGGTGAGAAAGCGACTTGCGACGGTGACGATGGTCAGCATCGGAATCGGATTATTTTTTTCTCTACGTATATATGCACTGGAGGAGAAATCCGATGAGCTGTAAAGCTCTTTATGACAGATGTCCAGTAGGGGCATGGGGTCAGAACGTTACAATAACAAACAATACAAAAACACAATAGTAGTGTCATGTATAGCAAGGTAACGGTGATGATGATGATCATGGAAGTGTCACTATATATATTCAGCAAAGCCCCTGAGTGAGTCTCAAGACTCGTTTTCAGGAGGTTCTTGCAACATTGCCATTTCTGGCCAATTACATGAATGAGAGTTTTGTTTTGCGTTAAGGTTATCTATAGGTCCAGGCCAGTGGTATCTATCGGTACAGGGTTAGGGTTATCTATAGGTACAGACTAGTGGTATGTATAGGTACAGGGCTAGTGTTATAGGTATAAGGTTTTTTGCACGCACATATGTAGAGTCGTCGTATGGAGACGTGACGTCATGTGCGCGGTGAGGCGCGATGACGTCATGTCACCTGGGGGGGGGTGGGGGGGGTACTTAAGGGTGGATCCGGTGACGAAAGCGGGGTCGTTGTGTGGAGCCCGGGATGGAGAGCGTCTCAAGAGATAGCCAGGGGGAGGGCTGAGATGAGTCTGCAAGGGCCGGCTAGGCTAACGTGGAGCGCCGCTCTCCTCGGTCAATGCCCCCGTCCCGACTGGAGTGAGAGCCAAGAGGTAGCCCGGCTAGCGGTAAGATGGAGGCCGTGGGGCCCGTGAAGGACCCAGTGTAGGGACACCTACTTCCCCGGCGTTATTAAACCGGTTGCGAAAGCCCCCTTACCTGGAAACCTGCCTCCGAGTCGTCATTCACCACGCAACACATATACAACCACGTGCGCCCGCCCCGCCGCGCGTGTGTGCACCGTGCGTGTGCTATGTGTTTACCACGTGCAACGAGCAGCGTGCACCCCCGTGCGTGTACGCTGCGCTGTGTGTGCAGTGCCTGTCTGTGTGTGTGCAGTGCCTGTCTGTGTGTGTGCAGTGCCTGTCTGTGTGTGTGCACGCCGTGTGTGTGCACGGTGTGTTGTGTACACGGTGTGTGTGTGCCACGTGTTTACCCCGCGTGTTCTCCCCGTGTGTTTACCCCGTGTGTGTGTGTACACAGTGTGTGTGTGCCACGTGTTCACCCCGTGTGTGTTTACCCCGTGTGTGTACACGGTGTGTGTGTACACAGTGTGTGTGTGCCACGTGTTCACCCCGTGTGTGTACCCCGTGTGTGTGTGTACACCCCGTGTGTGTACACTGTGTGTGTGTACACGGTGTGTGTGTGCCACGTGTTTACCCCGTGTGTTTACCCCGTGCAGGTGCACGGTGTGTGTTTACCCCGTGTGTGTGTGTACACGGTGTGTGTGTGCCACGTGTTCTCCCCGTGTGTGTGCCACGTGATTAACAATCACCGTGCGTGTACCCTGCGTGTGTGTACACGGTGTGTGTGTGTGCCACGTGTTCACCCCGTGTGTGTACCCTGCGTGTGTGTACAGTGCCTGTCTGTGTGTGTGCACCCCGTGTGTGTGCACGGTGTGTGTGTGTACACGGTGTATGTGTGTGTACACGGTGTGTGCCACGTGTTTACCCCGTGTGTTCTCCCCGTGTGTTTACCCCGTGTGTGTGTGTACACGGTGTGTACCCCGTGTTCTCCCCGTGTGTGTACCCCTTGATTAACAATCACCGTATGTGTACCCTGCGTGTGTGTGTACACGGTGTGTGTGTGCCACGTGTTCACCCCGTGTGTTTACCCCGTGTGTGTGTACACGGTGTGTGTGTACACGGTGTGTGTGTACACGGTGTGTGTGTGCCACGTGTTCACCCCGTGCGTGTACCCCGTGCAGGTGCACGGTGTGTTTACCCCGTATGTGTGTGTACACGGTGTGTGTGTGCCACGTGTTCACCCCGTGTGCGTGTACCCTGCGTGTGTGTGCAGTGCCTGCAGTACGTGGATGAGCGAGTGCTCGCTGAGCTCATGCCCCGTCTCTGTGAGATGCTACGCAGCGGCGTGGGGCTCTCCACCAAGGCAAGCGCCGCGGTGCCTCGGACATGTTAGCTCCCTCGCCGAGTACACAGGAGGTCGTGGATTCCATCCCGACGCCTGCTGTCGATTTGGAGTTTGCGGTGTCTCTCTCATCATCATCACAGTTGCGAGATGTTAACTACCTCGCCGGGTACACAGGAGGTCGTGGGTTCCATCCCAATGCCTGCTGTAGATTTAGTGTTTGCGGTGTCTCATCATCATCACAGTTGCGAGATGTTAACTACCTCGCCGGGTACACAGGAGGTCGTGGGTTCCATCCCAACGCCTGCTGTAGATTTAGTGTTTGCGGTGTCTCATCATCATCACAGTTGCGAGATGTTAACTACCTCGCCTGGTATGCAGGAGGTGTAGTGGGTTCCATCCCGACCCCTGACGACGCCTGCTGCTGCTGCTGTATATTTGGAGTTTGTGGTGTCTGATCATCATCATCACAGTTGCGAGATGTTAACTGCCTCGCCTGGTATGCAGGAGGTGTAGTGGGTTCCATCCCGACCCCTGACGATGCCTGCTGTACATTTAGTGTTTGCGGTGTCTCATCATCATCACAGTTGCGAGATGTTAACTACCTCGCTGGGTATACAGGAGGTGTAGTGGGTTCCATCCCGACCCCTGACGATGCCTGCTGTACATTTAGTGTTTGCGGTGTCTCATCATCATCACAGTTGCGAGATGTTAACTACCTCGCCTGGTGTACAGGAGGTGTAGTGGGTTCCATCCCGACCCCTGACGATGCCTGCTGCTGCTGCTGTATATTTGGGAGTTTGCGGTGTCTCATCGTTGTGAAGCGTGTTGGGTCAGGGGTGCCGCTGTTTGTTGTATAACTCCGAGGCTGCGCGGGGCGCTGGGGCGGTGGGGCTCTGCGTGCCGTCGTCGTCATCATCATTATCGTCGTCGTTGATGTCCTCATCATCGTCATCATTGTTGACGTCGGGCGTCGTCATCGTCGTTGTCGTCGTCGTCGTCGTCATTGTCGTCGTCGTCGTTGTCATCATCGTCGTCATCATCGTCGTCGTTGTCATCGTCGTCGTTGTCATCGTCATCATCGTCATCATTGTCATCGTCGTCATCATCGATGTCATCGTCATCGTTGTCATCGTCGTCGTTGTCATCGTCATCATCGTCATCATCGTCATCATCGTCGTCAACATCGTCATCATCGTCGTTGTCGTCATCGTCGTCGTCGTCATCGTCGCCGTCGTCGTTGCGTGGCTGAGGAAGCTGCGGCCGTGTCCGCTCGCTGTGCTCGGCAGGGCGGCTCGGCTCACGTGGTGGTGGCGCTCACGGCGCAGTGCCCGCAGGACCTCGCTCCGTACGCAGGTAACTACGGCGGCCGCGACATCGTGACCCACTGTACGCACGCACGCACGCACGGCGAACTTCTTTCGCCCCGTACGTAGCCAGCCGCGCCAATCGGAGGTGCGGGGGAAGGACAGCAAACTAAACGCTTCAAGTAGTTCTAAAGAAATTAGTTTTCAATCTGCAGAGCTCCAGTGGCTGCCTGATAGCGGAAGGAAGAGCGTTCCAGACGGCCGCAAAAGCGCATCTGAAAACGCCGCGATGCGGTGTGTCAGTACACGGGTTCTCTGTGTGATGAGTCAATGGGTCTCTATGTTAGAGTCTGTGGGTCTCTATGTTAGAGTATGTGGGTCTCTATGTTAGAGTCTGTGGGTCTCTATGTTAGAGTCTGTGGGTCTCTATGTTAGAGTCTGTGGGTCTCTATGTTAGAGTCTGTGGGTCTCTCTGTTAGAGTCTATGGGTCTCTATGTTAGAATCTATGGGTCTCTATGCTAGAGTCTGTGGGTCTCTATGTTAGAGTCTGTGGGTCTCTATGTTAGAGTCTATGGGTCTCTATGTTAGAGTCTGTGGGTCTCTATGTTAGAGTCTATGGGTCTCTATGTTAGAGTCTGTGGGTCTCTATGTTAGAGTCTATGGGTCTCTATGTTAGAGTCTGTGGGTCTCTATGTTAGAGTCTGTGGGTCTCTATGTTAGAGTCTGTGGGTTCTATGTTAGAGTCTGTGGGTCTCTATGTTAGAGTCTGTGGGTCTCTATGTTAGAGTCTGTGGGTCTCTATGTTAGAGTCTGTGGGTCTCTATGTTAGAGTCTGTGGGTCTCTATGTTAGAGTCTATGGGTCTCTATGTTAGAGTCTGTGGGTCTCTATGTTAGAGTCTGTGGGTCTCTATGTTAGAGTCTGTGGGTTCTATGTTAGAGTCTGTGGGTCTCTATGTTAGAGTCTGTGGGTCTCTATGTTAGAGTCTGTGGGTCTCTATGTTAGAGTCTGTGGGTCTCTATGTTAGAGTCTGTGGGTCTCTATGTTAGAGTCTGTGGGTCTCTATGTTAGAGTCTGTGGGTCTCTATGTTAGAGTCTATGGGTCTCTATGTTCGAGTCTATGGGTCTCTGTGTTAGAGTCTGTGGGTCTCTATGTTAGAGTCTGTGGGTCTCTATGTTAGTGTCTGTGGGTCTCTATGTTAGAGTCTATGGGTCTCTGTGTGAGTCTGTGGGTCTCTATGTTAGAGTCTGTGGGTCTCTATGTTAGTGTCTGTGGGTCTCTATGTTAGTGTCTGTGGGTCTCTATGTTAGAGTCTATGGGTCTCTGTGCGTGTGCGTTGAACTTCTTTACGTACGTAGCCAACCGCCCCAATCGGACGTGCGGTGGAAGGACATCAAACTAAGCACACAAAAAGCAGTTGTGGTGGTGGTGGTTGCAGTTGTTGTAATCATTGTGGTGGTGGTGGTTGTGGTAGTTGCGGTTGTAATCATTTTAGTGGTGGTTATGGTGGTTGCAGTTGTTGTAATCGTTGTGGTTGTTGTAATCGTTTCGGGTTGCGGTCGTTGTGGTATTTGTGGTGTTTGTTATCGTTGTGGTGGTTGTAATAGTTGTGGTTGTAATCGTTGTTATGGTTACGGTGGTTGTAATCATTGTGGTTGTGGTGGTTGTGGTTCCAATTATTGTGGTTGCGGTGGTTGTGGTTCTAATCATTCCGGTTGCGGTTCTTGTAATATTGTTTGCAGTGTTTGTAATCGTTGCGATGGTTGCAGTTGTTGTAATCGTTGTGGTTGTTATAATAGTTGTGGTGGTTGTAATCGTTGTGGTTGTGGTGGTTGTAATCGTTGTGGTTGTGGTGGTTGTAATTGTTGTGGTTGTTATAATAGTTGTGGTTGCGGTGGTTGTAATTGTTGTGGTTGTAGTGGTTGTAATTGTTGTGGTTGCGGTGGTTGTAATTGTTGTGGTTGTGGTGGTTGTAATCGGTGTGGTTGTGGTGGTTGTAATCATTGTGGTTGTTATAATAGTTGTGGTTGCGGTGGTTGTAATAGTTGTGGTTGTAGTGGTTGTAATTGTTGTGGTTGCGGTGGTTGTAATCGTTGTGGTTGTTATAATAGTTGTGGTTGCGGTGGTTGTAATAGTTGTGGTTGTAGTGGTTGTAATCGTTGTGGTTGTAATCGTGGTTGCGGTGGTTGCAGTTGTAATTGTTGTGGTTGCGGTGGTTGCGGTTGCAGGAAAGCTCATGGTCTCTCTGCTCAACGGCCTCTCCGATCGCAATGACGTCGTGCGGAAATCGTACGCAATCACCCTGGGTCACCTAGTGAAGGTGAACATCACCACCACCATCGTCACCATCAACGCCACCACCATCGTCACCACCAGCATCACCACCATCATCACCATCAACACCACCATCGTCACTATCAACGCCACCACCATCGTCACCACCACCATCACCACCATCATCACCATCAACACCACCATCGTCACCATCAACACCACCACCAACGTCACCATCAACACCGCCACCATCGTCACCATCAACACCACCACCATCATCACCATCATCACCACCATCATCACCATCAACACCACCACCATCGTCACCACCAGCATCACCACCATCATCACCATCAACACCACCATCGTCACCATCAACACCACCACCATCGTCACCATCAACACCACCACCATCGTCACCATCAACACCACCACCATCGTCACCATCAACCCCACCATTACCACCATCACCACCATCAACACCACCATCATCGTCACCATCATCACTATCATCACCACCATCGTCACCATCAACACCACCACCATCGTTACCATCGTCACCACCACCACCATCACCACCATCATCACCATCATCACCACCATCGTCACCATCAACACCACCATCATCACCATCAACACCACCACCATCATCACCATCAACGTCACCATCGTCACCATCACCACCATCAACACCATCATCATCATCACCACCATCAACACCACCATCATCATCACCATCAACACCACCATCATCATAATCTCGACCTACCTCTTTCACAACCCCCCCCCCCCCCCGTATCCCCCGTACCCCCACCCCCCCCCCCCCCGTGACCCACGTACCCAATGCGTTCTGTATCCCCCACACCCCCGTATTTCCATCGCCATCCCCTCCCCCCCAACTCAGGTGTCAAAGGACAGCAGCGTGGAGAAGCTGTTGAAGAAACTCTCCGACTGGTACCTGGACAAAGACGGTAGTGCCGCCCGGCCTCGCGCATTCGCACTCCGCGTCCATTCTGAAGGATCTCGCGCTCGGCGCGTCTCAGCGACGCTTCCCGTGGCCCTGCTACAAGTCCACAGTCAGGGATTTCACGCGGCCCTGATTTGTGTTCTCCCCATCTCCCTCCCCGCCCCCCTCCTCTCTCTCTCTTCTCCTGCTCCCCTTCCACCACCTCCACCATTCTCCCCCTACCGCCACCTCCTTTCTCTGCCACCACCGCTTCCTCCATTCTCCCTCCACCACCGCCACCACCACCTGCTCCTCCACCACCACCACCACCATGTCCACCCTTCTGCCCCTACCACCACCTCCACTTTCTCCATTCTCCCTCCACCATCACCACCACCATGTCCACCCTTCTGCCCCTACCACCACCTCCACTTTCTCCATTCTCCCTCCACCACCACCACCACCTGCTCCTCCACCAACACCACCATGTCCACCCTTCTGCCCCTACCACCACCTCCACTTTCTCCCTCCACCACCACCACCACCACCATGTCCACCCTTCTGCCCCTACCACCACCACCGCTTCCTCCATTCTCCCTCCGCCACCACCACCTGCTCCACCACCACCACCACCACCATGTCCACCCTTCTCCTCCACCCACCGCCACCACCACCACCACCTCCTTTCTCTACCACCATCACTTCCTGCATTCTCCTTCCCTCCCATTACTCCCCCTCCCCTCCACCCTCCCTCCTCCTCCCTCCACCCTCCTCCCTCCACCCTCCCTCCACCCTCCACCCTCCCTCCTCCCTCCACCCTCCACCCTCCTCCCTCCGCCCTCCTCCCTCCACCCTCCCTCCACCCTCCTCCTCCCTCCACCCTCCCTCCACCCTCCTCCCTCCACGCTCCTCCCTCGGCCCTGCTCCCCGCACCCCCAGACGCGTCTCTGCGCTCTGCGTGTGCGCTGGTGGTCCACGCCGTGTCGCAGCACAGCCCCGACGCCCTCAAGCAGCACGCGGCGCTCGCACTGCCCCTCGCCTTCCTGGGCATGCACGAGGGCGGAGACGCCGACGCGGGCGGCGGCGGCGGCGGCGGTGGCGGCGGCGGTGGCGGCAACCCCAATGGCCGACTGTGGACTGACGTGTGGCAGGACAGCGTGCCAGGTGCCCGGCTCGCGATCGGCGTTGGCGGATTGAGCGTGTCGTGTAGGCGTGATTGTGTGTGTGTGTCACGTAGGCGTGCGTGTGTGTGTGTCGCGTAGGCGTGCGTGTGTCGTGTAGGCGTGTGTGTGTGTGTGTGTCGCGTAGGCGTGTGTGTGTGTCGTGTAGGCGTGTGTGTGTGTGTGTGTGTCGTGTAGGTGTATGTGTGTGTCGCGTAGGCGTGTGTGTGTGTGTCGCGTAGGCGTGCGTGTGTCGTGTAGGCGTGTGTGTGTGTGTGTGTCGCGTAGGCGTGTGTGTGTGTCGTGTAGGCGTGTGTGTGTGTGTGTGTGTCGTGTAGGTGTATGTGTGTGTCGCGTAGGCGTGTGTGTGTGTGTCGCGTAGGCGTGCGTGTGTGTCGTGTAGGCGTGTGTGTGTGTGTGTGTGTCGTGTAGGTGTGTGTGTGTGTGTCGCGTAGGCGTGCGTGTGTGTGTGTGTGTGTCGCGTAGGCGTGCGTGTGTGTGTGTGTCGCGTAGGCGTTTGTGTGTCGCGTAGGCGTGCGTGTGTCACGGGAGCGATAGTGTAGCGGTTAGCGCTACGCTGCCCTACAAACCCGGCGACCCGGATTCGATTCCCGCTCACGGCCAACGCCGGTGACGATTATTTGAACCGGTCCTGGGCCTCCCCTAGGTCGACTCGGCCTCAAATGAGTACCTGGTGCGGTGTGTAAACATTGCCGCTGGGGAGACAAAGGCGGCCGGGCGTGGTGCTGGCCACCCATCCCCGAGTGTGTACCGTTCCAGCCTTTATAGGTGCTCGCTAACAGCACTTGCCCCAACAGTCTGTTAAGGCTATACGGGGGATCTTTGTCTTCGTTGTGTGTGTGTGTGCGTGTATGGCGCCCTAGTGCTGTCCCCTTCTGCTCAAAGTGCTGCCCCTTCAACTCCCGTAACAACCACCACCGCCGCCTCCACCACCGCCACCGCCGCCACCGCCACCGCCACCACCGCCGCCACCACCGCCACCACCACCACCACCGCCACCACCACCACCACCACCACCGCCACCACCACCACCGCCGCCACCGCCACCACCGCCACCACCACCACCACCGCCACCACCACCACCACCACCACCGCCACCACCACCACCGCCACCGCCGCCACCGCCACCGCCACCACCGCCGCCACCACCGCCACCACCACCACCACCACCACCGCCACCACCACCACCACCACCACCGCCACCACCACCGCCACCGCCACCACCACCACCACCACCACCGCCGCCACCACCACCGCCACCACCACCGCCACCACCACCACCACCGCCACCACCACCACCACCGCCACCACCACCACCACCACCACCGCCACCACCACCACCGCCACCACCACCACCACCACCACCGCCACCACCGCCACCACCACCGCCACCACCACCACCACCACCGCCACCACCACCGCCACCACCGCCGCCGCCACCACCACCACCGCCACCACGCCCATTAAACTCCCTGGCTCTCCCGGCCATCTTCTCTCCTCCTTCGTCTCCTCTCCCGCATCATCTCCCCATCCCCCTCTCCCTTGGTCTCCTCCTCTTCCTCCCTCCCTCCCTCCTCCTCCCCCCCCGCCCTGTCGGAGCAGGCAGCTCGGGTGGCGTGCGCCTCTACCTGCCGGAGCTGGTGGGCATGTGCCGCGTGGCACTGCACTCGCCGTCCTGGCAGCTCAAGGCCCAGGGGGCGGCGGCGCTGGCGGCCGTCGCGCGGCTCCACGCGCCGAGCCTCGGCAACCCCTTCCTGGGCCTCGTGCTCGAGGCCCTGCTGCAGGGCCTGCAGGGCCGCACCTGGGCCGGCAAGGTGAGGGCCCCCCTTGGCGAGCGCGGCCCCCTGGGGTAGTGGGTGGCAGGGGAGGGGGCGGGGGGCGGTTCGTGCCAAGCGCCCCGCCCCCACCTCCACGCCACGCCCCACCACCACGCCCCACCCCACCCCACCCCCTCCCCACCCCACCCCCCACTCCCTATCTCCTACCCCACCCCCCCACCCCGCCCCCACTCCACGCCCCACCCCACGCCCCACCCCACTCCACGCCCCACCCCACCCCACCCCCTCCCCACCCCACCCCACCCCCCACCCTGCCCCCACTCCACGCCCCGCCCCCCACCCGCCCCACCCCCCACCCTGCCCCCACTCCACGCCCCGCCCCCCACCCCACCCCCACCCCCTACCCCACCCCACCCTCACCCCCTCCCCACCCTCACCCCCTCCCCACCCCCCCCCGCAGAGTTGGGGTTGGGTGGTTCACACCAGGGACGCTCACTGGCGGTGAAGGAGGGGGCCCCGGTTGCCCCCGAAATCCGTCGCCCGTTCGGCTTGATAGGCCGGGCTGCGCGTCGCGTTATTGACAAACGCCTCGGGTTGGGGGGGGTCTTTGGTTGTTGGTGATTGTCTGTACGTTAAGAGACGCCTCCCGATTCCTCCACCCCCCCCCCCCCCCCACTTACGTGGAGAACCGTCGGCGCGCTGTTGCCGGGCTTTGTGTGCTTGCAGCAGCAACGCCACTCTGGCCGTCGCCTGACGAGGCTGGTTGTTGTTGTTGTTGTTGTAATTGCCGGCGAAGCGTCACGGCTGCTCGAATTGTAAGTGAGTGTGGGTTTACTCTGCAGCGCACACACACGCGCGCGGTGTGCGTGCGTGTGTGTGTGTGCTGCACTGGTAACGAATCGCCACGTGCTGTCTGCGTGACAAAATCCTACTGGCTGGCCCGCGTCGGGTGGTGGCGGGTTTAACGACGCATTTTGATATCTACGCGACCCAACCCCAAAAGATCCTCTGTCATGGATAATACCGGAACACGAAAGCCTCCTCCGCGTTGAACAACAACAACAACAACAACAAAAAGCCTCCGATCAGCACGGTTGGCTACGCACGGCGAGAAAGAAGCTCAAGGTACGCCTCGCGATGGATTCAACGGACGACCCACCGCCCCCATCCCCCCCCCCCTCACTCGCTTGCCTGTGTCCCCAACAGGAGGAGCTGCTCAAGGCGATAGCCGGAGTGGTCGCTGCGAGCAGGTGAGGAGGAGGAGTAGGAGGAGGAGGAGGAGGGACCTCCCGCATCTCGCGATCGTTTCGCGACTTCCTCCGGCGACGCTCGGTCCTCGCTGTAGTTTGTGTACCCCGATTGCGTGTCACGTGTCACGTGTCACGGTAGACCCGCGGCTCCCCCTCTCCTCCGCCCCCCCCCCTGCCCCCCCCCCGCCCCCCTGCTTGATTCGTGGGGGGGGTTGGCTACGATCCGATTTTCTGCTCCATTATTCGTCAGTGGCGGGGGGGGGAGAGGAAAAACATTCCGTGACGATTCATTGCATTGCCGGAGGGGGGGAGGGTCAATGGTTAGAATTCGAGAATGTTGTTGTCCGTCCGGAGGTTCATGGCTGTAACACTTTGGCACGCGTCACGACCGGGGGGGGTTTCTGCGAGTTTCCCGAACCGCGTCCGTCCGGTGCTCGCCCGGCTACGCAACTGGGCTCCCGATTGTTGGATGAATGCGTCGCGAGGTCGCACTCGTTTACACACGCGGAGTGCTTTGCCGCGAGACCTTGCTTCGTCCTGTCAAGTCGGCACGCACGATGGTCCACGTGAACTTACGGTCATCCTTGCAGGCGGCGGCCTTTGGCTCGGCCATCGAACGGATTTGGCTTCTGCTGCCATCTGGAACGCCTTTCTGATATTCGGAAGCGGCTGGGGCCATGTGCGCTTTTAAATCGTCATCTACATTGAAAACTCATTCCTTTAGAACTTCCTTTTGTGTTTAGTTTGTTGTTCATCCCCCTGCCCCGCCCGCGCGCCTCTGATGACCGTGGTTGTCTACGTGCGGTGCGACAGAGTTTCAACATGCAGTAGAACCTTGGATTGCGAGTATAATTCGTTCCGGAAACGTGTTTGTAATCCAAAGCACTCGTATATCAGTTGTGATCACGTGACGCTCGGCAGTACAAAGCGTGTATACGTACTACTACTCGTATTGCAAGACCCTCGCTCGTTTATCAAATTGATATTTATTTCATAATTTTTGCTCGTCTTGCAAACACACTCGCAGACCGAGTTACTCGCAGTCCAAGGTTTTACTGTAGTTACAAGTTTACTGAGTACCCCACCACCACTCCCCCCCCGCCCGCCCGCCCGCCCTCCCAACACCTGGCAGTGATGAGCTGAAGGAGACACACCCCGACCAGCCGAGTCTGGAGGTCGTGTTGGATTCCCTGTTCAAGGAGGCTCGCAAAGACAACGTGGCATACAGGACGGCCGCCCTGGCCTGCCTGTCGGACGTGCTGCAGTCCACGAGGGAGGATCGCTTCGCCGAGCTCGCCCAGATCGTCTTCCCGGTGCTCGAGAAGGTGCGTCCATCGCCTCGACCACCCTTCCCGTCTGCCCCTCCCGTCCCTTCACCTAACACCGCGTCAAATGTTTTACCAGGTGAGCCCCCCCACTGAGCCATGCAGCTCTTTTTCAGAAGCGACCTGGCACACAAATGGTAGCTCATCGAAGTGGCTTAGCGCCGTGTGGGAATTTACAGCGGCCAAACAATCCGTGAACGCCGTGTGGTGTCACTTCTAAACGTGGAGGGGAAAAACAACGGAGGAACCGGATGAAAAAATCCACGCGACCACCACGAGGAGAGAGAGAGATACACCGGAAACTCCAAATATACAGCAGCAGCAGGCGTAGTCAGGGTCGGGATCGAGCCTAAGACCTCCTGCATACCAGGCGAGGGAGATAACATCTTGCACCACCCCTGGTTTCCAGGCATGCGCGGGCGAGAACGTGATCTCGACGGAGGCGGAAGATGACGAGAAATCTGACAAGGACAGGCAGCAGGAGCTCGTGTCGGCCATGTTCCAGAGCCTGGGCAAGGCCTGGCCCGACAACCCCACGACTCAAGGTACAGTGACCCCTAGAGTGACTCAAGGTGCAGTGACCCCTAGGGTGACTCAAGGTGCAGTGACCCCTAGAGTGACTCAAGGTGCAGTGACCCCTAGGGTGACTCAAGGTGCAGTGACCCCTAGGGTGACTCAAGGTGCAGTGAACCCTAGGGTGACTCAAGGTGCAGTGACCCTTAGAGTGATTCAAGGTTACAGTGACCCCTAGGGTGACTCAAGGTGCAGTGACCCCTAGGGTGACTCAAGGTGCAGTGACCCCTAGAGTGACTCAATTTGCAGTGACCCCTAGGGTGACTCAAGGTGCAGTGACCCCTAGGGTGACTCAATGTGCAGTGACCCCTAGCGTGACTCAAGGTACAGTGACCCCTAGGGTGACTCAAGGTGCAGTGACCCCTAGGGTGACTCAAGGTGCAGTGACCCCTAGGGTGACTCAAGGTACAGTGACCCCTAGGGTGACTCAAGGTGCAGTGACCCCTAGGGTGACTCAAGGTGCAGTGACCCCTAGGGTGACTCAAGGTGCAGTGACCCCTAGGGTGACTCAAGGTGCAGTGACCCCTAAGGTTACTCAAGGTGCAGTGACCCCTAGGGTGACTCAAGGTGCAGTGACCCCTAGAGTGACTCAATGTGCAGTGACCCCTAGGGTGACTCAAGGTACAGTGACCCCTAGAGTGACTCAATGTGCAGTGACCCCTAGGGTGACTGAAGGTGCAGTGACCCCTAGGGTGACTCAAGGTGCAGTGACCCCTAGGGTGACTCAAGGTGCAGTGACTCCTAGGGTGACTCAAGGTGCAGTGACCCCTAGGGTGACTCAAGGTGCAGTGACCCCTAAGGTAACTCAAGGTGCAGTGACCCCTAGGGTGACTCAATGTGCAGTGACCCCTAGGGTGACTCACCGTGCAGTGACCCCTAGGGTGACTCAAGGTGCAGTGACTCCTAGGGTGACTCAAGGTGCAGTGACCCCTAGGGTGACTCAAGGTGCAGTGACCCCTAGGGTGACTCAAGGTGCAGTGACCCCTAGGGTGACTCAATGTGCAGTGACCCCTAGGGTGACTCACGGTGCAGTGACCCCTAGGGTGACTCAAGGTGCAGTGACTCCTAGGGTGACTCAAGGTGCAGTGACCCCTAGGATGACTCAAGGTGCAGTGACCCCTAGGGTGACTCAAGGTACAGGGACCCCTAGGGTGACTCAAGGTACAGTGACTCCTAGGATGACTCAAGGTGCAGTCACCCCTAGAGTGACTCAAGGTGCAGTGACCCCTAGGGTGACTCAAGGTGCAGTGACCCCTAGAGTGACTCAAGGTGCAGTGACCCCTAGGGTGACTCAAGGTGCAGTGACCCCTAGAGTGACTCAAGGTGCAGTGACCCCTAGGGTGACTCAAGGTGCAGTGACCCCTAGGATGACTCAAGGTGCAGTGACCCCTAGGGTGACTCAAGGTGCAGTGACCCCTAGAGTGACTCAAGGTGCAGTGACCCCTAGGGTGACTCAAGGTGCAGTGACCCCTAGAGTGACTCAAGGTGCAGTGACCCCTAGGGTGACTCAAGGTGCAGTGACCCCTAGGGTGACTCAAGGTGCAGTGACCCCTAAGGTGACTCAAGGTACAGTGACCCCTAGGGTGACTCAAGGTGCAGTGACCCCTAGAGTGACTCAAGGTGCAGTGACCCCTAGGGTGACTCAAGGTGCAGTGACCCCTAGGGTGACTCAAGGTGCAGTGACCCCTAGAGTGACTCAAGGTGCAGTGACCCCTAGGATGACTCAAGGTGCAGTGACCCCTAGGGTGACTCAAGGTGCAGTGACCCCTAGGGTGACTCAAGGTGCAGTGACCCCTAGGGTGACTCAAGGTGCAGTGACCCCTAAGGTTACTCAAGGTGCAGTGACCCCTAGGGTGACTCAAGGTACAATGACCCCTAGAGTGACTCAATGTGCAGTGACCCCTGGGGTGACTCAAGGTGCAGTGACCCCTAGGGTGACTCAAGGTGCAGTGACCCCTAGGGTGACTCAAGGTGCAGTGACCCCTAAGGTTACTGAAGGTGCAGTGACCCCTAGGGTGACTCAAGGTGCAGTGACCCCTAGAGTGACTCAAGGTGCAGTGACCCCTAGGGTGACTCAAGGTACAATGACCCCTAGAGTGACTCAATGTGCAGTGACCCCTAGGGTGACTCAAGGTGCAGTGACCCCTAGGGTGACTCAAGATGCAGTGACCCCTAGGGTGACTCAAGGTGCAGTGACCCCTAGAGTGACTCAAGGTGCAGTGACCCCTAGGGTGACTCAAGGTGCAGTGACCCCTAGAGTGACTCAATGTGCAGTGACCCCTAGAGTGACTCAAGGTGCAGTGACCCCTAGGGTGACTCAAGGTGCAGTGACCCCTAGGGTGACTCAAGGTGCAGTGACCCCTAGAGTGACTCAAGGTGCAGTGACCCCTAGGGTGACTCAAGGTACAATGACCCCTAGAGTGACTCAATGTGCAGTGACCCCTAGGGTGACTGAAGGTGCAGTGACCCCTAGGGTGACTCAAGGTGCAGTGACCCCTAGGGTGACTCAAGGTGCAGTGACTCCTAGGGTGACTCAAGGTGCAGTGACCCCTAGGGTGACTCAAGGTGCAGTGACCCCTAAGGTAACTCAAGGTGCAGTGACCCTAGGGTGACTCAATGTGCAGTGACCCCTAGGGTGACTCACGGTGCAGTGACCCCTAGGGTGACTCAATGTGCAGTGACCCCTAGGGTGACTCACGGTGCAGTGACCCCTAGGGTGACTCAAGGTGCAGTGACTCCTAGGGTGACTCAAGGTGCAGTGACCCCTAGGATGACTCAAGGTGCAGTGACCCCCTAGGGTGACTCAAGGTACAGGGACCCCTAGGGTGACTCAAGGTACAGTGACTCCCAGGATGACTCAAGGTGCAGTCACCCCTAGAGTGACTCAAGGTGCAGTGACCCCTAGGGTGACTCAAGGTGCAGTGACTCCTAGGGTGACTCAAGGTGCAGTGACCCCTAGGATGACTCAAGGTGCAGTGACCCCTAGGGTGACTCAAGGTACAGGGACCCCTAGGGTGACTCAAGGTACAGTGACTCCTAGGATGACTCAAGGTGCAGTCACCCCTAGAGTGACTCAAGGTGCAGTGACCCCTAGAGTGACTCAAGGTGCAGTGACCCCTAGGGTGACTCAAGGTGCAGTGACCCCTAGGGTGACTCAAGGTGCAGTGACCCCTAGAGTGACTCAAGGTGCAGTGACCCCTAGGGTGACTCAAGGTGCAGTGACCCCTAGGATGACTCAAGGTGCAGTGACCCCTAGGGTGACTCAAGGTGCAGTGACCCCTAGAGTGACTCAAGGTGCAGTGACCCCTAGGGTGACTCAAGGTGCAGTGACCCCTAGAGTGACTCAAGGTGCAGTGACCCCTAGGGTGACTCAAGGTGCAGTGACCCCTAGGGTGACTCAAGGTGCAGTGACCCCTAAGGTGACTCAAGGTACAGTGACCCCTAGGGTGACTCAAGGTGCAGTGACCCCTAGAGTGACTCAAGGTGCAGTGACCCCTAGGGTGACTCAAGGTGCAGTGACCCCTAGGGTGACTCAAGGTGCAGTGACCCCTAGAGTGACTCAAGGTGCAGTGACCCCTAGGATGACTCAAGGTGCAGTGACCCCTAGGGTGACTCAAGGTACAGTGACCCCTAGGGTGACTCAAGGTGCAGTGACCCCTAGGGTGACTCAAGGTGCAGTGACCCCTAGGGTGACTCAAGGTGCAGTGACCCCTAAGGTTACTCAAGGTGCAGTGACCCCTAGGGTGACTCAAGGTACAATGACCCCTAGAGTGACTCAATGTGCAGTGACCCCTGGGGTGACTCAAGGTGCAGTGACCCCTAGGGTGACTCAAGGTGCAGTGACCCCTAGGGTGACTCAAGGTGCAGTGACCCCTAAGGTTACTGAAGGTGCAGTGACCCCTAGGGTGACTCAAGGTGCAGTGACCCCTAGAGTGACTCAAGGTGCAGTGACCCCTAGGGTGACTCAAGGTACAATGACCCCTAGAGTGACTCAATGTGCAGTGACCCCTAGGGTGACTCAAGGTGCAGTGACCCCTAGGGTGACTCAAGATGCAGTGACCCCTAGGGTGACTCAAGGTGCAGTGACCCCTAGGGTGACTCAAGGTGCAGTGACTCCTAGGGTGACTCAAGGTGCAGTGACCCCTAGGGTGACTCAAGGTGCAGTGACCCCTAGAGTGACTCAATGTGCAGTGACCCCTAGGGTGACTGAAGGTGCAGTGACCCCTAGGGTGACTCAAGGTGCAGTGACCCCTAGGGTGACTCAAGGTGCAGTGACCCCTAGGGTGACTCAAGGTGCAGTGACCCCTAGGGTGACTCAAGGTGCAGTGACCCCTAGGGTGACTCAAGGTGCAGTGACCCCTAAGGTAACTCAAGGTGCAGTGACCCTAGGGTGACTCAATGTGCAGTGACCCCTAGGGTGACTCACGGTGCAGTGACCCCTAGGGTGACTCAAGGTGCAGTGACTCCTAGGGTGACTCAAGGTGCAGTGACCCCTAGGGTGACTCAAGGTGCAGTGACCCCTAGGGTGACTCAAGGTGCAGTGACCCCTAGGGTGACTCAAGGTACAGTGACCCCTAGGGTGACTCAAGGTGCAGTGACCCCTAGGGTGACTCAAGGTACAATGACCCCTAGAGTGACTCAATGTGCAGTGACCCCTAGGGTGACTCAAGGTGCAGTGACCCCTAGGGTGACTCAAGATGCAGTGACCCCTAGGGTGACTCAAGGTGCAGTGACCCCTAGGGTGACTCAAGGTGCAGTGACTCCTAGGGTGACTCAAGGTGCAGTGACCCCTAGGGTGACTCAAGGTGCAGTGACCCCTAGAGTGACTCAATGTGCAGTGACCCCTAGGGTGACTGAAGGTGCAGTGACCCCTAGGGTGACTCAAGGTGCAGTGACCCCTAGGGTGACTCAAGGTGCAGTGACCCCTAGGGTGACTCAAGGTGCAGTGACCCCTAGGGTGACTCAAGGTGCAGTGACCCCTAAGGTAACTCAAGGTGCAGTGACCCCTAGGGTGACTCAATGTGCAGTGACCCCTAGGGTGACTCACGGTGCAGTGACCCCTAGGGTGATTCAAGGTGCAGTGACTCCTAGGGTGACTCAAGGTGCAGTGACCCCTAGGGTGACTCAAGGTGCAGTGACCCCTAGGGTGACTCAAGGTGCAGTGACCCCTAGGGTGACTCAAGGTGCAGTGACCCCTAGGGTGACTCAATGTGCAGTGACCCCTAAGGTAACTCAAGGTGCAGTGACCCCTAGGGTGACTCAGTGTGCAGTGACCCCTAGGGTGACTCAAGGTGCAGTGACCCCTGGGGTGACTCAAGGTACAGTGACCCCTAGGGTGACTCAAGGTGCAGTGACCCCTAGGGTGACTCAAGGTACAGTGACCCCTAGGGTGACTCAAGGTGCAGTGACCCCTAAGGTAACTCAAGGTGCAGTGACCCCTAGGGTGACTCAACGTAGGGTGACTCAAGGTGCAGTGACCCCTAGGGTGACTCAAGGTGCAGTGACCCCTAGAGTGACTCAAGGTGCAGTGACCCCTAGGGTGACTCAAGGTACAGTGACCCCTAGAGTGACTCAAGGTGCAGTGACCCCTAGGGTGACTCAAGGTGCAGTGACCCCTAGGGTGACTCAAGGTGCAGTGACCCCTAGGGTGACTCAAGGTGCAGTGACCCCTAGAGTGACTCAAGGTGCAGTGACCCCTATGGTGACTCAAGGTGCAGTGACCCCTAGGGTGACTCAAGGTGCAGTGACCTCTAGAGTGACTCAAGGTACAGGGACCCCTAGGGTGACTCAAGGTGCAGTGACCCCTAGGGTGACTCAAGGTGCAGTGACCCCTAGGGTGACTCAAGGTGCAGTGACCCCTAGGGTGACTCAAGGTATAGTTACCCCTAGGGTGACTCAAGGTGCAGTGACCCCTAGGGTCACTCAAGGTACAGGGACCCCTAGGGTGACTCAAGGTACAATGATCTCAACCTGTCACCGGGTGTGACCCGGGCCGGCGTTGATTTGGCACCGGACAATCAGAATCTTTATTTAGACTCGAGGAGGAATCCGATGAGCTATGAAGCTCTTTTGTGTCACAGATGTCCAGTAGGCTGCGGGTCAGCATTGTACTACAGTTCTTAGGGCGGTGCGGTAACCACTACGCTCTCCGCTCCCCCACACGATCATACAAAGACACTGACACGCACATGGACGCCCACCCCCCTCGTGGCACCGTGCCGGCCTTCATAGGCGCCGCCACTTGCAAAACAGCACTTGCCCCAACAGTCTGTCGAGGCTATACGGGGGGGGGGGGGATCTTTGTCTTTCTGCCCATGTCTTGTCTTTGTGTCTTGTCTTTGTGTCTGCATGTGTCTGTGTGTGTGCGCACAGGAAGGTTTCGTGTTGATGTGTGCAAGTTCATGTGCAGCAAGGTGAAGCTGAGCCACTGGAAGCTTCAGGTGGTGGTGCTGCAGGCGATGAAGAAGTACACGGAGAGGTAAAAAATCCGCTCGGTCGTCGTCGTCAGCAGCAGCCGCGGTCAATCCGCTGGTGGATGAAATCCTAGCCCAGACGTCGCCATCTTGTTATTGTTATTGACACCTTTGTAGGCGCCGTGTTTGTGCTTGTTGTCCGCGTTTTTAACTCGTTCGCCGTGTGAAATTGGCATAGACGCACACAAATAGACAAACGTTACATGTCCCGTAATAAGTTACCGTGTCTCCTGTACCGTACTTACCACTCCAATCTCGAAGACTCTGCATGGGGTGATGATGGGGGGGGGGGGGGGTGGTGCAGAATTGGGAGGTGGTTTATGAGCCCTCAACGGGCACCACAACGCGGCCATTTCAGATGTGCTCCTGGGGCCGTCTGGAACGCTCTTTCTTCCGATATCAAGAAGCCACTGCAGCTATGCACTTTTAAATTTAAATACACCTTTCGTGCGTTTCGTTTGTTGCCCTTCCCCCGCACCTCCGATGAGTGCGGTTTGCTACGTACGGTGCGAAAGAAGTTCAACGCGAGTGCATCTCGCGGTTCTGCGATGTAATAAATCCAACTGGCGCCCGTGCACGCACTCACATCATCTGCTCCATCTCCACGGCGGACGAAAAAACCTCCCGCACTCGATTCCATTTCTTGGCTGCCACTCCAGAATCAGAATCTTGATTGAAGAGTGTAAGGGATCCCGATGGGCCATGAGGCTCTTCAACAGAGATGTCCAGTCGGAGCACGGGGTCAGAAACAGCTACGCCACTGCTCCCCACAACAACGCACGGATCTGATGCACCCCCTTCCCACTCTCTCCCCCCACTTCCCCCCCCACTACCCCCCCACTCCCCTCCCCATCCCCTCCCCCAGCCCCCCCACTCTCCTCTCCCGCCCTCTCTCGCCCCCCACTCCGCCCCCACTCCCCCCCCACTCCCCCCTCTCCCCCCCCTCTCGCCCCCCACTCCCCCTTCCCACTCTCTCCCCCCCCCACTTCCCCCCTGACCCCCCTCCCCACTCCCCCTCCCCTCTCCCCCCCACTCCTCCCACCTCCCACAACTCCCCCTCTCCCCGCTCTGGCCCCCCACTCCCCCTCTCGCCCCCCACTCCCCCTCCCCTCTCCCCCCCACTCCCCCTCTCGCCCCCCACTCCCCCACCCCTTGCATGTCCCCTTGTCGTGTGGACATCTGTGAAGAAGAGCTTTACAGCTCATTGGATTCCCTCCACTATATATATAAAAAAAACATTGCGACTCTGAAACCAATTATTTTTTTATTCAAATTTTCTGTCTTCTTTTGGTTCTTTCGGTAAAGTCACGTGACTTTACCGAAAGAACCAAAGACGATGAATCCTTGCAGTCACGAAAGCTTTAAATCGAAATCTAATTTTCTGATTTCCGTGTGCTGCCGTGCGTGCAGGCTGTCCCTGCTGAGTTCGGAGCACAAGGACGCCGAGGCGCTGACCGAGATCCTTCAGCAGATGCTGCCTGCCCTCACCGTACCCTTAGGTGTGTGATGCCTTGCACACGTTGCGGCCGTACAAACATCGCGCCCCTTGGCTTTGACATCCCTCCTCCCTCCTGCCTCCTCCTGCCCCCTCCCCCCTCCTCAAAGACACCGGGTGGTGTAACCATCATCAACCGCGTCAGGACATCATCAACTGCAGGCCGACGCGATCCACAGCTGTGCGGTTGTGGCGATGCGACCCAAACTATGGACCATGTCGTAAATTCATAGAGGCAACGTAGAGATGTATGGAGACGCGCAGAGACGCACAGAGACACACCGAGATACTCGCAGAGATGCATAGAGACTCATTGATATACGGAGATGCATTAAAGCTGATTATCAGCGGTGCGATTGTGGTCATATGTCCCAACACTGTGGATCATGTAGTAAATCGATAGACGCATAGCGATGTAGAGAGACGCACAGAAATACTGACAGATATACATAGAGATAAATTAAAGATAATTATCAACAGTGTGATTGTGTATTCTTGGTTCTTTCGGTAAAGTCACGTAGAAGGGAAACAATAAAATTATTTAAAAAAAAACCGCCACTTTTTTCAAATTTTCTTGTTGTGGTTTTCACACCTGATGATGATTGCTTGTGTTGCAGTCGAAACGTCGTGAGAATTTTATTTTTTATATTTTTCTTATTTTATTGTTTCCCTTCTACGTGACTTCACCGAAAGAACCAAGAATATGAATCCCTGCAGTCACGAAAGCTTTAAATCAAAATTTAGTGTGATTGTGGTCATATGTCCCAACACTGTGGACCACCTAGTAAACCCACTGTGGCCTGAACAACAGAGGAGGAGGATCAGCAATACTCCACGATCTCTCTCTCTCTCTCCTGAAGCCCCCTCTCGTCTTGGCTTAGCTTAGACCTCGCCACTGAGAGGGGAAGAGGATGCGGATAATGCGAAACACTTCGATGCAAATATCTGCAGATTAGTTTTGTTTACCTGCGTAGGGTGAGGGTGAAGACGTGGAATGCTCCGTCTTGTTTTTATCGTTTGCATCCTGCGAGTGGTCGGGTATGCTCGCCGATGTGTTTTGAATATTTGTTTGATGCTGGAGGAACCCGATGAGCCATGAAGCTCTTTTTCACAGATGTCCAGTAAACTATAAACTATTTTTTTGTATTTTATTTTACCAAATAAGGCCCACTGAGCTATGTAGCTTTTTTTCAGAAGTGACCCGGCCATCGCAAGTGACAGCTCAACGAGAAGTGGCTTATCACGTGTGGGAATTTATTCTAAATGTGATCCTGGTGAGGCTGGTTGTTGTAATTACCGGCGAAACGTCACGGCTGCTCGAGTTGTCAACGAGCGTGGGTTTTCTCTCCCCGACACACAACCGGTGCGTGTGCCGAACTGGTAACGAATCGTCCACGTTAACCTTGCAAAGTTGGCCGTGCCGGGCGGTGGCGGGTTTAACGACGCATTCATGTTACACGCGATGCAACCCAACAAACAAACAAAAAACCACTCCATTCTCGAGGGCACATCGCAAACCGCAAAAGCAACCAATCGCGCGTCCGGCAAGGTTGGTCGCGAACGCCCAAACGTCGTGACATCGAACGGACTGGTGTCGTCGTGTTCCCCATTTGTTCGCAGAAAACAAGAGCTATTCCTCCGTCAGGAGCGAAGCTCTCGACGTTTTGGAAATCGTCTTGACCAAACTAAAAGGTGAGAGCCCCCCCCCTTTTTAAAAAAAAAAAAAAAAAATTGTATTTTTTTTTATCGAGCGAGCGAGCCCAACCAAACCTGTTGACGGGTTCCGCCCGTCGCTGGCGATGCCGGCACCTCCCCTCGCCCATCGCTTTCCTCCTTCCGCCAGACCAGGGGTCGGGAACCTTTTTGACTAAGAGAGCCATGAAAGCAAAAATTTGGAAATTTATTTCAGTGAGAGCCATATAATATATTTTAAAAGTGAATTAAACTAAATGTCAGTATAATAAGCCTCTGAATTTATTCTTTTAAATAATGTTGTTATAACACTCACCATTAATGCGACTTCTGGTGCTGCATGGATTTGCTGATGTCTTTGTAGTCGGGTTGGTACTTGGTGAGGTTAAGCTTCATGCAAGCGTTGAGGCTTTCATCCGTTAAACGTGATCGTAGGTTGGACTTGATGTTTTTAAGATGTGAGAATGACTGCTCACATGCATACGTAGATCCAAACATGGTCAATACAGCAATACTCACACGCTGCAGTGTGTGGTATGTGACAGGAAGCGCGTTCCAAGTTTTGAGAATCAGCTGGTCTTCGGGTTTGGAGTTTTTTCATTTCTGTCCACATGTGCTTGCTCGCCAACTCCGCTTTCTGTCGTGTGATTCTTTCCAAATCTTCATTCAGTGACTTGAACTTATTCACCCACATGTCTGAGGCCTTCAGGTCAGCCACTTCTGCTTCAAAATCTCTGACGGAGACACCAGGGATGTAATTCAGGTCGGCTGTGTTCAGTGAACACTCGTTTGGATGGGTGATGAACTTAAAAAGACGAGTGTGCTCACGAAATTCTCCAAAGCGTGCTTTGAAGGACTGTAGGAGACTGGATGTGCAGCCAGCTAGCTGGTGGAGATCAAGGTTTTGAATGGGCTCACTTGCTGTGCATGCATCTTTAAATTGGCTCAGTTTTTCAAAATGTAGTAAACGACCTGTTTCAAGATCCGTGATGAAAAGCTCCAGCTTGTTTTCAAAAGCAAATACAGCTTGTTGAAGGGATTACACTGTATTTCCAATGCCTTGCATTTTCACGTTGAGCTGGTTCAGATTTTCAGTCAGATCTACGAGATAGTAAAACTTGAGGAGCCACTCGGTGTCGGCTAGCTCAGGATGCCCGACGCCTTTCGTTTCAAGGAAAGTCCGGATTTCGTTCAGGCAAGCCGCAAAACGGCTAAGCACCTTCCCTCTTGACAACCAACGCACATTGCTGTGCAAAAGCAGACCAGGATAGTTATTTACAACTTCATCCAGCAGTGTTTTAAACTGGCGATCATTTAAGGCTCGGGCAACAATAAAGTTGATCACACGAATGACCAGCGACATCACTTCGCCAAACTGCCTGTCACACATCTGAGCACAAAGTGCCTCCTGGTGTATAATGCAATGGAAACTTAGGATGGGTCTATTTTCATGTTCACGGAGAAGCGCCACAAATCCTTTGTTTTTCCCCACCATACACGGAGCACCATCAGTACACACTGAGAGAAGTTTATCCATAGGTAGACTTTTTTCTTGAGCAAACTCCATGAAAGACTTGAATAAATCCTCACCTCTTGTGGACCCTTTTAATGGCAGAACAGCAAGACTTTCTTCGCGCAGTGTGTCACCAACAGCATATCTTGCAATCACGCTGAACTGCGACAAATGGCTCACGTCTGTTGACTCATCCAAAGCCAGAGAAAAGAACGGCGCTGCATTTATGTCCTTCACTTGCGTTTCCTCCACTTTGTTTGCCATCACGATGGTACGATCATGAACAGTTCTTGCCGACAGAGGCATGTCTTGTATCCGTTTGATTATCTTGTCTTTGTTCGGAAGATCATCAAAAAGTTCATTGGCTACATCCAGCATGAACGTTTTAGCATACTCGCCATCTGTGAATGGTTTTCCGTTCCTCACTATTGCTAAAGAACCAGCAAAGCTAGCCGAATTATAGTCACCTTGCCGGGTCCATACGCGGAGTTGCTGCTGGCTAGCTTGCACCCTGCTCAGAAGCTCTTGGCACGCTTTCTTTCTGCTGTCTCCCGCAGGGTATTTTGATGCAAAGGTAGCGTGGCGCGTGTCGAAGTGCCGCTTTACATTCGGCCGTTTCAACGATGTAATTTTGTCATTGCAAATTAGACACATCGCAGAACCCGCTCTCTCCACAAAGGCGAATTCTTCGGTCCATTCGTCCTGAAATGTACGATACTCGTCGTCTTTTTTTTCTTTTCGCCATCTTCTTCGTCGAAGGGTTAGCTTTGAGCTAATGACCGAGCAGACGCAGTCTCAGACTGATTCAAAAGGGGGCGTTTACCTGTTTTACCCAGCAACGGCAAACGTAGGCCAGTATCATCCAATTAAAATAATGGACAATTGCTCCTGCAGCCCTGAACAGGACATGCGCAGTGAAAAATCGATGGATGGATTAAAACAAGTGAGAATATTTTGTTTTATCTGCGAGCCATATGCAATCATCAAAAGAGCCACATCTGGCTCGCGAGCCATAGGTTCCCGACCCCTGCGCCAGACGGTGCCGGGGACGCACCGGGGGGAGGGGGGGGGGCGGCTAATGCAAGATACGACTGTGGGCTCCCCTCTCCTCCTCCTCCTCCTCCATCCCCTTCCTCCCGAATCACTTTTACCGAAATAGCTACGCATGTTTTTAACCCGTCCGCAATCATATGTTGGGCCCTAACTATATAATATGAAAATGTATATAAATTATGCAAATATATAAATCATATTTACATATATTAATATTGAATATTGTTATATACAGGGTGCTTAAAAAAATATGGTAACACTTATATGGGACTATCGTTTTTAATGGAAAAGAACGGATGGTACACTGTAACATGATAACAAATGTATGTTAGTAGCTTCAAAAAGTCCAACGAGTATCCCGCGGGTCTCTCGGTAAAGTCACGCCGATAGGTTTCAAAGAAAGTAACAAAAAAACTACGACGTTTCGATCGCTTGTGTTGCGGTCGTAGTTTTTTTTTTGTTATTTTCTTTGAACTTATCTACGTGACTTTACCGAAAAAAACCCAAAGAATACGAATTCCTGCAGCCACGAAAGCTTTAAGTCAATTAGTTGCTAGTTCGGCACACACCGGAGTCTCCGTTTGTCCGCCAGCGTTGTCAACGCAATTGCCTGGAATCTTCTTCTCCAGGTGGTCTCCAGAGCCAGGGGGCAGCAGATTGCTTGTGGCATTGTTGTAAATCGTCAGAAATGTTAAAACATAGTTTTGAAGCATTCCCGTACTGTATGAATAATATTGACATTATTTTATATGCTAGTTTTAGTTGCGACCGTGTGTTGGGTTTTAGAGGAAGACAATCCTCACCGCAGTGACGGTGTTCGTACAAAAAAGTATATATATTTAAAGGTACATTGCTCGCAATGAAGTTATCCGCGCGTCTTACTTTCATGGCCGCCCCATCGATCTGGGATTTCCTCAAAGGGGGGCGGGGGGGGGGGGTGTGGATCGCGCAACTTCATGCTGCTGTATTCACATGATAGCCAGATGCGCTAATCGGGCCTGGTCCACGGTGTACCGCAGGTACGTTGTTCATGAATACTTAAAACAGATGTTGGAAAAAAAAAAGTTTCACTTGAATAACGCAACCAATAATAATTGGTATCCATTGTAATTCATATGACGACGTTAACCCCCCCCCCCCACCCCACCACCTTTCCTTCTTGTCTTCTCCACAACTCTGTGGTTGTCGCCTGATGAAGCTGCGTGTTGTTGTTGTTGTTGTTGTCAATGTTGTTCTGTTTACTCTCGAACGCACAAGCGGTTAGTGCTGAACTAGTAACGTATTGGCACGTTCTGTTTACCTGATCAACCCTTACCAATTGGCTGCGCCGGGTGGTGGTGATGGCGGGATTAACGACACATTTGTATTTTGCGCGATCTAACCCACGAACGACAACAACAACAACAAAAAACATCCATCTTCTTTGGTTCTTTCGGTAAAGTCACGTAGAACGAGAATAAAATAATAAATTGATAATTGATAAAATATTGTGTTATTTTATTTTATCAATTTATTATTTTATTCTCATTCTACGTGGTGACTTTACCGAAAGAACCAAAGAAGATGAATCCTTGCAGTCACGAAAGCTTTAAATCGAAAAAAAAAACATCCACTGTGGATAATTTTGGTCGCGAAAGCGTACTGCACGTTAAAACCGCTCTTGGTTGTTTTTCTTTTCCCGTTCTAATTCGAGCACCGCCGTTTCCCCTTTGAGGGTTCCTTCTCCTAACCACTGCACCACCACCACCACCCCACCCCTGTGCCGTCCCCCAGCAACCGGGCAAGGTGATGCGCTGAAGCCGCACGAGCGGCAGGTGCTGGCCGCCTCGCTTGTCGCCATGGAAACGGACAAACTGCCGGCGCTGAAGGACCGGGCGGCCTCCCTGCTGCTCGGGATGCAGGGGATTTGACGGGTGACGGCATGGAAGGCGGCGGTGGCGTTCGCGATTCGATCGACTGGTGGGGGTGGGGCAGGGTGGGAAGAAGGAGGCGGGTGGACTGGGTGGTGGTGGTGGTGGTGGTGGTGGGGGGGGGGGGGGGGGGGGGGGGGGGGGGGGCGGTTGGGGTTAACTATCGGACTTTGAGACGCAAGGAGGAGGCAAGGAGGGGTGAGAGCGGTCGAGGAAGGGCGGGGAGGGGGGGTGGGGGAGGTCGATGCGGCGATGGCACAATTGAGGAGGAAGGAGATGCGCGCAGTGCCCTGTCCGATGAGAGGGCGCTCTCGCCTAGGGGGGCGGTAGCGCAGCGCGTTGGTGGCCTGGTGTCTCACGAGGTCTCTCCGGGCCGGGTGGACAACGTGCGGTTTTGAGAACGGATTTTAAATCTGCGATTCATTCGCAAATTATTCGACATTTGGGCAGCCTTCGCTGATTCACTGCTTGCGACGGACGCCCCTTTCCCTATGCCGTGCGCGGCCATTGGGGTCCTCTTGACCGTACTTCACCATACTAGGGTCCGCGCGAGGTTGGAGGAGCAAGGGCGGTGTTGTGGGTTAGACCCGCGACCAGTTTAGAGACCGTTTCGCTCCACAGCTGTTCGTCACGACCGGGAATTGAACTGGGGTCGCCGGGGTTCATGGCGCATTTGCGTAAACCGAGGGCCCCGTTTGTGACAGGATACTCGTTAATAAGTCGACGTGTGGAACTAGCGTTCATTACAAACTCGAAGTCGTTTTCTTCCGTAGAGAAGAACCCGCGTCGTGTTACCCGTACGCTTGTGCCGAGCCAATGTCCCCCCGGCTACGTCTATGTACGTACATGTAACGTTGAACTTCTTTCGCGCCGTACGTAGCCGACCGTGCTGATCGGAGGTGCGGGAAAAGTCGAACCAAAGCAATCTGTGGTGCAGGTTTCACTCGCTCGTCTGTGCGGTCGTAGTTTTAGTAGGGATAGTAGTAGGAGCAGCAGTAGGAGTAGTCGTAGGAGCAGTAGTAGTAGGAGCAGTAGTAGTTGTAGGAGCAGTAGTAATTGTAGGAGTAGTAGTTGTAGTAGAAGCAGTAGTAGTTGTAGTAGGAGCAGTAGTAGGAGTAGTCGTAGGAGCAGAAGTAGTAGGAGCAGTAGTAGTTGTAGTAGTAGGAGGAGTAGTAGTTGTAGTAGGAGCAGTAGTAGTTGTAGGAACAGTAGTAGGAGTAGTCGTAGGAGCAGTAGTAGTAGGAGCAGTAGTAGTTGTAGTAGGAGCAGTAGTAGTTGTAGGAGCAGTAGTAATTGTAGGAGTAGTAGTTGTAGTAGGAGCAATAGTAGTTGTAGTAGGAGCAGCAGTAGGAGTAGTCGTAGGAGCAGTAGTAGTAGGAGCAATAGTAGTTGTAGGAGCAGTAGTAAATTGTAGGAGTAGTAGTTGTAGTAGAAGCAGTAGTAGTTGTAGTAGGAGCAGTAGTAGTTGTAGGAGTAGTAGTAGTTGTAGGAGTAGTAGTAGTTGTAGGAGCAGTAGTAATTGTAGGAGTAGTAGTTGTAGTAGGAGCAGTAGTAGGAACAGTAGTAGGAGTAGTCGTAGGAGCAGTAGTAGTAGGAGCAGTAGTAGTTGTAGGAGTAGTAGTTGTAGTAGGAGCAGTATTAGTAGGAGCAGTAGTAGTAGCAGTAGTAGTGGTAGATGTTTAAAAAAAAAGGGGCACGCACAAAGCGAAATTGCACGAGGAGACAGCTGCCTGCCGAGTAGCGCGCACAGTACACACACGGTAGGAGTACACACACGGTAGGAGTACACACAGTCTAGTACGGCACACACACACACACACAATGTTGTCCCACGTTCGACCGCATAGCCGCGCGTGAGTTGAATTGAGGCCGCGTGGCGTCGCGAACATTGGGGTAGGAGCAGGTAAGCGCGAAGTCGCACTAACACGAACCCGTGCAGAGCGAGGGGAAACCTGCCGCATGGTCACACGTGTGTCACTGTGCGATAGCGTTCAGGGGTCCCAACGGGCACGAGGTACGCGACAAGGATGACGTCCGCTGGACCGTTCAAATTGAAGGCAATCCGTGCTCCCCGCTGTTCCGCGCCCGACCCCCACAGTTGGCCACGTGGAATTTTAGTGGAAGGGCGAAACTCTGCCGCTGCTCATTCCGCCTCCACCAAAATCTGACAGGTTTTGGGGGGGGGGGGGGGGCTGACTATAGCCCCCCCCCCCAAACCTCTTCCTCGCTCTCTCGCTCGTTCGTTCGTTAAATGGGGGTGGATGTGGGCACCCTAGCAGCAAACGCTTTCAAATGGGCAGGGGGGTTGGTTAGTTTTGGGATCGGGCTTTCAGATAGTGGTGGGCGGGCAGCCACACATAGAGACAAAGATTCCCCCCCCCCCCCCCCCCGTGTAGCCTTAACTGACTGTTGGGGCAAGTGCCATACCATGTCAACCCATACGGTTTACCGCGTATTCTTGTACAGGGAAATTGAGTTTTCAGGTCTGTACGGCCGGCGTACAGACCTGACAAGAAAAAAAATGTTCCGTGTTTCTCCCCTTGTGATGGCACTTTGTCGGATGAACGTTGAGATTTGTAAGGGGCGCGGGGTGACCAGTAAGGTCTGAATTGGGTCTGTACAAGGTCGGGCGCTGGTAAGGAGTTGACGGGTGTGCAAGCGCTGTCGGCGAGTATCACCTGTGAAGGCTGGCACTGTGGCACACGAGAAAGGGGGTGGGTGGCCAGCACCAAGCCCCGACCGCCTGCGTCTCCCCGATGTTTTTACACACCGCGCCAGGGGACTCGTTTGAGGCCGAGTCGACCTAGGCGAGGCCCCAGGACCGGTTCAGATTACCGTCGCGGGTGTCGGTGGCCGTGAGCGGGAATCGAAGTCGGGGCCGTAGCCGGGTTCGTAGCGCGGTGTCGCGCTGACCGCTCTGCACCACCGCTCCACTCCATCGCCGCAGCCACGCGTTAACACGATCACCAACGACAACAACGTCGGGGCTCAGCCGTACCTGAGAATGCTAAATGATGGACGCGCCGTTGACCAAATTTCAGCCGGCTGGAGGGCTTCGAGTTTCAAACGACACACGAGGAAAATGTGTGACAAAGCTGCACAAGCCGTTTGCGCGTATGCAAAAAAGTTAAATTTAAAAAAATAGCGTGTTCCTCAAGAAGCGCTTTGTGGGTCCTCGGTGTCCCGGGGTGACCATCGAAATAATAACGAGCAAAATGTGACCGGCGGCGGCAGTGATGCGGCGGATAACCGTGGACCCGTTTCATCCTCGCTGGGACTCATCGGCACGGCATATGTTCACTTGCTGCTCTCAGGCACCACGGTCGCGAGACGTTGACTACCTTGCCTGGTATGCAGAAGGTCGTGGGTTCGATGCCGACCCTGACGCCTGCGGTGTCTCTCTCTCCCCGCGGTCGCGTGGATTTTTCTCCGGGCCCTCCGGTTTTTTCCCTCCACGTTCAGAATCGACGTCACGCGTTTTAGAGTATTTGGCTACCGCTAGAAATTTCCACGTTAAAAGCCACTTTTCGCTGAGCTATCATTTGAAGATAGCCAGGTCGCTTCTGAAAAAAAAGATAGCTCTCAGTGGGGCCTTACCTGATAAAGTAACTGAGATAGTTTGTTTGGTCAAATCGAGGTGGCCACTTGTCTATCCCTGCTGCGGCTGTAAAGTCGGTCAGATTTGCTCAAATCTATTGTCACGGTGACCTAGGGCAAGACGGCCACAATGGACTTCAGGAAACGCCGACGGCTTTTGTTTCAATGCACCGGGCTCTGGACACCGTTTGCGTGTTTGCGTGTCTGGCCGTGCAGGGTAGGTCAGCGGCACCCGCGGTTGTGCTGCCTCCGTCGCAAGATACATTTGGGTTCGATTCCCAACCGCGGGGCGGTTTTTTTGCAGAGTTTGGAGGTTCTCCCCCCACCTGTGTCTCTGCATGGGTTTCCTCCAGGGTTCCTCTTGAGTGTTTCTCCCATGGCCAAAAGCACGTACGATGTCACTGGTGGTGTTGGCTGAACGCCCCAATGCAAGGAAACCCTACTGACGAAGTCTCTTGGCGGCGCAGCGGGGCTTACCTGGATTAAATATAAAGCTGTTCGTTATTCGTACCCGGTTGGTGTAGCTCCACTCGCTTGCAAGTGATGGATAAATACCGTCTGCGGGACATTCCTTCAAGTGGGGAGGTTGCCACGTGTGCCCTGTGCCCATACGTTGCTCACCACTAATGTCATGAGTTCGCCTGGCTGCTGCTGCTGCTGCTGCCCCCCCACCACCACCAGCATTCGTTCGATAAATAACCACTCTTGAAATTGAAAGCAAAAAAAAAATTGAGGACTCGGGAATTGTGTCGCGCCATTAACTCGGGGGGCTGGCAAAGCAAAGGAATCGTGAGCGTCACGGAGGCTCCGGTGATCTTAGAGCGTTGAACATCCGACGAGGCGCCGACATTCACAGACGCTGAACATTGCTGTGCCCATATTCTTTGGGGTCTTTCGGTAAAGTCACGTAGATAGGTGCAAAGAAAAATAACAGAAGCAACTGCGACGTGTCGATCGCCATCCATCTCACGCGACTTTTACCGAAAGATCCAAAGAATATGAATTCCTGTCGTCACGGAAAGCTTTTCTAAGAGTTTTAAGTCAAGATTGCCGTTGCCCGTCATTTGTTACGTTAAAAAAAAAACCACGGCTGTTGTCATATTAAACGAATCCGTCGTTGTTGAGTTCCGCGTTCATTGGACGCAACGTTAAACTATTTAAGAAGGTAAATAACAACAATTCTGACACGTTTTCGTTCATGGCGACTGATTTTTTTGCGCGTTTGCCACCAGTAGCCTCGCGATAAAATGCACAGGGCGCAAGTTCTAAGGTGATTGAGGGCCCTGTGGCTATGGGGGCCCTGGCTCACTCGCTGCTGCCCCCCCTCCACCTGCTCTGGATCACCCCCGCGATGGGCTTCAAATCTCGCCTCCACAGAACACCCAAAGGACCCTCCCGAACCCATCCGAAAGTTGATGCAAAATCTTAGCTGCTTGAACCACCCAATCCCTACTACAACAACAACAACCCATTTTTCTAGACGGTGTAATGTGGAGGTGGGGGGGGAGGATGGAGTGAAGTGAGAGAGGAGGAATCGTCAAAACTACCTTTGTGGCCTCATCTGCACCCAGAGGCGGCGATTGGCGACACGTCTGGATAGTTCTGTTTGGACGAGATGTTAAGGTGGGAGAATCGGCATTTGTTGACCGCAGGGAAGAAAAACCGCGACCGTGTCATTGGAAACGTTGTGATCACAAGGTTTTACTGTACAATAAACTGCTTCAGCACTGGCAAACACGTCCCTTGCTGCTTCATTGTCCCTGGCGCTGAATTTGTTTTGTTTTATGATTTTTTTAACGGTACGTTTTGTTTTATGATTTTTTAACGGTACGTTTTGTTTTATGATTTTTTAACGGTACGTTTTGTTTTATGATTTTTTAACGGTACGTTTTGTCTTATGATTTTTTAACGGTACGTTTTGTTTTATGATTTTTTAACGGTACGTTTTGTTTTATGATTTTTAACGGTACGTTTTGTTTTATGATTTTTTAACGGTACGTTTTGTTTTATGATTTTTTTAACGGTACGTTTTGTTTTATGATTTTTTAACGGTACGTTTTGTTTCATTTGAATGGTGGTAAAAAAACACCACCAACCAATTATAGATACACCGCGCTTCAGCAATGACACAAGATGAACTAACATTGTGCCGTTGGACAAAAAAATGTATTAGTGGAAGGGCTAGTTGGGTTTTATTCGGCTAATTTGGTCGGCGTTAGGAGTCGAGAGTTGGTGTTAAGAGTGTACAGCTACGGTGTCGGTGTCGTTTGTCAGCGTTGGGTGTTGTTAGCACAGTGGGCTACGTACGGTGCGAAAGAAGTCCAACATACACAGTACGTCGTACTCGGATTGTAAATGTTGTGGCTTGGCTCTCCAACACACCGGTGTGCTGTACTAGTAACGAATTGGCCACGTTCTGTTTACGTGACAACCCTTACTAGTTGGCTGTGTCAGATGGTGGCGGGTTTAACGACACATATTTCCGCGATCTAACCCCAAAAAACAACCTACATTATGGATGATGTTGCTCGCGAAAGCCGACTACATGTTAAACTACACACAGTATGCGGACGGTTGGACCGCTCACTTGAGATTATGCGTACGCTCCGAGGCTGACGCCGGCCTATCCCGTTAAAAGAGCTTTACAGCTCCTCGGATTCTTCCAATATAAATAATCTGGTGATTCTGAGATGTGGAAAAGAGCTTTACAGCTCCTCGGATTCCTGCAATATAAATATTCTGGTGATTGTGAGATGTGGAAAAGAGCTTTACAGCTCCTCGGATTCCTCCAATATAAATATTCTGGTGATTCTGAGATGTGGACAAGAGCTTTACAGCTCCTCGGATTCCTCCAATACAAATATTCTGGTGATTCTGAGATGTAAAAAAATAACTTTTAAGCTCAACGGATTCCTCCCTCAACTCTTAAATGAAAATTCTCATTCACAACTTGGGCCCCCTGAACTTTATTTTCTGCCTTCGCCACGCCGCGACCCGCTGCAATTCAGGGCTCGGGGCCCGCAACGCCGCCCTCATCATCCACGTTGCGGGGCCCCCCCCCGCGACGCCTCCCTCATCCACGTTGCGGGGCCCCCCCGTAACCACCGCCCTCATCATCCACGTTGCGGGGCCCCTCCGCGACGCCGTCCTCATCCACGTTGCGGGGCCCCCCCCGTAACCACCGCCCTCATCATCCACGTTGCGGGGCCCGTCCGCGACGCCTTCCTCATCCACGTTGCGGGGCCCTCCCCCGCGACACCGCCCTCATCATCCACGTTGCGGGGCCCCTCCGCGACGCCTCCCTCATCCACGTTGCGGGGCCCTCCCCCATGACACCGCCCTTATCATCCACGTTGCGGGGCACCTCCGCGACGCCGTCCTCATCCACGTTGCGGGGCCCCTCCGCGACGCCTCCCTCATCCACGTTGCGGGGCCTTCCCCCGCGACACCGCCCTCATCATCCACGTTGCTGGGCCCCCCCCATGACACCGCCCTCATCATCCACGTTGCGGGGCCCTCCCCGTGACACCGCCCTCATCATCCACGTTGCGGGGCCCCCCCCCATGACACCGCCCTCATCATCCACGTTGTTGGCCCCCCCCCATGACACCGCCCTCATCATCCACGTTGCGGGGCCCTCCCCCGTGACACCGCCCTCATCATCCACGTTGCGGGGCCTTCCCCCGCGACACCGCCCTCATCATCCACGTTGCTGGGCCCCCCCCATGACACCGCCCTCATCATCCACGTTGCTGGGCCCCCCCATGACACCGCCCTCATCATCCACGTTGCGGGGCCCTCCCCCGTGACACCGCCCTCATCATCCACGTTGCGGGGCCCTCCCCCGTGACACCGCCCTCATCATCCACGTTGCGGGGCCCTCCCCCGTGACACCGCCCTCATCATCCACGTTGTTGGGCCCCCCCATGACACCGCCCTCATCATCCACGTTGCGGGGCCCTCCCCCCATGACACCGCCCTCATCATCCACGTTGCGGGGCCCTCCCCCATGACACCGCCCTTGTCATCCACGTTGCGGGGCCCTCCGCGACACCGCCCTCATCATCCACGTTGCGGGGCCCTCCCCCGTGACACCGCCCTCATCATCCACGTTGCTGGGCCCCCCCCCATGACACCGCCCTCATCATCCACGTTGCGGGGCCCTCCCCCGTGACACCGCCCTCATCATCCACGTTGCTGGGCCTCCCCCCATGACACCGCCCTCATCATCCACGTTGCGGGGCCCTCCCCCGTGACACCGCCCTCATCATCCACGTTGCGGGGCCCTCCCCCGTGACACCGCCCTCATCATCCACGTTGCGGGGCCCTCCCCCGTGACACCGCCCTCATCATCCACGTTGCGGGGCCCTCCCCCGCGACACCGCCCTCATCATCCACGTTGCTGGGCCCCCCCATGACACCGCCCTCATCATCCACGTTGCGGGGCCCTCCCCGTAACACCGCCCTCATTATCCACGTTGCGGGGCCCCCGCACCGGGCAGCCGTTGTTGGTAGCGAGGTCGCTCGTGGTGGGGGCGCTTCTGAGAGAGAAAATTCCGCGAGAGAGCGGCAAAGAGAGAGACATCATCATCATCATCAGCAGGTAGAGAGAGAGACATCATCATCATCAGCAGGTAGAGAGAGAGACATCATCATCAGCAGGTAGAGAGAGAGACATCAACAGCAGGGAGAGAGAGACATCATCATCAGCAGGTAGAGAGAGAGACATCAACATCATCATCAGCAGGTAGAGAGAGAGACATCATCATCATCAGCAGGTAGAGAGAGAGAGACATCATCATCATCAGCAGGTAGAGAGAGAGACATCATCAGCAGGTAGAGAGAGAGACATCAACAGCAGGGAGAGAGAGACATCATCATCAGCAGGTAGAGAGAGAGACATCATCATCAGCAGGTAGAGAGAGACATCATCATCAGCAGGTAGAGAGAGAGACATCAACAGCAGGTAGAGAGAGACATCATCATCATCATCAGGTAGAGAGAGAGACATCAACAGCAGGTAGAGAGAGAGACATCATCATCATCAGGTAGAGAGAGAGACATCATCATCAGCAGGTAGAGAGAGAGACATCATCATCAGCAGGTAGAGAGAGAGACATCATCATCATCATCAGCAGGTAGAGAGAGAGACATCATCATCAGCAGAGAGAGAGACATCAACAGCAGGTAGAGAGAGACATCATCAGCAGGTAGAGAGAGAGAGACATCAACAGGAGAGAGAGACATCATCATCAGCAGGTAGAGAGAGAGACATCATCATCAGCAGCAGAGAGACATCATCAGAGAGAGAGACATCATCAGCAGGTAGAGAGAGACATCATCAGAGAGAGAGACATCATCATTAGGTAGAGAGACATCATCAGCAGGTAGAGAGACATCATCAGCAGGTAGAGAGAGAGAGACATCAACCGCAGAGAGAGACATCATCAGCAGGTAGAGAGACATCATTAGCAGAGAGAGACATCATCATCAGCAGAGAGAGAGACACATCATCAGCAGAGAGAGACATCATCAGCAGAGAGAGACATCATCAGCAGAGAGAGAGAGACATCATCAGCAGAGAGAGAGACATCATCAGCAGAGAGAGACATCATCAGCAGAGAGAGAGAGACATCATCAGCAGGGAGACATCATCAGCAGAGAGAGACATCATCAGCAGAGAGAGACATCATCAGCAGAGAGAGAGACATCATCAGCAGAGAGACATCATCAGCAGAGAGAGACATCATCAGCAGAGAGAGACATCATCAGCAGAGAGACATCATCAGCAGAGAGAGACATCATCAGCAGAGAGAGACATCATCAGCAGAGAGACATCATCAGCAGAGAGAGACATCATCAGCAGAGAGAGAGACATCAGCAGCAGCAGAGAGACATCAGCAGAGAGAGAGAGACATCATCATCATCAGCAGCAGAGAGAGACATCATCAGAGAGACATCATCAGCAGAGAGATACATCATCAGCAGAGAGAGACATCATCAGCAGAGAGACATCATCAGCAGAGAGACATCATCAGCAGAGAGACATCAGCAGAGAGACATCAGCAGAGAGAGAGCGACATCAGCAGAGAGAGAGAGCGACATCAACAGAGAGAGAGCGACATCATCATCATCAGCAGAGAGAGACATCATCAGAGAGACAAAGGTGATCTCAGTGTCCGTCTGTCCGCGTCTCGCAAAGACTCCCCGGAGCGGCCGCCTCCTGCTCCTGCTGCGGCCTCCTCCTGCTGCTGCTGCTCCTGCTGCTGCCTCCTGCTGCTGCTGCCTCCTCCTGCTGCTGCCTCCTCCTGCTCCTGCTGCGGCCTCCTCCTGCTGCTGCCTCCTCCTGCTGCTGCCTCCTCCTGCTGCTGCCTCCTCCTGCTGCTGCCTCCTCCTGCTGCTGCCTCCTCCTCCTGCTCCTGCTGCTGCCTCCTGCTGCTCCTGCTGCTGCTGCCTCCTCCTGCTCCTGCTGCTGCTGCCTTCTGCTGCTGCTGCCTCCTCCTGCTGCTCCTCCTCCTCCTGCTGCTCCTCCTGCTGCTGCTGCCTCCTCCTGCTGCTGCTCCTCCTCCTCCTGCTGCTCCTCCTGCTGCTGCGGCCTCCTCCTCCTGCTGCTGCCTCCTCCTGCTGCTGCCTCCTCCTGCTGCTGCTCCTCCTCCTCCTGCTGCTCCTCCTGCTGCTGCTGCCTCCTCCTGCTGCTGCTCCTGCTGCGGCCTCCTCCTCGTGACGGTGAGCGGCGCGGAGTGACGGGACGCGAGGCCATGAGGCCAGGGTCGGGCCGCCCTCCAAAGCCGCCGCCGCCGCCGTCGCCGGCGGCTTCTCAGCACCACGCAAGCGACACCCACGGCACCAGCCACCCACACACACGCCTGCCTGCTGCTGCTGCTGTATATTTAGAGTTTGTGGTGTCGCTCATCATCATCATCGCAGGTGTGAGATGTTAACTACCTCGCCTGGTATGCAGGAGGTCTGTGGGTTCCATCCTGACCCCTGACGATGCCTGCTGCTGTATATTTAGAGTTTGTGGTGTCGCTCATCATCATCATCACAATGACGATATGTTAACTACCTCGCCTGGTACACAGGAGGTCTGTGGGTTCGATCCTGACCCCTGACGATGCCTGCTGCTGTATATTTAGAGTTTGTGGTGTCTCTCATCATCATCATCACAGGTGTGAGATGTTAACTACCTCGCCTGGTACACAGGAGGTGTCGTGGGTTCAATACCGACTCTGACGATGCCTGCTGCTGCTGCATATTTAGAGTTCGTGGTGTCTCTCTCTCATCATCATCACAGTTATGAGATGTTAACTACCTCGCCTGGTATACAGGAAGTGTCGTGGGTTCAATACCGACCCTGACGATGCCTGCTGCTGTCTATTAGGAGTTTGTGGTGTCTCTCTCATCATCATCATCACAATGACGAGATGTTAACTACCTCGCCTGGTACACAGGAGGTCTGTGGGTTCAATACCGACCCTGACGATGCCTGCTTGCTGCTGTATATTTAGAGTTTGTGGTGTCTCTCATAATCATCATCACAATGACGAGATGTTAACTACCTCGCCTGGTACACAGGAGGTGTCGTGAGTTCGATCCCTGACGATGCCTGCTGCTGCTGTATATTTGCAGTTTGCGGTGTCTCTCTCTCTCTCTCTGCCCCGTGGTCGGGTTGTTACCATCCATATTTTAGAATCAACATCACGGCGTTTCGAGAGTATTTGGCTGTGGTTATTTCCACAATAGACGATGACGGCAAGCCACGATGGGGGTCTTACCTGGTATAATAAAAATATAACACGATGGGGTCTTATCTGGTTTAATAAAAATATAACACCATGGGGTCTTACCTGGTATAATAAAAATATAACACCATGGGTCTTACCTGGTATAATAAAAATATAACACCATGGGGTCTTAGCTGGTATAATAAAAATATAACACCATGGGGCCTTACCTGGTATAATAAAAATATAACACGATGGGGTCTTACCTGGTATAATAAAAATATAACACGATGGGGTCTTCCCTGGTATAATAAAAATATAACACGATGGGGTCTTACCTGGTATAATAAAAATATAACACCATGGGGTCTTACCTGGTATAATAAAAATATAACACCATGGGGTCTTACCTGGTATAATAAAAATATAACACCATGGGGTCTTACCTGGTATAATAAAAATATAACACCATGGGGTCTTACCTGGTATAATAAAAATATAACACCATGGGGCCTTACCTGGTATAATAAAAAATATAACACCATGGGGTCTTACCTGGTATAATAAAAATATAACACCATGAGGTCTTACCTGGTATAATAAAAATATAACACGATGGGGTCTTACCTGGTATAATAAAAATATAACACCATGGGGTCTTACCTGGTATAATAAAAATATAATACCATGGGGCCTTACCTGGTATAATAAAAATATAACACCATGGGTCTTATCTGGTATAATAAAAATATAACACCATGGGGCCTTACCTGGTATAATAAAAATATAATACCATGGGGCCTTACCTGGTATAATAAAAATATAACACGATGGGGTCTTACCTGGTATAATAAAAATATAACACCATGGTGTCTTACCTGGTATAATAAAAATATAACACGATGGGGTCTTACCTGGTATGATAAAAATATAACACCATGGGGTCTTACCTGGTATAATAAAAATATAACACCATGGGGTCTTACCTGGTTTAATAAAAATATAACACGATGGGGTCTTAGCTGGTATAATAAAAATATAACACGATGGGGTCTTGCCTGGTATAATAAAAATATAACACGATGGGGTCTTACCTGGTATAATAAAAATATAACACGATGGAGTCTTACCTGGTATAATAAAAATATAACACCATGGGGTCTTACCTGGTATAATAAAAATATAACACCATGGGGTCTTGCCTGGTATAATAAAAATATAACACCATGGGGTCTTGCCTGGCATAATAAAAATATAACACGATGGGGTCTTACCTGGTTTAATAAAAATATAACACGATGGGGTCTTACCTGGTATAATAAAAAATAGTTTTTCTCGGTGCCATTCGGTTTTTCCCTCCACATTTAGAATCAACAAACATGACGCGTTTAGAATATTTGGCTGCTAGAAATTTCCACGTGACAAGCCACTTTCGTTGAGCTATCGCTTGTGATGGCCACGTCGCTGCTGAGAAAGAGCTATACACAGCTCCAATGCCTTACCTGGTCAAATAAAAAAATAGTATTTTTTAATCTTGATTTGAGGCTTTCGTGACTGCAGGAATCCATACTCGTTCGGTTCTTTCGGTAAAGTCACGTAGGTAGAAAAATAAAATAAAATTTGTTTTTATTTTAAAATGTTATAATTATTTTTCTACCTACGAAAAAATAAAATATTTTTTTCTTTTATTTTTCAACCGACGTGACTTCACCGAAAGAACCAAAGAGTATAGTTTTTTTTTAGTTTATAGTTTCCTGCCAAAGCCCATTTGCTTTTGTTAACAGTGACAACGATTTTGATTTAAAGCTGTGGTTTTCACACGTGATGATGATTGCTTGTGTTGCAGTCGAAACGTCGTGAGAATTTTATTGTTTTTATATTTTTATTATTTTATTGTTTTCCTTCTACGTGACTTTACCGAAAGAAGCAAGAATATCGTGACAACGATGTACAGTATATGTATCCTCTGTATGTTCTCCAGTCTATGTTTATTTGTTTTCGTCCGAGTGTAATTCCTCGTCTTGCGTATCTCATTGCTTTGCGTACTTTAAAGTTTTTTTTCCCCACTCTCTTTGTTAATGACGACGATTTGTGCTCGATACATCATAGCAGATAGCCCGCGTACACTAAAACAAAAACACAACACACCTCCGCATGTTACTTTTCAATCGAATGTCCAGATTACCAATAATCACTGCAGCCTTGTCCTCTATTTAATTATTTTGATTCCGGTATAACCTCAATAGCTGTAACTAGGTGTACGTTCTGCTGTGTCCCTCTGACAGATATCTCCCAATTGTTTTGTGAACTTGTGCATGATCCCTGTTTTTGCTCAAAGGTAATCTACAGCCGTCCCTATGAAGCCCTGCTAATATTTCCCGCGGTTCATTCACATTGGATGTTATAACAGCCGTTGTCAGCAGTCTCCGATTAGCACGGTTGGCTACGTACGGTGCAAAAGAAGTTCAACATACATACGCACATCTAAGATGGCCGATGCCTCCAATAATATTCATGCCTCAGCCTTGTATCTTCTGATGTCACTGTGTACAACTTTGGCGACAGCATCTCGCGCATAAGGCGTGCTTATATCCGACTACCGCTGTATAATGTAAACCATCTCTCTGCAGCTGAATCGTGGCATGGCGTGCGCGGTGGCCGCCCCGGCGCCGGAGCCGATCGGGGACTTCCCGGCGTGGCTGGAGGCGCAGGGCGTGAACGCCGAGGTGGCCCGGGCCATGGACTCCGAGCTGGGCATCCGGGACTACGGGGTCCTGCGCGCCTGCGTCGGGGACGGCCTCGTGCGGGCCGAGCTGCTGGCCACGGCGCGCGACCGCCTGCCCTTCGGCTTCTACGCCGTGCTGCGGCAGGTGGTGAAGGCCCTGCGGGGCGCCGAGCCCCACGACGACGACGATGCCGCGGCCGCCTCCTCCCCCTGTGGCGACGTGACGCTGGCAGGCCTGGTGGACGTGCTGCTCGAGCTGTTCAGCGGCCTGAGCCGGGAGCTGCTGTTGTGCGTGCAGAGGCTGAATGAGTGGGACGGGGTTCAACCTCCCGCGGCCTCGTCGGCCACGGATGTTGGCAGCCTTGAAGATGCGACGACAGCTGAAATGGATTACGGTGTTGTAAAAAATATGTTTTTGCGCATCAACCCGTAATATATATATTTTTTTTGTTCATAGAGCAATGTATGCACGTACGTTGAGCTTCTTTGACGCCGTACGTAGCCGACCGTGCTAGTCGGAGGTGCTCTTCTAGTTTTTTGAATTGGCAAAAGTCATGGCAGTAATAAATATTACCTTGTATAGGGAACAAAAAATACGGAGGATTAAGAAGGGCCTCAAGCGTAAACGATAGCCAATTACTGTACGGTATATTTGTTTCTCAAAAAGGGGAGCGTTCGTGCAGCCGTTAGCTCGCTGTATTGTCACCTGAGTTGATTTTCCGAGCCAGTTGCTCACATCCGTGGCAGAGTGATGTTAGATCTATTCCTGGACCACTCTCTCACCAGTTCACACGGAGCAGTATAGTGACGCATGATCAAACAACCTCCCTGCACTCGACTGCATTCATGCTAGATGTCATCTTTCTGGCCATTCTAGAACACCGTTAAAATCTTACATCAGCGACGTCCATATATGTAAAATATGTTGATGCGTTTTTTGGGTCTGTTGCAGATGAGCTTGAAGAGGTATCGGCTCCAGTCGTGGGTGACTTCACACGCAGCTTGACAGTGAACCGTGTTAAAATGGAGCCGTTTGAAGGTCCTGTACAGCCTCTGCTTGATTCGTATGTATGTATGTACAGTAAAACCTTGGATTGTGAGCATAATTCGTTCTGGAAACGTGTTTGTAATCCAAAGCACTCGTATATCAAAGCACTCGTATATCAGTTGTGATCACGTGACACTCGGCAGTACAAAGCGTGTATATGTACTACTACTCGTATTGCAAGACCCTCGCTCGTTTATCAAATTAATATTTATTTAATAATTTTCCTCGTCTTGCAAAACACTCGCAGACCAAGTTACTCGCAATCCAAGGTTTTACTGTATGTTGAAATTTCGCACCGTACGTAGCCAACCGTGCAAATCGGAGGTGCGGGGGGAAGGACAACAAACTAAGCACAAAAAGCAGCTGTAGAGAAATGAGTTTTCAATCTAGATTTAAAAGTGCATAGCTCGAGCGGTTTCCTAATATCGGGAGGGAGAGCATTCCAGACGGCCGCAGAAGCGCATCCTGAAAGCGCCGCGCGATGCGGTGACCACCGTCTTTGTTCGATGGCCAGCCCGAAAAGCCGCTGCTGCGAAGATGACCGGAGTTTGTGTGATGGTGGTTTATGCTCCTTGATGAGATCAGCAGGGGTATTGTGGTTCATTTGTGGCCAAGCAAATAAGCAAAACATTCCCCATGTGTATAGAGTTCTGTGAATCAATTTGCAAGACCTTCCTCTTCCCTGCGTATGACTCGTCCATGAAGCTGTAAACTCTTTTATTTTACCAGGTAAGGCCCACTGAGCTACTGTATAGCTCGTTTTCAGAAGTGACCTGGCTGTCTCACATATGATAGTTCAACGAAGTGGCTCATCGCCTGGACATGTATAGCTGTAGCCAGATACTCTAAATGCGTGATGTTGATTCGAAATGTGGAGGGGAAAAACGGAGGACCTGGAGAAAAATCAACGCGACCACGGGAATAGAGAGAGACACCGCAAACTCCAAATATCAAATCCACGACCTCCTGTACACCAAACCCACGACCTTCTGTATACCAGGCAAGGTAGTTAACATCTCGCCACTGTGGCGCCCACTGAACGTTTACAACAACAAAGTGCAAAGTATAGGAAAGGTAAGAAAATCACAAAAAAAATACTTTGTTTCATCACTTTCTCGATGCGATTCGATTTGCGGACAGCCAAAATCGCGGACAGCCAAGTTCATGATGAACGAGGGAATAATATTTAAGACCGAAACAGGAGGAGGATATCTCCACAATTCTGGCTGTTGCCTGATGAGGCTGGTTCTTGTAATTAACAGCGACGTGGCTCAACGAAGTGGCCTATCACGTGGAAATGTATAGCAGGAGCCAAATACTCTTGAACGCATGTTCATTCTAAATGTGGAGGGAAAAACCCGAGAACCTAGAGGAAAATCCACGCGGCCACGGGGGAGAACACGTAAACTCCAAATATACAGGCGTCAGGATCAAACACGACGACCTCCTGTATACCAGGCGAGGTAGTGAACATCTCGCCACCGTGGCACCCATTTAGATGCCGCGTGGATACAAAGTGAATTGCGTTGTCTTGCAAGCGACGGCCTACGAATGGTCTCCAAAACCTCTCGCGTCATTTATTCAGACCTCACTCGCCACGTGAACGTCGTTGGGTCCTTGTCCCGTCGTGTTTTCCAGATGCCGGCAAAGATTTCGCAAATCCTGTGCCGGTACCTCGGCCGTCGGAGATCGGCTCTGTCGCGCAAACTACAAACGAGCCACTTGGTAAGAGAGCGAGCGAGCGAGGCTGATGGCGTCCACCACTAATGCAGTCTCGGGGGCGACTTTAAGAACACCGAGACTCGGTGCAGCAGATGTGGGCGCTAGCATCTCGTGGGATTATCTGCCATTAACAGCCTCTCCCTGCGGGAATGCTAATTCGTTTCCCCAAACTACAATTGATAATTAGGCTGCGTGGCGTGCACACCCCTTCTAAGCCTCAGCAGGCTTCACCATCCACCGTCATATGTGTTGGGCCTCAAACTTAGAACGTCACCAGCGACACATTTACGCATTCAAGTCTCGTCACTTTTCCCACTCGTAACAAGCGCACAGCACGTGTCATGGAACCCCTTTGCCAGTACCAGAGTATGAAAAATAAGAATAGGCTTTTCCCCTTCTGGCAATAAAACAGGCGTTAAGATGTTCAAACATCATATAGACACCTTTTGCAAGCAATCAAGTGTTGCATTAACCACACGTACTTGCGGTGAACACGCAAACAAACCCGCTCTGATAATATACGCAATGTACACGTACGCGTGCATATTATACGGCGACATTTTTTCGCGTTTTTTTTTATTTAATGAAATGTGCTACGGTCCGTGAACCGGTGTATTTTCCCATGAAGGCAAACGTCCCTTGGCCGGCTACGCGAACCTCATCGCGCAGAACATGGCCTCGCAGCCGGCGGCCAGAACAACCGCGGCGCTTGCGGCCGGAATTCGTCCTCGTCCGTGGCCGTGGCAGCGGCAGCAGCAGCAGGAGGCGGCCGAAACGCACGGCGAAGAAACAGCCGCCGCCTCCGTCGCCAGATGCGACCCACCGACGCGGCGGCGGCCGTTTGCGCCGAGCGACGCGACCGCCGGCGGAACGTTCCCGCCGAGCCGCGGGCAGGCGCTGCCCGCCGACGGCGGGGACGATGCGCCGTACGCCTTTCATCCCGGGAAGCCCCTCGGTCCGCCGGAGGGCGCCGGGGAGAGGCCGTCCTGGCGCGAGCCGTGCGGCCCGAGGCGGCAGCGGCGGCGGCGCGCGGGCGAGCGGCCGTGCCGCTGCGAGGCGCGCGGGCGGACGTTCTCGCGGGGCTGCCGCGCCAAGCCGCGCGTGCGGGCGCACGCGGGCGACCGGTCGTACCGCTGCGACGTGTGCGGCAAGGTGTTCACGCGCGCCACCGTGCTGCGCTTCCACCAGCGCTTGCACGCGGACGACAGCCCGTGAGCGTCGCGAGCGAGCTGAGCTGAGCTGAGCTGATGAGCTCTTGCAAGCGGTGGTCGCCGCCATTCAGCAGCTTTGCTTTGGACAGAGGAGACCTCTCCGATGTGTTTTTAGGGCTGTACTGCGTGTTGTTCGGAATTTTGCCCCGGCATTTCGCTCCACGCGCTGCTGGGAGCTTTTCTTCAGCTCCCCTCTCTTTGCGTCTGCATGTGCGGATGTTGTTTTGCGTGCGCCTGTTTTTTGGGGTGTATTTGCACGTGTGGGGAACCGGTAGCTTTCCGCACCTCCGATTCGCACGGTTGGATACGTATGGTGCGAAAGAAGTTCAACGTACATATGTATGTAGACTCGAACAGAGACCCATACACTACTGACACAGAGACCCATAGTTAGTTGTCCTTCCCCCCCCCCCCCCCCCGCAGATTCCATTAGCACGGTTGGCTACGTACGATGCGAAAGAATACTCTTTGGTTCTTTCGGCAAAGTCACGTAGGTATAAAATAAATTAAATCACGACGTTTCGGGCGCAACACAAGCGTCCGTCATCAGGTGGGGACAACCACAGCAAGAAACAATTGCTGAAGTAGGCAAAAGAGCTGCTTGTAACAAGGGGTTATATAGATGAGGGAGGGGGGAGGAGCCAAGGATAGAGTGTGGGGGCGGGGCATGGGTCAGAGGGGAGTGGAAAGCGGCATGCTCGAAATACAATGGCAAATTTCCAAGTGATGGGAGTGAGCAGGGCTGGGCGTAAGAAACTGGAGATGCGGATATGAAAGCAAACTATGAAGCAGCTAAGGTTTCGCATGGTTAATAACATCCTTCCAATGATTGCTCAGTTTGTATCCATCTTCTCGGTTGAAGTTATGTTTATATATCTGGATGGCTTCATGAACAAACCTTGGATAGCAAATCTAGAATGGTGCGAAAGAAGTTCTACCCACATGCGTAGTGGTGAGCGTACGGCAGTCCAACTTAAGCGCCCCCGAGATTAGTTCCCGACCGCGGCTTGTGTCAGTGGTGATTGTTGGAACCGGTCCTGGGTCTCCTCTAAGTCAACTTAGCCTTGAACGTGTACCTGTTGCGGTGTGTGAATATTGGCACTCGGCAGATAAAGGAGGCTAGGCTCGGGCGCTGACCATTACTATCCCCTCATGCGCCGTGATAGTCTTAATAGGTGCTCGTTAACAATGCCTGTCCCAACAGCCTGCATATGCCATAAGGGGGAATCGTTATATTTGCGCTTGTGTGTGCATGTATGCGTGTTTGCTGCTGAACTTGGATCATGCCACTAAGAGGTGGGGCCTTACCATCAGCCCCACCAAACTGAGCACCTGCCTGGGCATTTTGTATCATCCAAACTCCACCCCCTCAACTCCCCATCAGTGATGGGACATTCATGAAGAGAATGGAGAAGTTTCCGTGCGTGGGTAGTGTGTTTGTGACCAGCACTCCGAATCAGCCAAGCGGCATTATCTTTTTGTCAGCGACGTAACTCTGCGTGGAAGCTACCTGGTCTGCTGCTCCACACAAAGCTCCGGATCTTCTCTGCCACAATCGATGCCCTCCCTTCTCTTTGCAAAACGTGGACCCTTCTCATGCACCATCTGCACCGGTTTGAATCTTTCAGGTTGGCCTGCCTACAATCCATCCTGTGTTTAAACAGGTTGGATTGTGCGAAGAGCTCGCATATCCTTGAAAGATCTGGACACATTCCCATCGGTGAGCGCCTCCGGCGGGCAAGGTTGCGTTGGCTGGGTCATGTAGCCCGCATACCCAGCCACCGCATGCCCAAGCAGCTTCTGTTTGGCCGGAGGGAGCTAAATGAGCACGGCACGGGCTGGAAAAGAGATGGAATATGATACGGGAGGATGTGGAGCTGAATGTACTTGTCGAAGACTAATACCAGTGGTGTCAAGATTGGCTTCTATGGAGGAGGCTCGTGAAGGGTGCTACTGGGAAGTTTGAGGCAGTCGCCTTCCAACAATAGTAGACGACAGGAGCGATGCTCACAACAATGAGCAGATTGCCGGGCTGCTAAAATACAGCAAGTTGGCACAGTAGGGAGAACGGGTGGCGCATCTGCCATTCATCTAAATCAGTCAACCCATGGCACCTGAATCGGTTCCGTGATCTCCTGCCAGCAGCAGCAGTGATCTATCGACACTTCACATGGGTGGCCTCAAAGTGCAACCTAGCCTGGCACAGTTGCCGTGGTGACGTCACCGGCACTTAGTGGCAAATGGGTGGCTGCCTTTGTTGGCAGTCGCCGGAAATCCTAGTTGCATTCCCGCTCCATAACTGATTACAGTGGCGAATATTTTAATCGGTCCTGGGGCCTCCCCTAGATTGACTCAGCCTAAAAAATGCGTAACTATTGCGGTGTGTAAACATAAGCACTGGGGAGATAAAGGCGGCAGGCCGTGGTGCCGGCCACCCACCCCCTCGTGTGCCGAGCCAGCCAGCTAACAGCACTTGTCCCAGCAGTCTGTCAAGGCTATACGTGGATGTGTTCTGATGGTGTATATGTACCTTAATTGTAATTGTACTATGATCAGTGTAAAAAATAATTTGCCTGAAACAGGAAGACTTCTTCACAATTCTGGCTAATCGCCTGATGATGCTGGTTGTAATCACCAGTGAAACATCGTACCCTTATTGTAAATGTTGTGGGTTTGCTCTCGAACACACAACCGGTGTGTGCTGAACGAGCAGCTAGTTGACTTAAAGCTTTCGTGACTGCAGGAATTCATATTCGTCATCAGGAAAAGCTGATGACGACCGCTTGTGTTGCGATCGAAACGTCGTAGTTTTTTCTTTGGTTCTTTCGGTAAAGTCACGTAGAATGAGAATAAAATAATAAATTAATAAAATAAAATAACACAATAAAATTCTCACGACGTTTCGGCCACAACACAAGTGGCCTTCTTCAGGTGAAAGGAACAGACCCTCAACTGTTCCTTTCACCTGAAGGCCACTTGTGTTGTGGCTGAAACGTCGTGAGAATTTTATTGTGTTATTTTATTATTTTATTCTCATTCTACGTAACTTTACCGAAAGAACCAAAGAAGATGAATCCTTGCAGTCACGAAAACTTTAAATCGAAATTTAACGTAGTTTTTTTGTTATTTTATTTGAATCCATCTACGTGACTTTGCCAAAAGACCCAAAGAATATCGCAACTAACTGGCACGATTTATTTATGTGACAAACCTTACCAATTCACGGTGTCTCGGGTGGTGGCGGCGGCGGGTTTAACGACACATTTAAATGTACGCGATCTAACTCCAACACGTTTCTTTTTGAAGCTTTCGTGACTGCAAGGATTTATCTTCTTTGGTTCTTTCGGTAAAGTCACGTAGAATGAGAATAAAATAATAAAATAACACAATAAAATTATCACGACGTTTCGGCCACAACACAAGCGGCCGTCTTCAGGTGAAAGGTCACGACGTTTCGGCCACAATGCAAGCGGCCGTCTTCAGGTGAAAGTTCTGTACCTTTCACCTAAAGACGGCCGCTTGCGTTGTGGCCGAAACGTCGTGATAATTTTATTGTGTTATTTTATTATCTTATTCTCATTCTACGTGGTGACTTTACCGAAATAACCAAAGAAGGTCCAACACGTTTCCTTTTTTCGTTACGGACGAGCGTTTCACATTTGATACTCGCGAATGTGGACGATACGTTTGCCAAAAAACGTCGACCGCACGATTAAAGCCGTCGTTCTTTTCATGGCGAACGACACACACATTCGCGGGCGGCGCCCTGCTCGACGAGACCTCGAGGCAAGGAAGTGCCCCCCCCCCCCCTCCTCTGGAAAGCTGCGGCGAGCCGTTGCGGGCGTCGCCCCCTTCGTTAACAAAGGGGCGAGCCACCTAAAAGTACTTCGAATATCGTCACCTGGCAATGCACGGGTCGTAGTGTGAGGTGGAACGCTTTCCTTAACATAAGGGCTGAATTGGACAGGTTTTGGTGGGGGGGGGGGGGGGTTTATTCCTTTGGCAAGCCACACGTCTTTGGGTTTTTTATGAGTTTTTTGCTGGACACAAGAACTAAGGCCCTGCTGCAGAACGTCGGTGCGACAAAAAGGCGCAGGCATGTTTTTAACACGCGCGCACGCACACACGCACACACGCGTGCACGCACACACGCACACACGCGTGCACGCACACACGCACACAGGCACGCGCATATACGCGTGCACGCACGCACGCACACGCAATTCGGTCGCTTCCATCGCTGCAAAAGGCGGCCCTTGCATCATTGATGGATAAATATACGTGGGCTGCCAGAATCGCCCGAAATCAAAATGCGCCCAATCTCATCGGATCTGGGGGGGGGGGGGGGGAAGCAAAGCAGGCTTGAGCGCCTGGATAGTGCTTGCAAGAGCTACGGGGACTACGTGGTGGGCAGTGCAAGCAAAGTCTATTGTTGTACTGTGCTCCTGTGCCACCTCCTTCTCATCTCCAATAATCCCACGCTTACCGCGTGTGAAAGTGTGGGCATCGGCGGCTGAGCGCTACGCTGCGCTACGAACCCGGCGACCCGGGTTCGATTCCCGCTCACGGCCAACACCCAGTGACGATTATCTGAACCGGTCCTGGGCCTCCCCTAGGTTGACTCCGCCTCAAATGAGATGGGTACCTGGTGCGGTGTGTAGTAAACATCGCCACCGGGGAGACAAAGGCGGCCGGACGTGGTGTTGGCCACCCACCCCCTCGTGTGCCGTGCCGGCCTTCACAGGTGCTCGCTAACAGCACTTGCCCCTACAGTCTATTAAGGCTATACGGGGGGTCTTCGTTATCAGCCCCCCACTGCGACCTGCGCAGTGTGGGGGGCTCCCCAATCCGGCAGAGGATTGACAACGGCTGTCCATGTGCAAGGTTGAAAGGGGGTTGCGGGTCGCGACAGCGCAGTGGTTTAGTACACTGCTGTGAACCCGGCAAACCTGGGTTTGACTTTCACCCGCGGCTTGTGAACCCGGAAAACCTGAGTTTGACTTTCACCCGTGGCCCGTGAACCCAGAAAACCTGGGTTTGACTTTCACCTGCGGCTTGTGAACTCAGCAAACCTGAGTTTGACTTTCACCCGTGTGCTTGTGAACTCAGCTAAACCTGGGTTTGACTTTCACCCGCGGCTTGTGAACCCGGCAAACCTGGGTTTGACTTTCACCCGCGGCTTGTGAACCCGGCAAACCTGGGTTTGACTTTCACCCGCTGCTTGTGAACCCAGAAAACCTGGGTTTGACTTTCATCCGTGGCTTGTGAACCCGGCAAACCTGGGTTTGACTTTCACCCGTGGTTTGTGAACCCGGCAAACCTGGGTTTGACTTTCACCCGTGGCTTGTGAATCCGGCAAACCTGAGTTTGACTTTCACCAGTGGGTTGTGAACCCGGCAAACCTGGGTTTGACTTTCACCCGCGGCTTGTGAACCCGGCAAACCTGAGTTTGACTTTCACCAGTGGCTTGTGAACCCAGAAAACCTGGGTTTGTCTTTCATCCGTGGCTTGTGAACCCGGCAAACCTGGGTTTGACTTTCACCCGCGGCTTGTAAACCCGGAAAACCTGAGTTTGACTTTCACCAGTGGCTTGTTAACCCGGCAAACCTGGGTTTGACTTTCACCCGTGGCCTGTGAACCCGGCAAACCTGGGTTTGACTCACCCGCGGCCTGTGAACCCGGCAAACCTGGGTTTGACTTTCACCCGTGGCTTGTGAACCCGGCAAAACTGGGTTTGACTTTCACCCGTGGCTTGTGAACCCGGCAAACCTGGGTTTGACTTTCACCCGCGGCTTGTGAACCCGGCAAACCTGAGTTTGACTTTCACCAGTGGGTTGTGAACCCAGCAAACCCGAGTTTGACTTTCACCCGCGGCTTGTGAACCCGGCAAACCTGAGTTTGACTTTCACCAGTGGCTTGTGAACCCGGCAAACCTGGGTTTGACTTTCACCCGCGGCCTGTGAACCCGGCAAACCTGGGTTTGACTTTCACCCGTGGCTTGTGAACCCGGCAAACCTGGGTTTGACTTTCACCCGCGGCTTGTGAACCTGGCAAACCTGGGTTTGACTTTCACCCGTGGGTTGTGAACTCGGCAAACCTGGGTTTGACTTTCACCCGCGGCTTGTGAACACAAAAAACCTGGGTTTGACTTTCACCCGCGGCTTGTGAACCCAGAAAACCTGGGTTTGACTTTCACCCGCGGCTTGTGAACCCGGCAAACCTGGGTTTGACTTTCACCCGTGGCTTGTGAACCCGGCAAACCTGGGTTTGACTTTCACCCGTGGCTTGTGAACCCGGCAAACCTGGGTTTGACTTTCACCCGCATCTTGTGAACCCGGCAAACCTGGGTTTGACTTTCACCCGTGGCCTGTGAACCCGGCAAACCTGGGTTTGACTTTCACCCGTGGGTTGTGAACCCAGAAAACCTGGGTTTGACTTTCACCAGTGGGTTGTGAACCCGGCAAACCTGGGTTTGGCTTTCACCCGCGGCTTGTGAACGCAGAAAACCTGGGTTTGACTTTCATCCGTGGCTTGTGAACCCGGCAAAACCTGGGTTTGACTTTCACCCACGGCTTGTGAACCCGGAAAACCTGAGTTTGACTTTCACCAGTGGCTTGTGAACCCGGCAAACCTGGGTTTGACTTTCACCCGCGGCCTGTGAACCCGGCAAACCTGGGTTTGACTTTCACCCGCGGCTTGTGAACCCGGCAAACCTGAGTTTGACTTTCACCAGTGGGTTGTGAACCCAGCAAACCCGAGTTTGACTTTCACCCGCGGCTTGTGAACCCGGCAAACCTGAGTTTGACTTTCACCAGTGGCTTGTGAACCCGGCAAACCTGGGTTTGACTTTCACCCGCGGCCTGTGAACCCGGCAAACCTGGGTTTGACTTTCACCCGTGGCTTGTGAACCCGGCAAACCTGGGTTTGACTTTCACCCGCGGCTTGTGAACCTGGCAAACCTGGGTTTGACTTTCACCCGTGGGTTGTGAACTCGGCAAACCTGGGTTTGACTTTCACCCGCGGCTTGTGAACACAAAAAACCTGGGTTTGACTTTCACCCGCGGCTTGTGAACCCAGAAAACCTGGGTTTGACTTTCACCCGCGGCTTGTGAACCCGGCAAACCTGGGTTTGACTTTCACCCGTGGCTTGTGAACCCGGCAAACCTGGGTTTGACTTTCACCCGTGGCTTGTGAACCCGGCAAACCTGGGTTTGACTTTCACCCGCATCTTGTGAACCCGGCAAACCTGGGTTTGACTTTCACCCGTGGCCTGTGAACCCGGCAAACCTGGGTTTGACTTTCACCCGTGGGTTGTGAACCCAGAAAACCTGGGTTTGACTTTCACCAGTGGGTTGTGAACCCGGCAAACCTGGGTTTGGCTTTCACCCGCGGCTTGTGAACGCAGAAAACCTGGGTTTGACTTTCATCCGTGGCTTGTGAACCCGGCAAAACCTGGGTTTGCCTTTCACCCACGGCTTGTGAACCCGGAAAACCTGAGTTTGACTTTCACCAGTGGCTTGTGAACCCGGCAAACCTGGGTTTGACTTTCACCCGCGGCCTGTGAACCCGGCAAACCTGGGTTTGACTTTCACCCGCGGCCTGTGAACCCGGCAAACCTGGGTTTGACTTTCACCCGTGGCTTGTGAACCCGGCAAAACTGGGTTTGACTTTCACCCGTGGCTTGTGAACCCGGCAAACCTGGGTTTGACTTTCACCCGCGGCTTGTGAACCCGGCAAACCTGAGTTTGACTTTCACCAGTGGCTTGTGAACCCGGCAAACCTGGGTTTGACATTCACCCGCGGCCTGTGAACCCGGCAAACCTGAGTTTGACTTTCACCAGTGGCTTGTGAACCCGGCAAACCTGGGTTTGACTTTCACCCGCGGCCTGTGAACCCGGCAAACCTGGGTTTGACTTTCACCCGTGGCTTGTGAACCCGGCAAACCTGGGTTTGACTTTCACCCGCGGCTTGTGAACCTGGCAAACCTGGGTTTGACTTTCACCCGTGGCTTGTGAACCCGGCAAACCTGGGTTTGACTTTCACCCGTGGGTTGTGAACTCGGCAAACCTGGGTTTGACTTTCACCCGCGGCTTGTAAACCCAGAAAACCTGGGTTTGACTTTCACCCGCGGCTTGTGAACCCGGCAAACCTGGGTTTGACTTTCACCCGCGGCTTGTGAACCCAGAAAACCTGGGTTTGACTTTCACCCGCGGCTTGTGAACCCGGCAAACCTGGGTTTGACTTTCACCCGTGGCCTGTGAACCCAAAAAACCTGGGTTTGACTTTCACCCACGGCTTGTGAACCCAAAAAACCTGGGTTTGACTTTCACCCGCGGCTTGTGAACCCAGAAAACCTGGGTTTGACTTTCACCCGCGGCTTGTGAACCCGGCAAACCTGGGTTTGACTTTCACCCGCGGCTTGTGAACCCGGCAAACCTGGGTTTGACTTTCACCCGTGGCTTGTGAACCCGGCAAACCTGGGTTTGACTTTCACCCGCGTCTTGTGAACCCGGCAAACCTGGGTTTGACTTTCACCCGTGGCCTGTGAACCCGGCAAACCTGGGTTTGACTTTCACCCGTGGCTTGTGAACCCGGCAAACCTGGGTTTGACTTTCACCCGCGTCTTGTGAACCCGGCAAACCTGGGTTTGACTTTCACCCGTGGCCTGTGAACCCGGCAAACCTGGGTTTGACTTTCACCCGTGGCTTGTGAACCCGGCAAACCTGGGTTTGACTTTCACCCGCGTCTTGTGAACCCGGCAAACCTGAGTTTGACTTTCACCCGTGGGTTGTGAACTCGGCAAACCTGGGTTTGACTTTCACCCGCGGCTTGTAAACCCAGAAAACCTGGGTTTAACTTTCACCCGCGGCTTGTGAACCCGGCAAACCTGGGTTTGACTTTCACCCGCGGCTTGTGAACCCAGAAAACCTGGGTTTGACTTTCCCCGCGGCTTGTGAACCCGGCAAACCTGGGTTTGACTTTCACCCGTGGCCTGTGAACCCAAAAAACCTGGGTTTGACTTTCACCCGCGGCTTGTGAACCCAAAAAACCTGGGTTTGACTTTCACCCGCGGCTTGTGAACCCGGCAAACCTGGGTTTGACTTTCACCCGCGGCTTGTGAACCCGGAAAACCTGAGTTTGACTTTCACCAGTGGCTTGTTAACCCGGCAAACCTGGGTTTGACTTTCACCCGCGGCCTGTGAACCCGGCAAACCTGGGTTTGACTCACCCGCGGCCTGTGAACCCGGCAAACCTGGGTTTGACTTTCACCCGTGGCTTGTGAACCCGGCAAAACTGGGTTTGACTTTCACCCGTGGCTTGTGAACCCGGCAAACCTGGGTTTGACTTTCACCCGCGGCTTGTGAACCCGGCAAACCTGAGTTTGACTTTCACCAGTGGGTTGTGAACCCAGCAAACCCGAGTTTGACTTTCACCCGCGGCTTGTGAACCCGGCAAACCTGAGTTTGACTTTCACCAGTGGCTTGTGAACCCGGCAAACCTGGGTTTGACTTTCACCCGCGGCCTGTGAACCCGGCAAACCTGGGTTTGACTTTCACCCGTGGCTTGTGAACCCGGCAAACCTGGGTTTGACTTTCACCCGCGGCTTGTGAACCTGGCAAACCTGGGTTTGACTTTCACCCGTGGGTTGTGAACTCGGCAAACCTGGGTTTGACTTTCACCCGCGGCTTGTGAACACAAAAAACCTGGGTTTGACTTTCACCCGCGGCTTGTGAACCCAGAAAACCTGGGTTTGACTTTCACCCGCGGCTTGTGAACCCGGCAAACCTGGGTTTGACTTTCACCCGTGGCTTGTGAACCCGGCAAACCTGGGTTTGACTTTCACCCGTGGCTTGTGAACCCGGCAAACCTGGGTTTGACTTTCACCCGCATCTTGTGAACCCGGCAAACCTGGGTTTGACTTTCACCCGTGGCCTGTGAACCCGGCAAACCTGGGTTTGACTTTCACCCGTGGGTTGTGAACCCAGAAAACCTGGGTTTGACTTTCACCAGTGGGTTGTGAACCCGGCAAACCTGGGTTTGGCTTTCACCCGCGGCTTGTGAACGCAGAAAACCTGGGTTTGACTTTCATCCGTGGCTTGTGAACCCGGCAAAACCTGGGTTTGACTTTCACCCACGGCTTGTGAACCCGGAAAACCTGAGTTTGACTTTCACCAGTGGCTTGTGAACCCGGCAAACCTGGGTTTGACTTTCACCCGCGGCCTGTGAACCCGGCAAACCTGGGTTTGACTTTCACCCGCGGCCTGTGAACCCGGCAAACCTGGGTTTGACTTTCACCCGTGGCTTGTGAACCCGGCAAAACTGGGTTTGACTTTCACCCGTGGCTTGTGAACCCGGCAAACCTGGGTTTGACTTTCACCCGCGGCTTGTGAACCCGGCAAACCTGAGTTTGACTTTCACCAGTGGCTTGTGAACCCGGCAAACCTGGGTTTGACATTCACCCGCGGCCTGTGAACCCGGCAAACCTGAGTTTGACTTTCACCAGTGGCTTGTGAACCCGGCAAACCTGGGTTTGACTTTCACCCGCGGCCTGTGAACCCGGCAAACCTGGGTTTGACTTTCACCCGTGGCTTGTGAACCCGGCAAACCTGGGTTTGACTTTCACCCGCGGCTTGTGAACCTGGCAAACCTGGGTTTGACTTTCACCCGTGGCTTGTGAACCCGGCAAACCTGGGTTTGACTTTCACCCGTGGGTTGTGAACTCGGCAAACCTGGGTTTGACTTTCACCCGCGGCTTGTAAACCCAGAAAACCTGGGTTTGACTTTCACCCGCGGCTTGTGAACCCGGCAAACCTGGGTTTGACTTTCACCCGCGGCTTGTGAACCCAGAAAACCTGGGTTTGACTTTCACCCGCGGCTTGTGAACCCGGCAAACCTGGGTTTGACTTTCACCCGTGGCCTGTGAACCCAAAAAACCTGGGTTTGACTTTCACCCACGGCTTGTGAACCCAAAAAACCTGGGTTTGACTTTCACCCGCGGCTTGTGAACCCAGAAAACCTGGGTTTGACTTTCACCCGCGGCTTGTGAACCCGGCAAACCTGGGTTTGACTTTCACCCGCGGCTTGTGAACCCGGCAAACCTGGGTTTGACTTTCACCCGTGGCTTGTGAACCCGGCAAACCTGGGTTTGACTTTCACCCGCGTCTTGTGAACCCGGCAAACCTGGGTTTGACTTTCACCCGTGGCCTGTGAACCCGGCAAACCTGGGTTTGACTTTCACCCGTGGCTTGTGAACCCGGCAAACCTGGGTTTGACTTTCACCCGCGTCTTGTGAACCCGGCAAACCTGGGTTTGACTTTCACCCGTGGCCTGTGAACCCGGCAAACCTGGGTTTGACTTTCACCCGTGGCTTGTGAACCCGGCAAACCTGGGTTTGACTTTCACCCGCGTCTTGTGAACCCGGCAAACCTGAGTTTGACTTTCACCCGTGGGTTGTGAACTCGGCAAACCTGGGTTTGACTTTCACCCGCGGCTTGTAAACCCAGAAAACCTGGGTTTGACTTTCACCCGCGGCTTGTGAACCCGGCAAACCTGGGTTTGACTTTCACCCGCGGCTTGTGAACCCAGAAAACCTGGGTTTGACTTTCCCCGCGGCTTGTGAACCCGGCAAACCTGGGTTTGACTTTCACCCGTGGCCTGTGAACCCAAAAAACCTGGGTTTGACTTTCACCCGCGGCTTGTGAACCCAAAAAACCTGGGTTTGACTTTCACCCGCGGCTTGTGAACCCGGCAAACCTGGGTTTGACTTTCACCCGCGGCTTGTGAACCCAGAAAACCTGGGTTTGACTTTCACCCGCGGCTTGTGAACCCGGCAAACCTGGGTTTGACTTTCACCCGTGGCCTGTGAACCCAAAAAACCTGGGTTTGACTTTCACCCGCGGCTTGTGAACCCAAAAAACCTGGGTTTGACTTTCACCCGCGGCTTGTTAACCCAGAAAACCTGGGTTTGACTTTCACCCGCGGCTTGTGAACCCGGCAAACCTGGGTTTGACTTTCACCCGCGGCTTGTGAACCCGGCAAACCTGGGTTTGACTTTCACCCGTGGCTTGTGAACCCGGCAAACCTGGGTTTGACTTTCACCCGCGTCTTGTGAACCTGGCAAACCTGGGTTTGACTTTCACCCGTGGCCTGTGAACCCGGCAAACCTGGGTTTGACTTTCACCCGTGGCTTGTGAACCCGGCAAACCTGGGTTTGACTTTCACCCGCGTCTTGTGAACCCGGCAAACCTGGGTTTGACTTTCACCCGTGGCCTGTGAACCCGGCAAACCTGGATTTGACTTTCACCCGTGGCTTGTGAACCCGGCAAACCTGGGTTTGACTTTCACCCGCGTCTTGTGAACCCGGCAAACCTGGGTTTGACTTTCACCCGTGGGTTGTGAACTCGGCAAACCTGGGTTTGACTTTCACCCACGGCTTGTAAACCCAGAAAACCTGGGTTTGACTTTCACCCGCGGCTTGTGAACCCGGCAAACCTGGGTTTGACTTTCACCCGCGGCTTGTGAACCCAGAAAACCTGGGTTTGACTTTCACCCGCGGCTTGTGAACCCGGCAAACCTGGGTTTGACTTTCACCCGTGGCCTGTGAACCCAAAAAACCTGGGTTTGACTTTCACCCGCGGCTTGTGAACCCAAAAAACCTGGGTTTGACTTTCACCCGCGGCTTGTGAACCCAGAAAACCTGGGTTTGACTTTCACCCGCGGCTTGTGAACCCGGCAAACCTGGGTTTGACTTTCACCCGCGGCTTGTGAACCCGGCAAACCTGGGTTTGACTTTCACCCGTGGCTTGTGAACCCGGCAAACCTGGGTTTGACTTTCACCCGCGTCTTGTGAACCCGGCAAACCTGGGTTTGACTTTCACCCGTGGGTTGTGAACTCGGCAAACCTGGGTTTGACTTTCACCCGCGGCTTGTAAACCCAGAAAACCTGGGTTTGACTTTCACCCGCGGCTTGTGAACCCGGCAAACCTGGGTTTGACTTTCACCCGCGGCTTGTGAACCCAGAAAACCTGGGTTTGACTTTCACCCGTGGCTTGTGAACCCGGCAAACCTGGGTTTGACTTTCACCCGTGGCCTGTGAACCCAAAAAACCTGGGTTTGACTTTCACCCGCGGCTTGTGAACCCGGCAAACCTGGGTTTGACTTTCACCCGCGGCTTGTGAACCCAGAAAACCTGGGTTTGACTTTCACCCGCGGCTTGTGAACCCGGCAAACCTGGGTTTGACTTTCACCCGCGGCTTGTGAACCCGGCAAACCTGGGTTTGACTTTCACCCGTGGCTTGTGAACCCGGCAAACCTGGGTTTGACTTTCACCCGCGTCTTGTGAACCCGGCAAACCTGGGTTTGACTTTCACCCGTGGCCTGTGAACCCGGCAAACCTGGGTTTGACTTTCACCCGTGGCTTGTGAACCCGGCAAACCTGGGTTTGACTTTCACCCGCGTCTTGTGAACCCGGCAAACCTGGGTTTGACTTTCACCCGTGGGTTGTGAACTCGGCAAACCTGGGTTTGACTTTCACCCGCGGCTTGTAAACCCAGAAAACCTGGGTTTGACTTTCACCCGCGGCTTGTGAACCCGGCAAACCTGGGTTTGACTTTCACCCGCGGCTTGTGAACCCAGAAAACCTGGGTTTGACTTTCACCCGCGGCTTGTGAACCCGGCAAACCTGGGTTTGACTTTCACCCGTGGCCTGTGAACCCAAAAAACCTGGGTTTGACTTTCACCCGCGGCTTGTGAACCCGGCAAACCTGGGTTTGACTTTCACCCGCGGCTTGTGAACCCAGAAAACCTGGGTTTGACTTTCACCCGCGGCTTGTGAACCCGGCAAACCTGGGTTTGACTTTCACCCGTGGCCTGTGAACCCAAAAAACCTGGGTTTGACTTTCACCCGCGGCTTGTGAACCCAAAAAACCTGGGTTTGACTTTCACCCGCGGCTTGTTAACCCAGGAAACCTGGGTTTGACTTTCACCCGCGGCTTGTGAACCCGGCAAACCTGGGTTTGACTTTCACCCGCGGCTTGTGAACCCGGCAAACCTGGGTTTGACTTTCACCCGTGGCTTGTGAACCCGGCAAACCTGGGTTTGACTTTCACCCGCGTCTTGTGAACCTGGCAAACCTGGGTTTGACTTTCACCCGTGGCCTGTGAACCCGGCAAACCTGGGTTTGACTTTCACCCGTGGCTTGTGAACCCGGCAAACCTGGGTTTGACTTTCACCCGCGTCTTGTGAACCCGGCAAACCTGGGTTTGACTTTCACCCATGGCCTGTGAACCCGGCAAACCTGGGTTTGACTTTCACCCGTGGCTTGTGAACCCGGCAAACCTGGGTTTGACTTTCACCCGCGTCTTGTGAACCCGGCAAACCTGGGTTTGACTTTCACCCGTGGGTTGTGAACTCGGCAAACCTGGGTTTGACTTTCACCCGCGGCTTGTAAACCCAGAAAACCTGGGTTTGACTTTCACCCGCGGCTTGTGAACCCGACAAACCTGGGTTTGACTTTCACCCGCGGCTTGTGAACCCAGAAAACCTGGGTTTGACTTTCACCCGCGGCTTGTGAACCCGGCAAACCTGGGTTTGACTTTCACCCGTGGCCTGTGAACCCAAAAAACCTGGGTTTGACTTTCACCCGCGGCTTGTGAACCCAAAAAACCTGGGTTTGACTTTCACCCGCGGCTTGTGAACCCAGAAAACCTGGGTTTGACTTTCACCCGCGGCTTGTGAACCCGGCAAACCTGGGTTTGACTTTCACCCGCGGCTTGTGAACCCGGCAAACCTGGGTTTGACTTTCACCCGTGGCTTGTGAACCCGGCAAACCTGGGTTTGACTTTCACCCGCGGCTTGTAAACCCAGAAAACCTGGGTTTGACTTTCACCCGCGGCTTGTGAACCCGGCAAACCTGGGTTTGACTTTCACCCGCGGCTTGTGAACCCAGAAAACCTGGGTTTGACTTTCACCCGCGGCTTGTGAACCCGGCAAACCTGGGTTTGACTTTCACCCGTGGCCTGTGAACCCAAAAAACCTGGGTTTGACTTTCACCCGCGGCTTGTGAACCCGGCAAACCTGGGTTTGACTTTCACCCGCGGCTTGTGAACCCAGAAAACCTGGGTTTGACTTTCACCCGCGGCTTGTGAACCCGGCAAACCTGGGTTTGACTTTCACCCGTGGCCTGTGAACCCAAAAAACCTGGGTTTGACTTTCACCCGCGGCTTGTGAACCCAAAAAACCTGGGTTTGACTTTCACCCGCGGCTTGTTAACCCAGGAAACCTGGGTTTGACTTTCACCCGCGGCTTGTGAACCCGGCAAACCTGGGTTTGACTTTCACCCGCGGCTTGTGAACCCGGCAAACCTGGGTTTGACTTTCACCCGTGGCTTGTGAACCCGGCAAACCTGGGTTTGACTTTCACCCGCGTCTTGTGAACCTGGCAAACCTGGGTTTGACTTTCACCCGTGGCCTGTGAACCCGGCAAACCTGGGTTTGACTTTCACCCGTGGCTTGTGAACCCGGCAAACCTGGGTTTGACTTTCACCCGCGTCTTGTGAACCCGGCAAACCTGGGTTTGACTTTCACCCATGGCCTGTGAACCCGGCAAACCTGGGTTTGACTTTCACCCGTGGCTTGTGAACCCGGCAAACCTGGGTTTGACTTTCACCCGCGTCTTGTGAACCCGGCAAACCTGGGTTTGACTTTCACCCGTGGGTTGTGAACTCGGCAAACCTGGGTTTGACTTTCACCCGCGGCTTGTAAACCCAGAAAACCTGGGTTTGACTTTCACCCGCGGCTTGTGAACCCGACAAACCTGGGTTTGACTTTCACCCGCGGCTTGTGAACCCAGAAAACCTGGGTTTGACTTTCACCCGCGGCTTGTGAACCCGGCAAACCTGGGTTTGACTTTCACCCGTGGCCTGTGAACCCAAAAAACCTGGGTTTGACTTTCACCCGCGGCTTGTGAACCCAAAAAACCTGGGTTTGACTTTCACCCGCGGCTTGTGAACCCAGAAAACCTGGGTTTGACTTTCACCCGCGGCTTGTGAACCCGGCAAACCTGGGTTTGACTTTCACCCGCGGCTTGTGAACCCGGCAAACCTGGGTTTGACTTTCACCCGTGGCTTGTGAACCCGGCAAACCTGGGTTTGACTTTCACCCGCGTCTTGTGAACCCGGCAAACCTGGGTTTGACTTTCACCCGTGGCCTGTGAACCCGGCAAACCTGGGTTTGACTTTCACCCGTGGGTTGTGAACCCGGCAAACCTGGGTTTGACTTTCACCCGTGGGTTGTGAACCCGGCAAACCTGGGTTTGCCGGGTGCTCAGTTGTAGACAAAGCATTCGCAGGCAATTGAGGTTGTGCATTTTCGCTTGCAGCAACCGATCACTCACACACACACACACGTGTATCCGACTTTGTGGCGATCTTATCAGTAATAGTACATGTCTTAGTCGGGGTGTCCTGTGGGATAGAGCGGTGGTGCAGAGGTTTGCGCACTGCGCGATGAACCCCGGTGACCCTAGTTCGATTCCCCAGCCACAGCTAACATCAACGGTGATAGCTCAACCGGTCTTGGCCCTTCCCCCATCCACCTAACCTTTACCAACCTGCACGGAGATGTATGGCTAAACAAAAGCCCCATGACCTTACAAGGGATATGGAAGCATTCATCCAGCAAAGGATTAACAAAAGGGCTGTTCGTTTCTATATATTTTTATTGAAATGTACTGCGGTTACGTAACTCCTGTAGCCACAGGTGTCCAACTACTTTCACCTCGGAAGGTTAAAAGAGAATACATTTTTATGTATAGAAACCGCGACCCCTAATTTTGCGATTAAGTCATTTATTGGATTGCCGGAGGGAAGTTGGAGAGAAAAGGGACGAATGGTTAAGACAGTCGAGTTTTAACGTCGCATACAAGCAATCCCTCGCCAACCGCCAGGGTTAGGTTCCTGGAAAATGCCGCGGTAGGCAAATCCGCGGTTGATAAAAGTCCAGGGGGCGGCCTTCTATGGGCAATAGCGGGTTAGGGGAACCACGGCAACGGTCAGACTCGTCAACAAAAAATAAAAATTCACGACGTTTCGGCCACAACACAAGTGGCCTTCATCAGGTGATGAAGGCCACTTTTGATTTTTTGTTGTTTTTTTACGCGACTTTACCGAACAGAACCAAAGAGTATGGATCCTTGCAGTCACGAAAGCCTTTAAATCTAGAATTAACTAAACCCCGAATAAAAAAAAAACCCAGTACATTACACAATAACGTAATAATAAAATATAAACATCACATCAACTTTACATACCTTTAATGTTAACGAGGACAATGAGATGATGATGAGGGGGGGGGGGGGGAAGGGGTGCTTAGGAGGGGCTCGACTCACCATGCCCTCTTCCTGCGGGGCCACAGACGCAATGGTCTTGCCTTCACCGCTCGCTGCGCGCTTCGGGCTGCCACGATTAAAGGCAAAATGAATGCGACTGTGGTTGAGGTGTGACAATTACAGTACAACAAGACGGGCGGGCAGGCAGGCGATCGGCTACGCAGCCCAGGGGTGGCGCTGTTGGCGCGGAGAAACCACCACCACCCTGGTGAAATTTGTACCAATGACTTAATATCTGCGTCATGTGACTTCCTTAACACTGCTCCATGCAGATTTCCGTGCCGCGATTGGTTTTACGAAACAATATACCGTGCATACATGAAAAGGCGGTTGGGCGAGGGATTCCTGTATTGTACGACTTTGTAATGGGGGCCTGAAATAAATCGTTGGATGCAGCGCTAAAATCTTTTTTATTCGGTGCCGTTTTGTCGTCCTTGTCCGCAACATGCCTCGAGACAACTCGAGTTAAACATTGTTTTTTATTTCCCACCCGACACAGGTGACTATGCATCAATTCAAATCGATTCTTAACCTTGTCCCGTTCCCATGACATGCACGTACGTCACCAGTTCTTCCGATCATGTTCCGTTTACGTCGTCGGAACGAAATCGATTCCGCATGGAATCTACAGTAACAGGCCGTGCCATGGGATGGCGTGTGGCACAGTTTGGTGCCAGCTATCATAGCAGCTCTGCCTCCAAGTAAAATGAACGCTGAACCGCTTTTGCGCGTTCCGAGGTTTGAGCGGTGAATGCGACCCACCCCGCAACATTGCAGTGTGTGACGATGCATCGATGAAAATATATTCTCAAATCTTGGCAGGCCATGCATGTTAGAACTTTTAATGTAAGATATGTAAAGCGGTTATCAGCCATGATTAATCCACTGCTGGTTGAAGGCCTGCCCAAGCCATCACCGTGTCTACCCATTTCAACCGCCGCGCCGGGAGATCCAATTGTAACCGATGTCCTCTGGATATCTCGCTAACCGTTACACGGCATCCCCTGAGCATTTTGTATTTTGCGGTTTCCCCAATTAAAAAAAAAAAACGGCGACCGTGACATCACCGCAGAGTCGATCGTCAAGGACTATGACGACAATCCCAACGTGCCATTGGGCGCAAACTTGTAAGCAGACCGCTCCCCGAGTTCTCACGGCGACTTCAACGCGAGGAACCCTGGCCACGGTCCTTGGGAGGTCATAGGAGGGTCGCCGCCGCCGCCTCCGCCGCCTCCGTCGCCTCCGCCGCCTTCCGCGCGTGAGCCTGCTGGTGGTGCCTGAAGTCTGCGTGCTCCTCGAACACCAGGCCGCACACCTTGCAGCACGAGGGCCGGTCGCGCGTGTGCGTGTTCTGGTGGATCTTGAGGCTGGAGTACCACGAGAAGGAGCGGTCGCACACCGCGCAGCGGTACGGTTTCTCGCCCGTGTGTATGCGCTGGTGGTTCTTGAGGTCGCCGGGGAGCGCGAACGCTCGACCGCACAAGGCGCATCGGTGCGGCCGCTCGCCCGTGTGCGTCCGCTGGTGCCGCTTGAGGCTGCAGTTCTGGGAGAAGGCGCGCCCGCACACGGCGCATCGGTGCGGCTTCTCGCCCGTGTGCGTCAGGCGGTGGACGTCCAGGATGCGGCGCTGCGCGAACGCCTGACCGCAGATGTCGCACGACAGCGCCGCGACGCCGCTCTTGCCGCCGCCCGCCTGCTGCAGCTGCTGCGCGAGCACCAGCTCCTGATCGGTGCCGCGGTCCACCGGTAGCCCGAAACAGCCGCCGCGCTGGAGTAACCCCAGGTGCAGCCCGCTCGCCGTGGCGGCGGGGGGACCCTGCTTGTATTGGGACTCGGCGAGCGGTTGGGTGGCGTACTCGGAAATGGTGTTTTCGTCCGGCATCCCCTCGGTCGTTCTTTTCTTCTGCTGCTGCTGCCGCTGCCGCTGCCAAGGGGGTTGGTGGCCATCGACATTCTCCTCGGTGCCCTCATCATCGCCATCCCGCCGTTTGGCACGCGGGCGGGCTTTGCCGGTCGCAAGCAGCGAGGTCACGTCCTGGATGATGAATTCCGAGTGGCCCTTCCCAACGCAACTGCCTGCAAAAGTAACAAAACATCGGAAGGAAAGCCAAGTACGAGCCTTGTTAGTAGCCAGATGGTAGATTGCCTGTCAGGGCGCTGTAGGGTTGGGATGTTTAGCCGTGTCCTTATTATGACGATCGCGTGAGGAGCCGCACAGCCAGGACTTGCAGCATCTTTAAACGATCTACGTTCCCTTCTTGACCTCTCATCGTGGCCGCGCTCGCGGGCCTTGCAAGTGCGGCCACGAATCCCAAACCATCGACCGCATTGCAAACACCCGCTGCCGAGAACTCCACTCCTTTAGGGGAGGAATGGGCGAGATCCACTCTGCTTCTGAGCAATTGAGTGGATAACAAATCAAGATAATTACACCTTTAATCTGCCGTTATGAAGCCGTACGAAAGAGGAAGTCAACCCACTCCTGGAAAGTACGCCATCACTCCCCCCACCCCCCCTTCTCTCCCGCCTCAACCTCCCCTTTGTTACCTGCACGTTCTGCCGGGTTGACGGGCGCCGCCTCTCCCACGATGATCTCCTCCCAGGCTGCCCCGTGGTTGCTCAAATTGTTGTCTCCTGGCGCCGTCCACGGGATTTCTGCGACTGGAATCGACGCAAGGTGGCGGCACCTCAGTTGGTACACTGCCGCGCGTGCGGCGGAAAAGCTCGCGGCAACGCGGTTTCACCCAAAGCATGTTTTCGGCTGGACCGCGGCTTTACTTAACGGAGGTAGGCCTTACCAGGTAAGGCCCACTGAGCTCTGCGGCTCTTTGTCAGACGCGACCCGGGGCCACGAAACGGTAGCTCATCCAAGCGGCTTATCACGTGGAAATGTAAAGCAGCCAAATACTCCAAACGGACGTTTCTAAAATGTGTAGGGGGAAAAAAAAACGGAGGACCCGGAGGAAAGATCCACGCAGCCACAGGGAGAACATGCAAACTCTAAATATATATCGGGCGTCAGGGTCGGGATCAAATCCATGACCTCCTGCATACCAGGCGAGGTAGTTAACATCTCGCCACCGTGGCGAGTGAAGACAAGTTTCCGAGTACGCACGCAGTTTAAGCGAGATCTGTCATTTACTGAGGACATGTGGTTTCTGATTCTCGTCGCACCATGCGAGCAGTCTGCAACGGTGGGGGGGCATGTGCCTTTCACGATAGATTGGTGCGATAACCAACATTACATAAGGGGAATGTTTGCCATTGCTCATCAGCCGATCCGATGACGTCGGTTTGTGCTCACGTTTAGAATTCTCAACAGGTGAATCTCGCGAAAAGTGAAGTACTCTGGACGTCCACCTGGCCCTACACAGGAAGAAGGTTCTTTAAGCCAGAGCTTATTCCCACACTAAGTTGGGCCCCTGTGCAGCCGAGGGAAGAAGGGCTCCAGAGAAAGGAACGGAGACGGGGAGAAAGAGACAAGAGACATATTGAGTACCCAGTGGTGGAGCGTACAGAGATGCAGGGGGGCGAAGACAATGGATAGAGACACACAGCGGGAAAACGGGACGCGGAAACACTCGGGAGGCAAAGGGAGGCACGGTGAGCAAAGCGCTTGACTCACCGTCGCAGATCTCCATCTTCACCCCGTGCCACGTGTGAATGGCACCGAGGTTGGGCTGCCCGTGAGAGTCGTCTCCTCCCTCGTCTGTAGGGCAGCACAGTGGCGACACGTTAACCACCTCCTCTCATGGCAGAAGTTCATACATTTTGGTTACCGAAAGAGCCAAAGAGCATGGATTCCTGCAGTCACGAAAGCTTCAAATCAAGATAGAAGGAGGTCGTGTCTCTTTCCCTCTCCCTCCGATTTTTCCCTCCACATTTAGAATCAACGTCACGCGCTTAAGAGTATCTGGCTGTTGCTGTAAATTTCCACACGGTGATAAGCCACTTTTGTTGAGCTATCATTTGTGGCCAGGTCGCTTCTGAGAAAGAGCTACGTAGCTCAGTTGGGCCTCACCTGGTAAAATAAAAAATAGTTTATAGTTTCACAGTTTTATGCAAGAGTGATAATCATCACAATCTTTTACTTATCCAGAAAATTATGACTGGGTCTCTCGACATTATTTCTCTGGACATGCAATCCACACGTCGATTGGCACTATCGTGTGTTGTGGCGGAGAGCGTGGCTTACTCCCACCTCTTCCAATAAACAAATTCTGGCTAGCATGGCAGAGTATACCCATTACCCACTGCAAGTGCTTTCTAGAGCAGTGTTTCTTTGCGGGGGGGGGGGGGGGCACTTTCGGCTATAAGATATCATCGTGATGAAAAAAATGATAGGTTGTATCCTTTCTGGCAATAAAACAGATGTTAAGATGTTCAATCACTCGATGCCATGCAAAGGGTACCCATTTTGGTGTTTGAACATCACCTGTTTTATCGCCAGAAAGGGGAAAAACGATTCAGATTTTTTTTTCATCATTTTTATACTGGCAAATAGTTCCCACAGATATAAGGCATCATCAGTGTGAGGTTTGACAGCACGACGATGATGGGGGTGTTTTCACACGTTTGTGTATTGTCTGTCGGGGGCCGCCAGTGGCCCGCAAGGCTTGCAATGGAGACCGCTACTCTCGAGCGTCGCGTGGAGCCTCTTGTGCCGGCGGTGGTGTAAACGAGAGTTATATTGCAGCATTAAAGGCAACCGTGGCGAAGGACCCTTACCGCGAGGCTCCCTTGAATCCAATGTCGCTTCTTTATCCGGGTTCTGGTACTCGTCGGTACATTTGACAGCACGATCTGCAAGGGCAGAGGAAACCCGCAGGGCTGAATGTTGTGCACAGGAGACAAAATCGCCACGAACGCCACCCGGTCTCGTCGGATTTTGGAAGCTAAGCCGAGTTGAGTCTGGTCAGCACTGGGATGGGAGACTACGTACGAATCTTCTTTGGTTCTTTCGGTAAAGTCACGTAGAATGATAATAAAATAATAAATTGATAAAATAAAATAACACAATAATATTCTCACGACGTTTCGGCCACAACACAAGCGGCCTTCATCAGGTGAAGGGGGGCGAGACTGTCTGGTAGGACAGCGCTGGAGTGAAAGAGCCACGTTCAGATACGGCCTTTAAGCTGCTGCAGAAATAGAGCGTGTACCTGCCGTGGTGCTGAAATTTGAGGCAGGTACACGCTCTATTTCTGCAGCAGCTTAAAGGCCGTATCTGAACGTGGCTCTTTCACTCCAGCGCTGTCCTACCAGACAGTCTCGCCCCCTTCACCTGATGAAGGCCGCTTGTGTTGTGGCCGAAACGTCGTGAGAATATTATTGTGTTATTTTATTTTATCAATTTATTATTTTATTCTCATTCTACGTGACTTTACCGAAAGAACCAAAGAAGATGAATCATTGCAGTCACGAAAGCTTTAAATCGAAACTACGTACGAATGCCACGTGTCCTTGAGCACAGGGCGCAAGGTTGCCTGCTGAGGGCAGTACAGCATTAGATCATTAGTAGCCTCTCTGTGCAGGGTAAGAGACGGACAATGGACTAAGGGATGGAGCTCAGTCTCGGTTGGTTTGCCATGAGCCAGGAGGCGAGATGTTAACTACCTCGCCTGGCATATAGGTCGTGGGTTCAATCCCGACCGTGACACCTGCTGTATATTTGGAGTTTGTGTATCTTCCCTGTGGTCACGTGGATATTTCTCCGGGTCCTCCGGTTTATCCCTCCACATTTAGAAACATGCATTTAGGGTATTTGGCTGCTATACATTTCCACATGATAAGACACTGTGTTGAGCTATCATTTGTGGCCAGGTTACTTCTGAAAAAGAGCTATGTAGCTCAGTGGGCCTTAGCTGGTAAAATAAAAAAAATAGTTTAGCTTAATTTACATTCCACGTTATGGCAGGGGCCAAAGTATTACAAAGAACACTAGAAGACTGCTAGAATCTAAATTTTAATGTTTTTGTTACCATCCCCTGTGGCGAGCTTTTCTTGATCAGCGATCAGGTCCTCATGTTCGATCTCTGCACCGAGTGGACTCGAACCACCATCGCCGATCCCTTGGCCGTCAATGACTCCCAGCCTCCTCACGGACAGCAGCAGCTCCCGGCTCAAGCCGCTGAACAGCGCGAGCAGCACGTCCACCAGGCCTGCCAGCGTCACGTCGCCACAGGGGGAGGAGGCGGCAGCGGCATCGTCGTCGTCGTGGGGCTCGGCGTCCCGCAGGGCCTTCACCACCTGCCGCAGCACGGCGTAGAAGCCGAAGGGCAGGCGGTCGCGCGCCGCGGCCAGCAGCTCGGCCCGCACGAGGCCGTCCCCGACGCAGGCGCGCAGGACCCCGTAGTCCCGGATACCCAGCTCCGAGTCCATGGCCCGGGCCACCTCCTCGTTCACGCCCTGCGCCTCCAGCCACGCCGGGAAGTCGCCGCTCGGCTCCGGCACCGGGGCGGCCACCGCGCACGCCATGCTGGTGGGATGGGTAGAGGGAGAGAAAGCGTGTCGAGTCATAAAATATATGCAGTGAAGGGAAAAAAGTATTTGATCTCCTGCTGATTTTGTACGTTTGCTCACTGACAAAGAAATTATCAGTCTATAATTTTAATGGTAGGTTTATTTGAACAGTGAGAGAATAACAACAACAAAATCTAGAAAAACGCACGTCAAAAATGTTATAAATTGATTTGCATTTTAATGAGGGAAATAAGTATTTGACCCCCTCTCAATCAGAAATATTTCTGGCTCCCAGGTGTCTTTTATGCAGGTAACAAGCTGAGATTAGGAGCACACTCTTAAAGGGAGTGCTCCTAATCTCAGCTTGTTACCTCTATAAAAGACACCTGTCCACAGAAGCAATCAATCAATCAGATTCCAAACTCTCCACCATAGCCGAGACCAAAGAGCTCTCCAAGGATGTCAGGGACAAGATTGCAGACCTACACAAGGCTGGAATGGACTACAAGACCATTGCCAAGCAGCTTGGTGAGAAGGTGACAACAGTTGGTGCGATTATTCGCAAATGGAAGAAACACAAAAGAACTGTCAATCTCCCTCGGCCTGGGGCTCCATGCAAGATCTCACCTCGTGGAGTTGCAATGATCATGAGAACGGTGAGGAATCAGCCCAGAACTACACGGGAGGATCTTGTCAATGATCTCAAGGCAGCTGGGACCATAGTCACCAAGATAACAATTGGTAACACACTACGCCGTGAAGGACTGAAGTCGTGTAGCGCCCGCAAGGTCCCCCTGCTCAAGAAAGCACATATACATGCCCGTCTGAAGTTTGCCAATGAACATCGGAATGATTCAGAGGACAACTGGGTGAAAGTGTTGTGGTCAAATGAGACCAAAATGGAGCTCTTTGGCATCAACTCAACTCGTCGTGTTTGGAGGAGGAGGAATCCTGCCTATGACCCCAAGAACACCATCCCCACCGTCAAACATGGAGGTGGAAACATGCTTTGGGGGTGTTTTTCTGCTAAGGGGACTAGATAACGTCACCGCATCAAAGGGACGATGGACGGGGCCATGTGCCATCAAATCTTGGGTGAGAACCTCCTTCCCTCAGCCAGGGCATTGAAAATGGGTCGTGGATGGGTATTCCAGCATGACAATGACCCAAAACACACGGCCAAGGCAACAAAGGAGTGGCTCAAGAAGAAGCACATTAAGGACCTGGAGTGGCCTAGCCAGTCTCCAGACCTTAATCCCATAGAAAATCTGTGGAGGGAGCTGAAGGTTCGAGTTGCCAAACGTCAGCCTCGAAACCTTAATGACTTGGAGAAGATCTGCAAAGAGGAGTGGGACAAAATCCCTCCTGAGATGTGTGCAAACCTGGTGGCCAACCACGAGAAACGTCTGACCTCTGTGATTGCCAAAAAGGGTTTTGCCACAAAGTACTAAGTCATATTTTGCAGAGGGGTCAAATACTTATTTCCCAATTTATAACGCTTTTGACAAATGCGTTTTCTGGATCTTTTTGTTGTTGTTATTCTGTCTCTTACTGTTCAAATAAACCTACCATTAAAATTATAGACTGATCATTTCTTTGTCAGTGGGCAAATGTACAAAATCAGCAGGGGATCAAATACTTTTTTCCCTCACTGTACATGGGTTGGATTCACATCACATGTCTTCAGACAAAGTCGCACTGAAGTGTTACCAAATACTAATCCTGATCCTGAATACAAAATACATTTCGCCAAAGCAAAATCACTCCACGGCGATCAAAAGGCTGAACACTCGACTATGAAATGAGAATTCAAAACACGACGTTAAACTGTTAAGTCGCGACGAATGTGACCAAATGTGGGTGACAGGCACACGCAGCGATGAAAGCGAGCGATTGAATCCTCATCCAGCATGGACGATGAATTCTCGAGGACTGAAATGCTTTGGCAGCAACAGGTAAATTTAAACCCTGGCCCACAGGCTGGAGGACATGGCTACACTACACATTACACTTTACAAGACTGTACACACTACGCACCAGTCTACAATACAGTGCATACAGTACTACTCACAAAGAGACCCACAGACTACTCACACAGAGACCCATAGACTACTCACACAGAGACCCACAGACTACTCACACAAAGACCCATAGACTACTCACACAGAGGCCCATAGACTGCTCACACAGAGACCCACAGACTGCTCACACAGAGACCCATAGACTGCTCACACAAAGATCCACAGACTACTCATACCGAGACCCATAGACTACTCACACAAAGATCCACAGACTACTCACACAGACACCCATAGACTACTCACACAGAGACCCATAGACTGCTCACACAAAGATCCACAGACTACTCATACCGAGACCCATAGACTACTCACACAAAGATCCACAGACTACTCACACAGACACCCATAGACTACTCACACAGAGACCCATAGACTGCTCACACAAAGATCCACAGACTACTCATACCGAGACCCACAGACTACTCACACAGACACCCATAGACTACTCACACAGAGACCCATAGACTGCTCACACAAAGATCCACAGACTACTCATACCGAGACCCATAGACTACTCACACAAAGATCCACAGACTACTCACACAGACACCCATAGACTACTCACACAGAGACCCATAGACTGCTCACACAAAGATCCACAGACTACTCATACCGAGACCCACAGACTACTCACACAGAGACCCATAGACTACTCACACAGAGACCCATAGACTACTCACACAGAGACCCATAGACTACTCACACAGAGACCCATAGACTACTCACACAGAGACCCATAGACTACTCGCACAGAGACCCACAGACTACTCACACAGAGACCCATAGACTACTCACACAGAGACCCACAGACTACTCACACAGAGACCCATAGACTACTCACACATTGATTTAAAAATATCTAATCAAAGAATCGTCTTTTTTTTCACCTGAAGACGATCGCTTGGTGCTGCTATCTTAACGTCGTGATAGTGTTCTTATTTTGATTTCATTATTATTATAAATGTTTCTTCTTCCATCGAGGTGGCTTTATACCGAAAGACCCAACAATGAACACGAATTCCTGCAGTAACGAAAGCTTAAAGTCATTCACATCTTAGTTCGGATTCAAACGCAACGCGATTACCACCACCACCCCACGCCCGCCACACACACAAAGATCCCCCGTATAGTCTTAACAGACTGTAGGGGCAAGTGCTGTTAGCGAGCAGCACCTATGAAGGCCGGAAACGGTACACGAGGGGGTGGGTGGCCAGCACCACGCCCGACCGCCTTTGTCTCACCTAGTGGCGATGTTTTACACACCGCACCAGGTGACTCATTTGAGGCTGAGTCGACCTAGGGGAGGCCCGGGACCGGTTCAGATAATCGTCACCGGTGTTGGCCGTTAGCGGTAATCGAACTCAAGTCGCCGGGTTCATAGCGTAGCGTAGCGCTAACCGCTACACCACCGCTCCCCAACAACAACCGCCATTCGCCACTAAGTGGCGGTGACGTCACCACGACGCTTGTGCCAGGCCATGTGCACCTTGAGGCCACGTGAAGTGTCGAACGCCCGCTGGCAGGAAGTCACGGGGCAGACCCAAGTGCCACGGGTCGACTGACTGAGACGACTGGCTGGTGCACCACCTGTGCCCCCTACTGTGCCAACCTGATGTGCTTTAGCCACCCGGCGCTCCGCTCGTTGTTGTGAGCGTCGCTCCTCTGCCCTCCGTTGTTGTTAGAGGGCGACTGCCTCGAACTGCCCAGTAGCGTCCTTCACGAGCCTCCTCCACAGAGGCCGATCTTGACACCGCTGGTACCAGTCATCGGCAAGTCCACTCAGCTCCACGTCCTCCTGTACCACATCATTCCATCTCTTCTCTAGCCCGTGCCTCCTGTACCACGTCACTCCATCTCTTCTCTAGCCCCGTGCCTCCTGTACCACATCACTCCATCTCTTCTCTAGCCCGTGCCTCCTGTACCACATCACTCCATCTCTTCTCTAGCCCGTGCCTCCTGTACCACGTCACTCCATCTCTTCTCTAGCCCCGTGCCTCCTGTACCACATCACTCCATCTCTTCTCTAGCCCGTGCCTCCTGTACCACATCACTCCATCTCTTCTCTAGCCCCGTGCCTCCTGTACCACATCACTCCATCTCTTCTCTAGCCCGTGCCGCCTGTACCACATCACTCCATCTCTTCTCTAGCCCCGTGCCTCCTGTACCACATCACTCCATCTCTTCTCTAGCCCCGTGCCTCCTGTACCACATTACTCCATCTCTTCACTAGCCCGTGCCTCCTGTACCGCATCACTCCATCTCTTCGCTAGCCCGTGCCGCGCCCGTTTAGCCCCCTCGATCCGGCCGAACAAAAGCTGTTTCGGCATGCTGTGGCTGGGCATGCGGGCTTCATGACCCAGCCAACGCAGCCTTGCCTGCCGGAGGAGCTCACCGATGGGACTTTGCCCAGATCTTTCAAGGATTTGTGAGCTCCTCACAAAATCCAGCCTGGTTAAACCCAGGATGGATCGTAGGCAGGCCAGCCTAAATGTTTCTAACCGGCGAAGATGTTCCATTAGGGGGGGTCCACGTTTCGCAAGCGTAGAGAAGGGAGGGAATGACCGTGGCCGAGAAGACCTGAAGCTTAGTGCGGAGCGACAGACCAGGTAGCTTCCACACAGCGTTACGCAACCGATGAAAAGATAATGCCGCTCGACTGATTCGGAGACCTCTGATGTTAAACTGGAGCCGGTCATGAGCACACTGCCCAGGTATGGGAAACTCTCCACTCTCTCCACAACTGCCCCATCACCGATTGGGAGTTGTGGGGGTGGAGTGTCCGATGGTACAAAATACCCAGGCAGGTGCTTAGTTTTGGTGGGGCTGATGGTAAGGCCCCACCTCTTAGTGGCACGCTCCAGTCTCAGCAGTAGCGTCTCCAACTCCTCCTCTGACTGAGCAGCTATTACCAAATCATCGGCATACATAACGTGGTTGACCAATAGGGAGCCATCCCTTGATCGCACCCGGGCATCGATCAGCCTCCCATTATATCTGTACCATATGGAGATTCCCCCGGTACAGCTATTGAAGGTCTTCACGAACTACGTGGTCAAAATAGATGTTAAATAACGTGTGAGCCAGAGGACATCCCTGTCGCACCCCAAGGTGTACAGGGAAATGGCTCCGACTCCCGGCCACGTAGTTTTACCCCTGGCCGGGATTCAGTCGTCCGGCAAAACAACCCCCTACCTCCTCGCGGTGCCGGACGTGGACAGTGCTGTGGGGGGAGGGCCAATTCCGATTGGCGGCTGTGACCACCACAGTGGCTAAACGGGGGGCTCTGGACGGGTGCGAGGGGCTGGTAACCCCTTCACCTTCAATTAATTACCACTAAACCACGAGTTACCGCTCCACACACACACACACGTGCACACACATATACACACATATACACACACACAGTCATTCCCACGACTCACCTCCGAATTGTTTCAAAGGAAAACTTTTAAACAACAACCTAATGACCCGAGGCAGAGATCCAGGCACCCATCGAGCAGTGGAAAGATCAAAGTAAGAGGTGGGGAGGAGGAGGAGGAGTGGTGGTGGTGGTGGGAGGCTTCCAAACGCACGCACCTCGGGTGAGAAGTGGCAGGGGCCGTGGGCGCGCATCGAGGCCGCTGCCGATTCCGAGGCCTAGGGACCGCGGCCACGCAGCGAAGGTTGATGCCTCCCTTTGCCTGATGGGGGAGGGGAGGGTGGGGAGGGAGGGGCTGGGAGGAAGGGTGGGGAGGGGCTGGGTGGGGAGGGGGAGGGTGGGGAGGAGCTGGGTGGGGAGGGTGGGGAGGGGCTGGGTGGGGAGGGTGGGGAGGGGCTGGGTGGGGAGGGAGGGGCTGGGTGGGGAGGGTGGGGAGGGGCTGGGTGGGGAGGGTGGGGAGGGGCTGGGTGGGGAGGGAGGGGCTGGGTGGGGAGGGTGGGGAGGGGCTGGGTGGGGAGGGTGGGGAGGGGCTGAGTGGGGACGGGCTGGGTGGGGAGGGTGGGGCTGAGTGGGGAGTTGGCTGGGTGGGGAGGGTGGGGAGGGAGGGGCTGGGTAGGGAGGGTGGGTGGGTCTGAGTGGGGGGTGGTAGAGTTGGGGCTGGGTGTGGAGGGGCTGGTCACCCCGTGGTGCCCCCCTTATAAAACTCAACGTTTAACCTACTTCACGCCGGCTTGTGCCCGCCCTCACAGTCGGGCATATTGTGCGGAACACACCACGTGGTGCCGCCGTTGTTGACCCTGGCCATTGACCGAGCAATCCGTCGTTCCTACCAGCTCCCTCCGCAGGAGAATGTGTTTTAACTTAATTGTTCTATCTTGATTTGAAGCTTTCGTGACTGCAGGAATTACCCCTTTTGGTTCTTTCGGTAAAGTCACGTGGAAAGAAAATAAATTAAATAATGATAATAGGGTTTCCCCCCCTTTTTTTCTGGCAACAAAACAGTTGTGTTAAGACGTCAAAACACCGAACTGAAACCTTTTACAAGGGATCGTGTCACTGCATTCTAACCACAAGTATTGTGCTTAGAATGAAAACACCGTCTTGAGACGAGGCTCAAAAGAAAGATGTCTCTGATGTGGACCAATCAGTTCTACGTGGTGGTGACTTTACCGAAAGAACCAATAATATGAATCCCTGCAGTCACGAAAGCTTTAAATCAAAATCTTAACACCTGTTTTGTTACCAGATAAAATGGGGAAAAAAACTATTATATTTTGGCATGATGTAGATTAAATTTTTATTTAAAGCTTTCGTGACTGCAGTGATTCGTATTCTTGGTTCTTTCGGTAAAGTCACGTTGAAGGGAAACAATAAAATAATAAAATATATTTTTATTTTTCGATTTAAAGCTTTCGTGACTGCAAGGATTCATCTTCTTTGGTTCTTTCGGTAAAGTCACGTAGAATGAGACTAAAATAATAAATTGATAAAATAAAATTACACAATAATATTCTCACGACGTTTCGGCCACAACACAAGCGGCCTTCATCAGGTGAAGGGACGAGACTGTCTGGAGGACAGCGCTGGAGTGAAAAAGCCACGCTCAGATCACGACCTTTAAGCTGTGTGAGAAGAAACAAAGCGCCTTGACAAAGGAATTAGCATAGAATTTAGCATTGAAATGGCTGAGTGATTAGCTTGTGACTGGTCACAGAAATAGCTATGTTAAAGTTAAAGCATACACATCCGCCGAGGCACCCCTTGACAAAGGAATTAGCATAGAATTTAGCATTGAAATAGCTAAGTTAAAGCATACACATCCGCAGAGGCACCCCTTGACAAAGGAATTAGCATAAAATTTAGCATTGAAATAGCTGAGTGGTTAGCTTGTAACTGGTCACAGAAATAGCTATGTTAAAGTCAGAGCATACACATTCACAGAGGCACCTAGTACAAATCAAACAGGAGAATTTAGCATTGAAATAACTAGGCGAATTTAGCATTGAAATAACTGAGTGATTAGCTTGTGACTGGTCACAGAAATGGCTATGTTGAAGTCAAGGCCTACACATCTGAGCTATTCACAGTAACTGGGTATACACTACAATATATAGTGAATACTATATAGTGAACCAATAAAAACTAAAATTTAACTTACCTCAATGTTATCAATAAACTCTATATTCTCCAATCAGCTAAACTACCAACAATAAGTCGTTATATATCACAATGCTATATGGCGGAAAAAAATGGGTGGATTCTTACCCTTAACTTTAGCAACACGGATAGCTATGGGTCTCGTTCAGACGGACGAGTTCATCCATGGTCGGAACAGAGGAGAGGGAGAGAGACAGCTGCGAGGCGCTGTTATACTCCATGTTGTAAACCATACCATTAACCGTGGTGTGAGAGGTATTAAGAGTCAATGCCAGCGAAAGAGCTGCGGTCTGAAGGTCATCGTAAAATACAATTAATTAAGAACGGAAATGGTTTAAAACATCTTTCCAATGGTTACTAAGCTAGAATCCATCTTCTCGGTTGAAATTGTCTCTGTGCTTGTATATGTGAATGGCCTCATGAACGAATCTCTCATGGTAGCCGGTTGGTTTGCAAAGAACCTCCGTCTTGGAGAAGTCAATGTCATGTGAGCCCACTGAATTATAACAGTGATCTGCCACGGCAGAGGAGTTCGTTCTACCGTGTTTCAAGTCTGCTTTATGTTCGCGGATGCGGTCCGAGATATGTCGTTTGGTTTCTCCAATGTAGCTACTACCACAGAGGCACTTTAGTTTGTAGACGCCCGGGTACTGTATGTCTGGAACAGCATCTTTTACAGATGGAACCAGATCACGGATTTTATGTACTATGTTGAATCGGACCTGGATCTTGTGATTATTCAGGATTTTGGAGATCTTTTTAGTGACCCCTGCAATGTAGGGTAAGGTGATGGTTTTGAGTGGCTCCACAAGAGGATCCTTCATGACTGGAGTGATGGCTTTGCGGATTGTGTAGTCGGAGTAACCATTAGCCCTGAGAGCCTGGTGTACGTGGTTGAGTTCACTGGTAATCTGTTCCTGGTCGGAAATGCATTGGGCTCTATGGTATAGAGTCTTGATGAGGGAGTTCTTCTGGGATGGATGGTAGTGGGAATCCGGTTTCAAGTAAGCATCTGTATGGGTAGCTTTCCTGTAGACAGAGTGGCTCATTGAACCATCATGTCTCCTTTTAATGAAGACATCCAAAAAGGGTATTTTGCCATCTTTTTTGACCTCCATGGTAAATCTGATGGCTGGGTGTATGGAATTGATGTGTTCGCGGAATTGGTCTAGAGCAAGCTGGCCATGTGGCCAGATGATAAAGGTGTCATCCACGTACCTCTTCCATAAGGTCGGGCGTAGAGTGGCAGTCTGGATGGCGTCAGTTTCAAATTTTTGCATGAATACGTTGGCTACAACCGGAGATAGGGGGGAGCCCATTGGGGTGCCCTCAGTTTGTTTGTAGAAAGTTCCATTCTAGGTGAAGTATGTGTTGGTTAAGCAATGTCTCACCAGGGGGGGTACATCAGTATGCAGTCCTTGATGAACCAGGTCTTCAATGATAGCGATGGTGTCAGGTACCGGGACTTTGGTGAACAAGGACACCACATCAAAACTGACAAGCAGGTCGTCTGGGGACAGGGAAATGCCTTTGATTGCCGATACCAGGTGAGTAGAATTTAGTAACGCAGAGGTGGTTTTTCCAGTGAAAGGTCGCAGTATATCAGCAAGAAAACGTGCCAGTTTATAGGTGGGGGAGTTGATAGTAGAGACGATGGGACGAAGGGGTGTATCTTCTTTGTGTATCTTTGGAAGGCCATATAATCTTGGTGGTCTGGCAGCAGAGGGTTTCAACGAGAACTGTTTGGTCTCATCAATTAATGCTGTTGAATGAGAGATGATTTTGTTCGTTTTGGTAACCAGGCTGTTGGTGGGATCTCTTTTTATTTTTGTATAGCTGCCATCGTTGAGTAGTTCTTGAATTTTGTTGTTATATTCTGTTTTGTCCATGATGACAGTGGCATTGCCCTTGTCGGCTGAGAGGACGACAATATCATCTCTCTTTTTTAATTGAGATAATTCAAAACGTTCGTCTTTGCTGATGTTGCTGGGTGGCAACTTAGCGTTTTTGAGGGTTGTAGCGATTTCAGATCTTGCTACGTCTGCAGAGATGTGACTCAAGCCCTTGAGTGCAACGTCGACATGGGCAATGATATCATTAACCGGTAAGTGTCTCGGTGTGACAACAAAGTTTCGACCTTTAGCTAAAACGGATTTCAGACCATCAGAAATGGAACTGTTACTGCGATTAATTACGACTTTGTTGACGTCTATCTTTTCGGTGTGTGGATCCGATTTTTTGTTGGAGAGGTGATTGAATTTGGAAATAAAATTGTCCCTACATTTGGTCGACATAGTGGCAGCCGAAGAGGTAGTCATATTGTCTACATGTTCCCAATCTGATGTAGACATTGTTGCTGTCAATGTTAAGTGTGATTTATAGAGTGTCTTGTCTAACTGATCGAGTTCGGTGTGTGTAAGTCTGATTTTTTCCGAGATAAGAGCGAAGCTAGTTCTAGCTAGAATTCGTTTTGCATTGAGAGAAGTTGCAGTAGCAAAGGTTAGTGTAAATGCGGTTGGTATTACCTTAGAGTCGCGGCATCTCTTCAGAAAGGTGAGAGACTCGATTAGTTGAGCCTTCTTATCCCGGAGTCTGTTGAATGATCTTAAGGTTGTGTGGAATCCCTCCCCGTAGAGGCGGTTAAATTTCGATTTAAAGCTTTCATGACTGCAAGGATTCATCTTCTTTGGTTCTTTCGGTAAAGTCATGTAGAATGAGAATAAAATAATAAATTGATAAAATAAAATAACACAATAATATTCTCACAACGTTTCGGCCACAGCATAAGCGGCCTTCATCAGGTGAAGGGACGAGACTGTCTGGAGGACAGCGCTGGAGTGAAAAAGCCACGCTCAGATTGTGACCTTTAAGCTGTGTGAGAAGAAACAAAGTGCCTTTTTTTCGCCATATAGCATTGTGATATATAACGACTTATTGTTGGTAGCTTAGCTGATTGGAGAATATATAGAGTTTATTGATAACATTGAGGTAAGTTATATTTTAGTTTTTATTGGTTCACTATATAGTATTCATTATATATTGTAGTGTATACCCAGTTACTGTGAATAGCTCAGATGTGTAGGCCTTGACTTCAACATAGCCATTTCTGTGACCAGTCACAAGCTAATCACTCAGTTATTTCAATGCTAAATTCGCCTAGTTATTTCAATGCTAAATTCTCCTGTTTGATTTGTACTAGGTGCCTCTGTGAATGTGTATGCTCTGACTTTAACATAGCTATTTCTGTGACCAGTTACAAGCTAACCACTCAGCTATTTCAATGCTAAATTCTATGCTAATTCCTTTGTCAAGGGGTGCCTCTGTGGATGTGTATGCTTAAGCTATTTCAATGCTAAATTATCCTGTTTGATTTGTACTAGGTGCCTCTGTGAATGTGTATGCTCTGACTTTAACATAGCTATTTCTGTGACCAGTCACAAGCTAATCACTCAGCCATTTCAATGCTAAATTCTATGCTAATTCCTTTGTCAAGGCGCTTTGTTTCTTCTCACACAGCTTAAAGGTCGCGATCTGAGCGTGGCTTTTTCACTCCAGTGCTGTCCTCCAGACAGTCTCGTCCCTTCACCTGATGAAGGCCACTTGTGTTGTGGCCGAAACGTCGTGAGAATATTGTTGTGTTATTTTATTTTATCAATTTATTATTTTATTCTCATTCTACGTGACTTTACCGAAAGAACCAAAGAAGATATATTTTTATTAATATGTATTTTATTATTTTATTAATAAAGTATATATTTTCAACTTGACTTTCCCTTTATTTCTTTTTGATATTTCTTCCTTTTATAAAATATATATTTTATTGTTTCCCTTCAACGTGACTTTACCGAAAGAACCAAGAATATGATGTAGATTGTTTTGATTTGTTTTCTCTAGAATTTCCTATTTGTTTTGGTTTGTTTCGTTTTTCATTTGTTTTGGTTTGCTTTGATATTTTTTTCCACCTTTATTTCTTTTTCGTTTGTTTTGCTTCGTCGTCTAAAGAACGTTTTTGGTTTAAAAAAAAAACCCGAACCCATCTCTTGATGAGCGGTTATAAAAAAAAATTCACCGCTGCCCCTAAAGTTTCGAATCGGCAGCACGTGGCGACACGGGCCGGGTGATCGTGGTGGTGGTGTTGGTGGTAGTGGTGGTGGTCGTGGTGGTAGTGGTTGTGTTGGTGTTGGTGGTCGTGGTGGTAGTGTTGGTGGTCGTGGTGGTAGTGTTGGTGGTAGTGGTGGTAGTGGTAGTGTTGGTGGTAGTGGTGGTGGTAGTGGTGGTAGTGTTGGTGGTAGTGGTGGTGGTCGTGGTGGTAGTGTTGGTGGTGGTAGTGTTGGTGGTAGTGGTGGTGGTGGTCGTGGTGGTGGTCGTGGTGGTAGTAGTGGTGGTGGTCGTGGTAGTGGTGGTCGTGGTGGTAGTGGTGGTGGTAGTGGTGGTGGTCGTGGTGGTAGTGGTGGTAGTGTTGGTGGTAGTGGTGGTAGTAGTGTTGGTGGTAGTGGTGGTGGTAGTGGTGGTGGTAGTGTTGGTGGTCGTGGTGGTAGTGTTGGTGGTGGTGGTCGTGGTGGTGGTAGTGTTGGTGGTAGTGGTGGTGGTAGTGGTGGTGGTAGTGTTGGTGGTAGTGTCAGCAGCCCCCTGCAATTCTCCTCCAGTCGATGTTCAAAATAAAACGACACTACAAAAAATTCCCTCCACCTCGCCGTCAAAATTGTTTTTATCACCCCCACACACACACCCACACACACCCCGTCCCCGCTTCTGAAATCATCACCGGCTGCGAAACGTCGAGCCACGTGACTGGCGTCCGACTGAGCCCGGTTCGGGCTCCGCCCCAGCCGCAGGAGTCGCCGCAGCAGCAGCAGCAGCCAGCCGAGCGAGACGGTACAGTGCACAGAGACAAAGGCCCCCCGACCCCCGTGCAGCCTGTGACACACTGTAGGGGCAAGTGCCGTTAGCGCCTTGTCAAGGTCGGCACTGTGGCACACGAAGGGGGGAATTGGGAGGGGCAACACCACCACCACCACGCCCGGCCGTCTTTGTCTTCCCCAGTCGGTGGCGTTCACTGCACACCGCTACACCAGCTTTGAGGCCGAGTCGTTCTAAAGACAAAGGCCCCCCACAGACTGTAGGGGGGCAAGTGCTGTTAGTGGCGAGTGGTTGCGCCTACGAAGGTCGCCACGGCATTTGAGTGGGTGGGGTGGTCAGCAGCACCGCGCCCGGCCGTCTTTGTCTTCCCCATTGGCGACGTTTCGACCAATGTTCACCACGGGTATATGTGGTTAATGCGAACTTGACTGCTTGCGAAATGTTTATATATGGTCGGTGTTTGAACATCTTAACAGCTGTTTTATTGCCAGAAAGGGTAAAACGTATTCTTATACATCAAAACTCAGATTTTTGGTTTACCTAAACATGTTCAGGTAATTGTTGAAAAAATTTCAAGCCTTAAAACATAATATAAATACAAAAAGTTATCTGAAAATGCTCAGGTAATTGTGTCAAAAATGTTCATGTGTAATTTTTTTTAATTTAACCTAAAATGCTCAAGTAATTGTCTCAAATTTTCAAGCATGCAAAAAATATATACGCGTTAAAAATTGTTTACCTGAAAATGCTCGGGTAATTGTCTCAAAATGTTCAGGAAATTGTTTCAAAATGTTCAGGAAATTGTCTCAAAATGTTCAGGAAATTGTCTCAAAATGTTCAGGAAATTGTCTCAAAATGTTCAGGAAATTGTCTCAAAATGTTCAGGAAATTATCTCAAAATGTTCAGGAAATTGTCTCAAAATGTTCATGAAATTGTCTCAAAATGTTCAGGAAATTGTCTCAAAATGTTCAGGAAATTGTCTCAAAATGTTCAGGAAATTGTCTCATGGATGTTCAGGAAATTGTCTCAAAATGTTCAGGAAATTGTCTCAAAATGTTCAGGAAATTGTCTCAAAATGTTCAGGAAATTATCTCAAAATGTTCAGGAAATTATCTCAAAATGTTCAGGAAATTATCTCAAAATGTTCAGGAAATTGTCTCAAAATGTTCAGGAAATTGTCTCAAAATGTTCAGGAAATTGTCTCAAAATGTACAGGAAATTGTCTCAAAATGTTCAGGAAATTATCTCAAAATGTTCAGGAAATTATCTCAAAATTTTCAGGAAATTATCTCAAAATGTTCAGGAAATTATCTCAAAATGTTCAGGAAATTGTCTCAAAATGTTCAGGAAATTGTCTCAAAATGTTCAGGAAATTGTCTCAAAATGTTCAGGAAATTGTCTCATGATGTTCAGGAAATTGTCTCAAAATGTTCAGGAAATTGTCTCAAAATGTTCAGGAAATTGTCTCAAAATGTTCATGAAATTGTCTCAAAATGTTCATGAAATTGTCTCAAAATGTTCAGGAAATTGTCTCAAAATGTTCAGTAAATTGTCTCATGGATGTTCAGGAAATTGTCTCAAAATGTTCAGGAAATTGTCTCAAAATGTTCAGGAAATTGTCTCAAGATGTTCAGGAAATTGTCTCAAAATGTTCAGGAAATTGTCTCAAAATGTTCAGGAAATTGTCTCAAAATGTTCAGGAAATTGTCTCAAAATGTTCAGCCCTGAAACATCTTAAGTCTCTTCCCCTCCTCAATTTTAAGTCCTCCAATGAATTTGCCTGGGGCGATTCAGGCAGTCTGCCAGTGTTGGATGTTGTATCTTGCTTGTCATGTGCAGTTGCATGCTAATGACGTGAATTTAATGTTTGTGCATTTTATAATCATTCGCACGTGTTGCTATTCTGCAAGTGTGTAATTAATGTGTGTATTTCAACGTATGTATGTATGGGTGTTGGACTTCTTTCGCACCGTACGTTAGCCGACCGTGCTAATCGGAGGTTTCGGAGGGGAAGGGCAACAAACTGTGGGCCTCTATGTTAGTCTATGGGTCTCTGTGTTTGTCTATGGGTCTCTATGTTAGTCTATGGGTCTTTGTGTTGTTAATCTATGGGTCTCTGTGTTAGTCTATGGGTCTCTGTGTTAGTCTATGGGTCTCTATGTTAGTCTATGGGTCTCTATGTGAGTAGTCTATGGGTTTATGTTAGTCTATGGGTCTCTATGTGAGTCTATGGGTCTCTATGTTCGTCTATGGGTCTCTATGTGAGTCTATGGGTCTCTATGTTAGTCTATGGGTCTCTATGTTAGTCTATGGGTCTCTATGTTTGTCTATGGGTCTCTATGTTAGTCTATGGGTCTTTATGTAAGTCTATGGGCCTCTATGTTAGTCTATGGGTCTCTGATTGACTATGGGTCTCTGTGAGTATGTACAGAATGTATATTAAACTTCTTTCGCACCGTACGTAGACGACCGTGCTAATCGGAGGTGCAGTGGAGCGGGAACAACAATCTTAAACACAAAAAGCAGTTCTAAAGATTAGTTTGTTTTTAAGTGCCATTTATTAAAACAGTATATACATCAACAAAATTGTATTTATAAAACACCTTCGAAGGAGCACAAATTATTGATTTAAAAAAACTGAACAAGTCTTTTTTACAATGCACATTGAAAGAGATCAAGATTTTAGTTTAGACATGAAACAATAGCAACACGAAAGCATCACAGCCGTCAGACGTTACAATAATGATACAATTTTCATCGCAACATTCCGTGACAGCAACATTCGCCGCAGCAAAGATGATTGTGTTTCGTGTAACATAAGGGCAAAAGAGAATGTGAAAGATATCGTGAATCGTTGAACTATGTATGCCATAAATCTCATAACACGAGTGTAGTGCAAGTACATCATAGCAGTATCAACTATTTTAATACAAGCTTATGGTCGAAGAAGCAATACAAGATGTGTGGTGCCTTCTTGACTGCATTGGATTAATTAATTGGAGCAATTAAACATGTTTCGGAGTAGACCATATAATAAGTTGACAGGGTAGCAGTGAATTTAATTGTACTGCTGGGTGAGGTCTTCATCCAGCAGTCGATAGATCATGGCTTGCAATGCATATTAAGACAGTTTGTCGGGAGATGGAGAGTCGGTAAGAGGCAGAAAAATCATAAATTAAAAAAGTCTTGAGCCTGGACTTGATCAGGGGTTGGGTGATCAGGAAAGGCCAGAGGGAGGAAATTCCAGACAGCAACAGAAGCAGCAGCAGATGCGTAGGGGACCTTTCTTTGAGATGGAGATTGATTGAGGAGCTTTGACAGAAAGTATTGGGTTTGCTGAAGCGGAGAGCGCAAAAAAAGTGGCAGTGCGATGAGATGAGAGTCCATGGAGGATCTATAATCATGTGTAAAATGTGAAGAAATTGAGTTTTGCTTAACTCGATTGGTGTTGCCATACCTGTTAACCCCTTATCAGTGCCCCTACCTTATTACACACCAATTCAGACCTTATTGGTCATCGCGTGCCCCTTATAAATCTCAACGTTCATCCTACAAAGTCCCATCACAAGGGAAAAACACAAACAAATGGACAGACCATTTTTCGTTTGCCCGTATTGAAACGGCTGTACGTTGTATGGATCTGAAAAGTCAATTGCCCTGTACGAGCATACGGGGTAAACCGTATGGGTTGACAGGTATGGTGTAATGTGAGTGTAGCCGGTTATAAGTTTAATGTAATGAATCACGTGTGTAGTTGTGAATGGAGATAATGGTGACCATGGATTGGACCCATAAACTCACGTGACTGCCATATCAATTCAGGGCGGATACTGCACAGGTAACGTGCATAGATTTAGAACCTCCCTTGCCAGTATCATTAATATAAGAATATGTTTTACCCTTTCTGGCAATGAAACAGTTGTGTTCAGATGTTGTTAAACCACTGAACAAGAAACCTTTTGCAAGGAATGACGTCTGCATCAACCACTCACACTTGTGGTGAACATGCAAACAAAAAAACATGCTCTGGTAGTGTGTGATGCATTGTCCTTGGAACTGATTGGTCCACCACCAGAGACAGCTTTCTTTAGAGCCTAGTCTCTAACAGTGTTAAGTAATTCTAGATTTAAAGCTTTCGTGACTGCTAGGATCCATACTCTTTGGTTCTATTGGGTAAAGTCACGTAGGTGAAAATACAAAAAAACCTACGTGACTTTACCCAATAGAACCAAAGAGTATAGTGTTAAGTAATGTTAATGAGCTGTGCATTGTTTACTGGTAGTAAATATATTCACAGTTAAAATTTTAATAATTGGAGACGATTTTAATAATTTAATGAAGAAAGTCGTTTGGGCGTGTGGGAGCAGAATATTAACATTTACACTCAATCCTTTCAGTGCAGGGATTGAGTGGTGAGGTGCTGCACAACGTGGGGTTGATTGGTGTGCATTTGTTCATAATTACAGGTATGATAATTTAGTTTCTTTCGAGTTTTATACTGGTAGGAACCTCCTGGTTACACCAGCCCACAGGGGATTATTGTGTCCGTCCGTAGTGCATCCAAAAATGGGAGGGGTGGGGCAGGGTGGGGAGGGGAGGGTGGGGCTGGGTGGGGAGGGTGGGGCTGGGTGGGGAGGGAGGGGCTGGGTGGGGAGGGAGGGGCTGGGTGGGGGGTGGGAGGGGTGGGGCTGGGTGGGGAGGGGCTGGTCACCCCGTGGTGCCCTTATAAAACTCAACGTTTAACCTACTCACGCCGGCTTGTGCCCGCCCTCACAGTCGGGCATATTTGCGGAATACACCACGTGGTGCCGCCGTTGACCCTGGCTATTGACCGAGCAACCCAACATTCCTACCAGCTCCCTCCGCAGGAATGTGTTTTTGTTTATTTTGCCGTTTTTGCGCGGGGAAAAGTTGGAAAACAAGATGGCCTCGTTAACATCGTGGCACAATAAACCCTTGCCGAATAATCCAACATTCCGAATTATGTACAACGGTACTCCCCACTACCACCTGCCCAAATATAAAAAAAAAAATTGTTTTCCAAACTCTTAACACACCAATACGCATTTGACACACCCCCGCATCAATTCCACCCAAAGCTTTGGATTTGTCTCGCGCACTTAAGTGATTTCTACTTCAGTCCCTTTCTTTAACTTCTTGACTCTTGCACAGAGTGCACAAAACGGGGGTAAAGTCCAAAGCGGCGGGTCTGCACCGACGCTCACCACGCCCGACCGCCACCAGACCGAGTCGATGTTTTGGCCGTGGCGCACGGCTCCGCTCCACGTGCGTGCAGAAATTGGACCATTCGGCACGGCAATTCGGCTCGTGGCGAATTACTAACACGCCGTATGCACGCTGAAAGCGCAGCCGTGCCGAATTATCCCTAATTACGAGTATCCCTAATTACGAATGTACAGTAAAACCTTGGATTGCGAGCAACTTTGGTCTGCGAGTGTTTTGCAAGACGGGCAAATTATTAAATAAATATTAATTTGATAAACGAGCGAGGGTCTTGCAATGCGAGTAGTAGTACGTATAGATGCTTTGTCTGCCGAGCGTCATGTGATCACAACTGATATACGAGTGCTTTGATATACGAGTGCTTTGGATTACAAACACGTTTCCGGAACGAATTATGCTCGCAATCCAAGGTTTTACTGTACTTAGTTGTATATATACGAGTGCTACTAAGCTGTCTAGCTTGATAAATTCAAGTTATTACAATAGATATATAGTAATGGGAAGGTGATTCGAACGTTACGGTGGTAAAAATAGGAAGTCATGTTCTGATGGTTGATTAAATTTAGCGATAGTTACGTTGTTGGGAAAAGAGACCCTCGCAAAATGGGCGCCCTGCAGCTTTTAAAAATTAACATTGAGCTGATGGAGTAAGCAGAGTTATACTTCATAATAAAGGTTTTTGGGTTAGATCGCGTTATTTATAAATGTGTCGTAACCCTCCACCACCCGACACGGCCAATCAGCAAAAAAGTGTCACGTTGACAAAAGACAAATAGTTCACTACTTTAGCCCACCGGTGTGTTGAAGAGTGAATCCACAACATTTACAGTTTGAGTATGACGTTTCACTGGTAATTACATAATTACATCCAGCATCATCGGGCAATTAGCCAGAATGGCGAATTGCCCGATGATTCTGGATGTAATTACCAGCGAAACGTCGTACTCAAACTGTAAATGTTGTGGATTCACTCTTCAACACACCGGTGGGCTAAAGTAGTGAACTATTTGTCTTTTGTCAACGTGACACTTTTTTTGCTGATTGGCCATGTCGGGTGGTGGAGGGTTATGACACATTTATAAATAACGCGATCTAACCCAAAAACCTTTATTACGAATAATATTGGTCGCAAAAGCCTACGTGTTAAACAGAGTTATACTTGTGTATTTTGTTAGAGATGGTTCTGATTCAGATAAAATAAATAATAGTTGCTTTATACCTTTATGGTGTTTAAAAGTATACGGCAAATTTACATTTCATAATAGAATTGGACTATAAAATGTTGTTTTATTAATATACAAGCAAATATTTAATTTGTGCAGTATCATCACAGTGGCTGTGACTAGGATAGAGCATTTAGAAGGCCCTCTAGATGTTAATATAATGTGTTTTAGTTAAATGTTAAATATATTTAAGATGTTTTTGTTAAATGTGAAATATTTCAGATGTTTTATGTTAAATGTGTATTATATATGATAAGCAGGTGTTATCATTATTGAGATTCGGGTGGACACTTTAGAGTACAGGGATTGAGCAGTGAGGTGCTGTGTAACGTGGGGCTGATTTAGTGTGCATCTGGTTATATTACAGGTCCACGAATGCTCCTCAGAAGAACACTTTGAATTAAAGCGTTTGCTGTTCCACAACCTTCTGGTGTCCCTCGGTGGTTGAGTCACCCGATCCTCAAGAGGATGGCAGAACACAACGCGGAGTATTCACTCATCGCCACCGAACCCGTCTATTGTTGTTGTCTTTATTAGCCGGCCTGTCCCCTCGTTACGATCGCGGGAGGAGAGGGATAGGGCGTGCTGGTTACACGAGCCTAACAATTTGTTTGACTCGATAAGTTGTGATGCATCTACTCTCTTTCCATGACCCATCAGCATCAGCATGGCGTGCGCGGTGGCTGCCCCGGTGCCGGAGCCGATCGGGGACTTCCCGGCGTGGCTGGAGACGCAGGGCGTGAACCAGGAGGTGGCCCGGGCCATGGACTCGGAGCTGGGCATCCGGGACTACGGGGTCCTGCGCGCCTGCGTCGGGGACGGCCTCGTGCGGGCCGAGCTGCTGGCCACGGCGCGCGACCGCCTGCCCTTCGGCTTCTACGCCGTGCTGCGGCAGGTGGTGAAGGCCCTGCGGGGCGCCGAGCGCCACGACGCCGGGACGCCGCTCTGGGACGACGACGACGACGCCGCGGCCGCGGCCGCGGCCGCCGCCTCCTCCCCCTGTGGCGACGTGACGCTGGGAGGCCTGGTGGACGTGCTGCTCGCGCTGTTCAGCGGCTTGAGCCGGGAGCTGCTGCTGTCCGCGCGGAGGCTGGGAGCCATGGACGGCCAAGGGGCCAGTGCTGGGGGCTCCACTCCGCCTGGAACGGAGATTGAGATCCAGGACTTACTAAAAGCCAACGGAAATCAGCCCTTAGGGAATGGTAATAAAGATGTTAATGTCATGATACCTGTTGCAATAGACACCAAATAAATTTGCCCACTGTGGAAACGTAGAAAGAAATAGCCCATTGTTAGTCCGCTGATGAATGAAGGCATCTCCATAACGCGTCGGGCTGTGGGATGCGTCGACCAAACATTACCACGCTGGTCAGTGTGGGTTGGTATAGGGGGTTGGAAATCGATCTGAGGTCACCAAGTTCATAGTGCAAGTGCGCCAACCACCGCTACCATTATATCCGTATATAACAATCGCACACCTTTATTTGTGCAGGTGTATTGTCGACGGGCCGGGAGACAGGATTCTTGAGGAGGCACCTTCTTTACTCGTAGGTTCACAGGTTCACCCTCGTTCTTTCCAAGTCGTACAGCCTAGCCTAGACACAACCCTGATCGCGTTACACCGACGGCGTCGATGGAGACAGCCAACAACTATCCGGCCGCGCAATTATTGAGTGAAGGCGGCAGCGACGAAGGCAGCGAAGGTGACGGTGACGACGGAGAGACGAGTTCACTCTCCAGAACCGGCAGCCCGGAGCTCTCGCTCTCCGCTGCTTTTATCCTACTCGGCGCGGCCTGGCTTCGCCCTGGCCGCGCCTCCCTTCTCGAACCCACTAGCGGGTGCCAGGGGCTTCCAGATGAGGTTTTCCGTGACCCTTGCCCCACAATTCCTCAGCCCTGCAGGCACGACCGTGTGTATGATCCTCATGGCGGTACCGCGGGGTACCAAACAATACAAAATGCCCGAGGCAATTAAACGTTTTATTTCTGGGACGCTATTTTTTGCAAGGGTGTATTTAACTCCGCGACTGGGGTGCCAATCAATCTGAAATCAGTGCCACACTCCGCGATGTCGAAACGCGGCGAGGACAATTGCGCTGAAACTCTGAAACGCTCGGCACGCACCGCGGCGGTGCGTCGTGAGTACAGCTCGCCGAGACGAGTCGATTGCCGCATCGCCGACAATCAACAAGACTAAAAATGACTGCGTCACTGACATTATGCGAGAGCCGGGGTACTTTGGTTCTCCCCGGGGTACTGCCATAAGGTTCACAGTGGCACAGCGCCGGCTGCTGGACAGCGGTCGGCGCTGTGCCGCCACACAGGTTGAGGTGGCGATTGTTTTCGTACGTTGAGCATTCGGTGACGTCAAAAGCTTGCAACAAAATGCGCATTTCACCGCCCGCTTTTTTCCGGCGTTGGCTTATGTTTTAAAAAAAAGAAGAGAAAGAGCGAGCTGCCCATTCAGTCCGATGCCACTTTTGCGCCCTCTCTTTGCAGATGCGGTGGAGGTGTCTCCTCCAGTCGGGGGCTTCAGTCCCTCACAGGCCACTCGCGCGATTAAAATGGAGCTCCACGATGGTAAGAACGGAACCTGCACCTCCGTTTCATCAGCACAGTAAAACCTTGCATTGCGAGGAGCATAATTCGTTCCGGAAATGTGTTTGTAATCCGAAGCACTCGTATATCAAAGCACTCGTATATCAGTTGCGATCACGTGACGCTCGGCAGTGCAAAGCGTAGACACGTACTGCTACTCGTATTGCAAGACCCTCGCTCGTTTATCAAATTAATATTTACTTAAAAATGTTGCTCGTCTTGCAAAACACTCGCAGACCAAGTTACTCGCAGTCCAAGGTTTTTACTGAGGTTTATTTCCCAGCTATGTTCCGATTTGTGCTATCGGTATGGGGCTTTGAGACGAAACAGATTTAGCTCCAGGGCTGATGTTTAGCCGCTTACTAAAAATGTACAGTCGGCAGGTTTCTGACAGTTGCTTCCCCATAGCTCCTTTATTGCTCGTACACCGTCACACTTCCCATTAATTATCTCCATGCCTTGACACCTCTGCCAGTATCTCTTGACAACCAGGGGGCTTGCTAACTATTAAAACTATTTTAATTTTTGTTACTAGGTAAGGCCCCACCGAGCCACCTGGCCACACATGATAGCTCAACGAAGTGGCTTGTCACGTGGTCATTTATAGCAGCCAAATACTCTTAAATGCATGTTTCTAAATGTGGAGGGAAAAACCTGAGGACCCAGGGAGAGACACCGCAAACTCCTAATATGCAAATATACAGCAGCAGGCGTTGTCAGGGTCGGAATCGAACCCACGACCTCCTGTACACCAGGCGAGGTAGTTAACATCTCCTAGCCACCGTGATGATGAGAGAGACACCGCAAACTCCAAATATACAGCAGCAGGCGTCAGGGTCGGGATCGAACCCACGACCTCCTGTACACCAGCCGAGGTAGTTAACATCTCCTAGCCACCGTGATGATGAGAGAGAAACACGCAAACTCCAAATATACAGCAGCAGGCATGGTCAGGGTCGGGATCGAACCCACGACCTCCTGTACACCAGCCGAGGTAGTTAACATCTCCTAGCCATCGTGATGATGAGAGAGACACGCAAACTCCAAATATACAGCAGCAGGCGTCAGGGTCGGGATCGAACCCACGACCTCCTGTACACCAGCCGAGGTAGTTAACATCTCATAGCCACCGCGGCACCCCTTGTGATGCTGCGCCTCGCTAGAGTGGTACGTTTTGCGTGCGTCAACTCTTTAGGAGAACTGCATTGCGTGGCGTGATCGTCATCGATTGAGTGCCCGATTGAGTGCCCGCCCTCCGTTAACCCGGTTGCAGATGACATCCCGTGGCCAGCGCCTGGGGGCGATGGCAGCCTCCACCAGGTCGCTTGGGAGGAGCTGGACCCGCGAAGAATGGGGTTTATAAGCCCAACAGACCTAGCAGGTAACGAACGGGCAAGAAGGGGGGAGCGGTGCTGAAGGGTTTTCGAGATTTCACTGTGAAGTGGTTTCCCGTGACGTACGTTGCACTGTGTAACGCGCGTTCGCGTTTTGTGTCCCACGTGGTGATGTGTACGTATCACGTACGGTGACATTTTTCAAGCATGAAAAAAAAATATATTTTTTATATCTGATTTTTTTTACCGAAAAATGCGCAGGTAATTGTCTCAACATTTTCAGGCCTGAAAATACTTATTTTTTAGACTTTTTTTACGTAAAAATTATCTGATAATTGTCTAAATTTTTCAAGTATGAACATGTGTTTTTAAAAAATATATATTTAATGTATATTTTTTTTTACTTGCAAATACTCAGGTAGTTGTCTCAAAATTTTCAGGCCTGACAACATCTTGAGGTCTATTCCCCTCCATTTTAAGTTGTCCTCGAATGGATTTGCCTGGGGGGGGGGCGTTTCAGGCAGTTTGCCTGTGATGTTGTCTCTTGCTTGTCATGTGCAGGGCATGCTAATGATGTGAATGTTATGTTTGCGCATTTTATAATTATTAGCACGTGTTGCTATTCTGCAAACGTGTAATTAATGTGTGTGGAGTGGTGCTGAAAATATTTAAATGTTGAATACAATTGGTTGCCACAGCATATTTCAACTTTGTATGTATATGTACGTTGAACTTCTTTTGCATCGTACGTAGCCAACCGTGCCAATCGGAGGTGCGGAGTGGGAGGAAGGACAACAAACTGAACACAAAAACGCAGTTCTAAAAATTTACATAACAATTAAAACGTGCCATATATTAAAACAATACATTAAAAAAACATCGGATGAAAGACATTCTAAGGAGCACAAACAATGATTTAAAAAACTAAACAAGCTATTAAAATGTCCTTTTTAATAGATGAATTATTTTTTTTAAATGTAACAATAACACGAAAGCATCCCAGCATTAAAACGTGCTGTAATAATCATAATGATATAATTTTCATCGCAACATTATGTGACAGAAATCTTTCCAGTAGAGTATAAGGTACTCTAGAATGATTGCAGTGCAGTATCTATCAATCTTGATTTGAAGCTTTCGTGACTGCAGGATTCCATACCCTCTGGTTCAGTTGGTAAAGTCACGTAGTAGGTATGGTTTACGTGACTTTACCGAAAGAACCAAAGAGTATGCAGTATGTATGTTGAACTTCTTTCGCGCCTTACGTAGCTAACCGTGGTAATCGGAGGTGCTGGGGGGAAAGACAACAAACTAAACACAAAAAGCAGTTCTAAAGACACGAGTTTTCAATTGAGATTTGGCTCACGGATTCATATTATGGCAGTGACTTTGTCTCTATAAGTGTGTACGCGTGCATCACGCATGACATTGCTGAGAGTGTTGCTTTCACTATATAAACACCTATTAACGATAATACTTATGCAATTCATAACACGAGTTTCCGTCTCCCATAGGTAAACACATCGGTGACCAATCCGAATTCGTCATTCAGAAAGTGACCTCGCTGCAGGCCGCGGGGGCCAATTTCAGCATCGACTCTTCACCGCGTCTGCTGCAGCCCCCGGCTGAAGAAAAGTACAGCAGCAGCGCCAAATCAAAAGCTGCCATCGCCGCCGCCGAACACACAGGCCAGCTGTACGGCGACAGCGGCTTCCGCTGGCCGGGAGGCCCAAGCCGTAGCAAAATCGCGACCGTCGGCGACGGGGATCCCGCGGCAACGGAGCGCGGACCGCCGGAGCCAAAGCGGCACGACTGCCACGTCGGGCGGCCCGGAGTCGCGCCCGCCGGCCAGGCGCCCGCGCACCCCTCCGACGGCCCCCACCGGTGCGACGTCTGCGGCAGGCGCTTCGCGCAGCGCCGCGCCCTCCAAAGCCACCGGCTGGCGCACGCGGCCGGCGCCAAGCAGCCGGACCGGCGCGGCGCGTGCGGCCGCGCCCTCCCCCAAGGCCGCGGCCCGAACCTCGACGAGTGCGAGGCCGCGGCGGCGGCCTCGGCCGCCGCCGCGGCCGAGGCCGCGGCCGCCGCGGCCGCGAGGCCGCACCGGTGCGCGGTGTGCGGCCGCGCGTTCGCCCTCGCCGGCGAGCTCAAGTCGCACGCGCGCACGCACACGGGCGAGAAGCCGTACCCGTGCGGCGTCTGCGGCCGCGCCTTCTCCTGGCTGTCCAGCCTCAAGATCCACCGGAGCTCGCACACGCGCGAGCGGCCCTTCCGCTGCGCCGCGTGCGGCCAGAGCTTCCCGCACCGCTGCGGCCTCAAGCGTCACGAGCGCACGCACACGGGCGACAAGCCTCACGGCTGCGACGAGTGCGGGCGGACCTTCGTGCTGCCCAGCGAGCTCAGGAACCACCGGCGCACGCACACGGGCGAGAGGCCGTTCGGCTGCGGCGTGTGCGGCCGCGCGTTTACCTGGAGCAAGAGCCTCAAGATGCACGAGCGGACGCACGCGCGGGAAGCAGGCGCCGCCGAGGCTGGGACCGCGGGAGGCGTGGGAGGCGCGGCAACCGGGACGCCGGGCCCGTCCGGCCTGCCCTTTCCTACGGGCGCGGGAGACCTGGGCACTCGCGTCCCTTGAGCTTCGTCCGCGTATCGAAACGTCGCGTATTGAGTGACTTCTAACGTTGGTGCCGCGCGAGGACGCGTTCCCAGCCTTCGTAGCTTTCCCTTTCACGCTGCAAGACACTTGTTGAGTTGCCGTTCACATCGTACGCAGAGACAATTTACGTTGTAAATGCAGTAAAACCTTTTGCATTGCGGGTAACTTGGTCTGCGGGTGTTTTTGCAAGACGTGCAAAATTTTTTTTAATGAATATTAATTTGATGAACGAGCGAGGGTCTTGCAATACGAGTAGTAGTACGTGTCTACGCTTTGTACTGCCGAGCGTCACGTGATCACAACTGATATACGAGTGCTTTGATATAGGAGCGCTTTGGATTACAAACACGTTTCCGGAACGAATTATGCTCGCGATCCAAGGTTTTACTGTAATGTCTTTTATACTGTACAGTATTCAAATTTAAAACGACTGTAAAATATATTCGCGCTCACCATTGTCGTCTTCGGTGCAGTCGTAAGGTTGCATTGCCGACTAAACACCGTAGCTCCGCACAAAGTGCGTTGCTGCACGCTGATTAGCCCGAGACGAATGAACAAAAAACATTCTGACCAAACGCGATGAGCAGTTCTCAAGAATCCGTATCTTACAATTGTATTTTTATTTATATACTGTGGATGGATAATTGTATTATTTATAAATGTCAGTGTATTTAGTTATTTTTTTGTTTACTTTATTTGTATTTCTGTTAAAATAATGGTAATAAATACAAAGCTATACTGACACTTCGCATATCGAATACAGGTAGTCCCCCCCCGAGTTACGATGGACCGGCTTACGATATTTCGATCTTACGATGGCGATAGCGGTACAACAAAATTGCCATCAGCAACCTAAACATCGTTCAAGTATGCAGACGACGGACAGCATCTTGGTGAGTACAGTTACAATATGATACGTTACGATACGTTCAATACGCGTGTGATACGTAGCTTTAGCGATTTCATTTTAGGGTTTCCCACGATACGATACATACGTTCAATGCATGTTAAAAAATTTTTTTATAGCAGATAGGATTGTTTCCTGAAGAAACTTTCTATGAAATTTCAGTTCATATAGGTAGGCTAAGAATTTACCTTGTTTTTTTTTACTTTACATTTTACTGTGCAATACAGTATTGTAATTAATCAATACATACAGTATATAGTTTATACAGTACGGTATTGTAAATTGCTCTTTTGCTAAATTATCACCATTCTTTAAGACTCCTGGGTAGGCTAGGCCATCTTCGACTTACGATATTTTTGACTTACGATGGGGGTCGTCGTAACGAAACTCCATCGTAAGTAGAGGACTACCAGTATTCGCGTATCGAGGTATTACCGTTGAATCTTGATTTGTTGCTTTTCTGCTTTCCCAAGGACCCATATGGGATCATGTTTATACGGCCTCGTGTTTGTGCAGTTGAAGCAATTGGCGGGACCCCGGGGTCCCATCACTGCCTCGGGGTGGGAAAAACCGCGTAGCGACACGAGTCTTGTCGCCTTACCGACAACAACAAAGCTAGTGGTCAATCGATCGGCCTCGTCGAGAGCTACTCGGGGACACTAAGTTTCGTAAAAAGTTGAAAAATTACATAAACACGTCCAATTCGCTGCCTGCGGGGGCACCGGGGCTCGCCTTGGCAAAGAAGCTGAGGATCGACGGCTGACCAGGAGGGCGTCGTCGCCGCTCGCGACTGCGGCGGACGCCCCCCCGGGGCTCGCGTTTGGCCGGTGGGGTGGCGCCCATCGTGTCGATCGCCACCTGCTGCTGCTGCTGCTGGCGCTTGTTGGCGCGAGTCTGGGCGGCGGGCGGCGCGTTGCTGTCGGGATCACGTAGTGGGCGGACTGAACAACAACAACAACAATAATTATTATTATTGACATGATTTTTGCGGGACCCCGGGGTCCCGCCAAATGATTCAGTTGTTGATGCAGAGAGCCCCACAGCTACATCCGCAGACCTGGCGAGCGCCACGCATTTTGCCATGGGCAGCGTGGCGTACTATGGTAACGATGCATAACGTTCCGTTATGACGGTGTGAATAATTTCTTTGACGGCCGACAGGATGTTCCAGATGTTATTTTGAAAACTCCGCCAATATTGCCTGGAACTTTGTGGCAGTATTTAATTCCTTTTGCGATGGACTACGGGGGCACTTTTTTTTTTTAAAAAAAAGATGTATTGCTCCTGACAACATTCTGTTCTAATGCTTTAAAAGTACAAGCAGTCTTCGACTTACGAACGGGTTCCGTTCCCGAGACCCGTTCGTAAGTCGGAACACTTGTTACCGTATTTAAATTGCACGTACGGTCGGTCAGTGTTTTAAAATGTGTTCCGTATCAACAAAGAAAGAGAAGCTTTGTTAAACTCGTAAATAAAAAGAAATGGTGTACATTTGCGAGTAATGCTGTAATAAGTACTGTATCGTGAACAAAACACAAAATAAAGTACCATGAATAGAAAACTTAAAGCAGTTTTGTTATCACGTGAGCCCCGTAATGAGTCCTCACAAACGCGCTCATACACACGGGGGTACACGCACAACAACAAAGACAAAGATCCCCCGTATAGCCCGCAATGGACTGTTGGGGCAAGTGCTGTTAGCGAGCGCCTATGAAGGCCAGTACCGTGGCACGCGAGGGGGGTGGGTGGCCAGCACCACGCCCGGCCGCCTTTGTCTCCCCAGTGGTGATGTTAACTACACACTGCACCAGGTACTCATTTGAGGCTGAGTCGACCTAGGGGAGGCCCAAGAATCGGTTAAGATAAACGTCACTGTGTGTGTTGGCCGTGAGCGGGAATCGAACTCGGGTCACCAAGTTCGTAGCGCAGCGTATCGCTAACCACTACACTACCGCTCCCCACTACAAAGACAAAGATCCCCCGTGTAGCCTTAACAGACTGTAGGGGCAAGTGCACACACACACGTGCTGATGTTCAATACCAATACCCGGGCCATTCATCACGAAGTGGCGGTGACGTCCCCACGGCGCCTGTGCCAGGCTAGGTGCACTTTGAGGCCGCCACGTGAAGCGTCGAAGGCTCGCCGCTGACAGGAGGAGGTCTCTGGACAGACCCAGCAGGCGCCATGGGTTGGCTGACTGAGATGACCGGTAGATGCACCACCAGCTGTATCCCCCCCCCCCCACCACTGTACCAACTTGTATTTTATCCGCCCGACGCTCCGCTCGTTGTTGTGAGCGTTGCTCCTCCGCCCTCCGTTGTTGCTGGAGGGCGACTGCCTCCAACTGCCCAGCAGCAGCGTCCTTGACGAGCCTCCTCCACTTTCACTTGCACATACACGTGGGCGCGCACGCACACATTTTGACTGCTATAATGAGCCAAGAATGTCTGTGTCCTGCGCGTGACGTCACTCCACTGTTGGCCAGCCCCCCTCAATAATAACCATGAGCAGGTGACGTCGTGACGTCACTGCACATGCAGTACCCCCCTCATTAATAATCACGAGCAGGTGACGTCACGCCACATCGAACAGCCCCCCTCAATAATCATAAGGTAACATCCTCCAAATGAACACCCCCCCCCCATTCATAATAATTAGCGGCTGACGTCACTCCACATGGGGGGGGGGGGCGAGGCGCCTCCTTCCCCCTCACGCGATCTCCGTCACGCTGTTGAGACATAGAAGTAAAAAGGACGTCACGATGAACAAGGGATTATAACCCTTAAATGCAATAAGCCTGTGTCACCGCGCCCTTAAAAATTGGACACGAATGAATGCAATGAATATCACGTTGCGGTCTGCTTTTCGCTCGCAAGTTTCAGATTTACTGAAATACACCCCGTCCTAGGACGGGCAAAAGGCAAGTACAGGTAGTCCCCGACTTACGATGGTCCGACTTACGATATTTCGATCTTACGATGGCGATAGCGATACGACAAAATTGTAAAATATTTTTAATTTCGCGCGGCAGGCAAACGCAGCAGCGTGCTAGGTACGATACTGTAACTTTATCATCGCCATCCTCCTCTTCCGACAACTAAGTCAAAGTAGCCATCAACAACCTAACATCGTTCAAGTATGCAGACGACGGACATAATCTTGGCGAGCACAGTAGAATATGATACGTTACGATACGTTCATGCATGTCATGATACGTAGCTTTAGCAACTTCATTTTAGGGTTACCACAATACGATATGTTACGTTCAATGCATGTTAAAAGTTTTTATAGCAGATAGGATTGTTTCCTGAAGAAACTTTCTATGAAATTTCAGTTCATATAGGTAGGCTAAGAATTTACCTTGTTTTTTTACTTTAAAATTTACTGTGCAATACAGTATTGTAATTAATAAATCCATACATTATATAGTTTATACAGTACGGTACTGTAAATTGCTCTGTTTTGCTAAATTATCACCATTCTTTAAGACTCCTGGGTAGGCTAGGCCATTTTCGGCTTACGATATTTTCGGCTTACGATGGGGTAGTCGTAACGCATCTCCATCGTTAGTCGGGGACTACCTGTATATACATAATAACGCTGGCTACTGATGGAAAAGTGGCACTGACATCAGAGGGCAGCACACACGTCAGAAGAGGGAGTATATACGGGGGGGGGGGGGGGGTGAAGAGAACTAAAGAGAAGCTCAGGAAGGGGTCCATCTGGAAGCCCGGGACCCTGCTAGTAGGTTCCAGAAAGAGGGCGTGGTGAGGGCGGAGCGAGGCCACGCCGGGAGGATAAAAGAGGGGCCCGGGGCGAGAGCTCGGGGCTGTTTCTGGAAGAGGATCCCCCTCGCTGTGTTGCTGTTCGTCACCTTCATCACCGCCGTCTTGACCACCCTTAGACGCCGCTAGCTGGACAGCCTGCCAACTGCGCTAGCTAGATAGTGCCATCGAAAGAGGGGAAAGTTTGACTAGCGTGTAAGCGCGTAGGGCGTCTGTAGTTCCCTGACGTGTGGAAGGTGCCTTCAGAACCCTGTCTCCGAGTGAATCACTACATATACACAAACACTCTCAGCGTGAGGCCGTGACTCATGACATCTCGCGGAGGATTGCTCCGCTGAAAAAAAAATAGTGCCGCGGCGCAGTTCGTGAGTGCGAGTTCGCGTTCGCAAGTCAATGCTTTAAAATAAAATGTATATCTCATTGAAGCTGGTTCGTAAGTGCGGATATTGGTAAGTTGGCTGTTCATAAGTGCGGGTGTTCGTAAGTGCGGGTGTTTGTAAGTACGGGTGTTCGTAAGTGTGGGTGTTCGTAAGTACGGGTGTTCATAAGTTGGATTTTCGTAAGTGTGGGTGTTTGTAAGTCACGTGTTCGTAAATGCAAATATTTGTAAGTTCAGATTTTCGTAAGTCGGGTGTTCGTAAGTGCGGATGTTCGTAAGTCAGGTGTTCGTAAGTCGGTTGTGCATAAGTGCGGATGTTTGTAAGTCGAGTGTTCGTAAGTGGGGTGTTCGTATGTGCAGGTGATCGTAAGTCGGGTGTTCGTAAGTGCGGATATTCGTAAGTCGGGTGTTTGTAAGTGGGGTGTACGTAAGTGCAGGTGATCGTAAGTCAGGTGTTCGTAAGTCGGTTGTGCGTAAGTGCGGATGCTCTTAAGTCGGGTGTTCGTAAGTGCAGATGTTCGTAAGTTAGATGTTCGTAAGTCGGGTGTTCGTAAGTGCGGATGTTCGTAAGTCGGGTGTTCATAAGTCGGGTGTTCATAAGTCGGGTATTCATAAGTCACGTGTTCATAAGTCACGTGTTCATAAGTCATGTGTTCGTAAGTGCAGGTGTTTGTGAGTGCGAGTGTTCGTAAGTCGAGCACTGCCAATACAGGCGCCCCCGCTTTGACAACGAATTGGCACGTTCTGTTTACGTGACAAACCCTTTTGTGTCCATAAAAGCTACCTCATGACACAAATTGAATGTTTCTACCTTGTTGGGAAGTATCCGATAAAGTGTTTTGAGACATCACACACACACACGCACATCAAGGTCTTTACTGTACTAGTAAACGAATTGGTTACGTTCTGTTTACGTAATAAACCTTACTAAGTTTAACACATAGGCTTTCGCAACCAATATCTCCATAATACAGATTTTTTGGGGGGTTAGATCGCGTAAATATATAAATGTGTCGTTAAACCCGCCGCCACCCTACAGCCAATTAGTAAGGTTTGTCACGTAAACAGAACGTGCCAATTTGTTCACAAATTTGTCTGTCGCCTGATGAAGCCGGTTGCAATTATTGGCGAAACTTCGTACTCAGATTGTAAATGTTGTGGCTTTGCTCGCCAAAACACAACCAATGTGATGCTGTACTAGTAACGAATTGGCACGTTCTGCTTACGTGACAACCCTCACTAATTGGCTGCGTCGGGTGGCTGCGGATTTAACGACACCCACGTTTATATTTTACGCGATCTAACCCAACACAATAAAAAACCAACAGGGTGCTTAAAAAATAAAATGTAACACTTATATGGGGACTATCGTTTTTAATGGAAAAAAAACGGATAACGATATCACTTGTAACACCGATAACAATTGTACGTTAATAGTTTTCAAAAAGTCCAAACAGCCTCCACTTAAATCTTGGCTTAAAGCTTTGGTGACTGCAGGAATTCATATTCTTGGGGTCTTTCTGTGAAGTCACGTAGATGGATTCAAAGATGTGTATACTTTAACTTAGCTATTTCAATGCTAAATTCTATGCTAATTCCTTTGTCAAGGGGTGCCTTTGCGGATGTGTATGCTTTAACTTTAACATAGCCATTTCTGTGACCAGTCACAAGCTAATCACTCAGCCATTTCAATGTTAAATTATATGCTAATTCCTTTGTCAAGGCGCTTTGTCTCTTCTCACACAGCTTAGAGGTCGTGATCTGAGCGTGGCTTTTTCACCCCAGCGCTGTCCTCCAGACAGTCTCGTCCCTTCACCTGATGAAGGCTGCTTGTGTTGTGGCCGAAACGTCGTGAGAATATTATTGTGTTATTTTATTTTATCAATTTATTATTTTATTCTCATTCTACGTGACTTTACCGAAAGAACCAAAGAAGATGAATCCTTGCAGTCACGAAAGCTTTAAATCGAAATAAAAACTACGAAGTTTCGATCGCAACGCAAGCGTTCGTCATCGCTTGCGTTGTGATCGAAACGTCGTCGTTTTTGTTGTTATTTTTTGTTATTTTCTTTTAACCCATCTACGTGACTTTACCGAAAGACCCAAAGAATACGAGTCTCCGCTTGTTCGCCATCATTCGCAAACACGTTGCCTGGAATCTTCTTCTCCAGGTTGTCTCCAGAGCCCGGAGGCAGCACATTTCTCGTGGCGTTTGGTCGCAAAACTCTCAGAAGTGTTAATTAACGTTCTTTTTTAAGCATCCCCCATGTTATTGCGCAAGGTGTTTTTATTATTATTGTTTTCATCAGTGCCGGATTAAGCTAGTGCGGGACCTGTAACATATGTTATAAAGGTGCCATAAATAATAAAAAAACACGCAAATATTAAAACACAAATGTTTAACTTGTGCAGTAAAGTAATTGTAAATTTTCATTTGCCATATAGCCAGATAACACGACAAACCCCTAACCTTAAAAACACCCGGTCGTTCGTGAAAGTCGAAGGCGGTATGGTACTATAGTAATAGAGCAAGTGCAGAATCACTGTACCGGAATCGATAGTGATCTGGAGCGCCAACACCTGTGAGAATACTGAAAAAGGCCCAGCAGAGACTTTACTTCCTGAGAATACTCAGGAAGAATAACATCACACAGAGACTGCTGGTGTTCTTCTACCGAGCCTCCATAGAGAGCATTCTTTACATACTGCATCTGTGTTATGGTACACCGGCTGCACAGTGGCTCAGAGGAAAGCGCTGCAGAGGGTCATCAACACGGCCCTAAAAAAAATCGCCGGGTGCCTTCTCCCCACGTTGGAAGAACTACACAATAACTCTTCTCACCCTGGACGCTCTCTGTTTGAGCTGTTGCCATCAGGCAGACGATTCGGATCAGTCCAAGCAAGGACAAACAGATTCAAACACAGCTTTTATCCTACAGCAATTACCACACTCAATACTGCTAATTAATTACTAAGTAATGCTGTATACAATTGACTGTAAAATAAGGATGTGCAATGATAACATGTACTTTTATGTGGGTATACTTGGGTAGTTTTTATGTATAAAATGTATTGATTATCTTTTATTTTATTTTTATTTCTCGTTTTATTGATTTAAATTCATGAATGATGCACTGACTGGTGAGCACTTTAAATTTCGTTGTACTGGTGACAATAAAGGATCTATCAGGTGGCTTTCCCACCTAATGACAGGACGCTTGTGTAGTGCGCCCGAAACGTCGTGATTTATTTTATTTTCTACCCACGTGACTTTACCGAAAGAACCAAAGCTTCAAATCAAGACGGAATTAAAAGCGTTTAGCGCCGGGGAGGGGCCCTTGAAAGTGCGGGGCCCGTAGCTACTTTTGTAGCTACTTTTGTGCCACTGGGATCATCCGGCACTGATTATTTTATATTTTTTTTAGAGTTTAGAAGATAGGGGCCGTCCATAAATGACGTCACGCACCTGGGGGGAGGGGTGGTCAGACATTTTTGACGATGTGTCTGACGAGGTGGGGGGGGGGGTGATGTGACGTCACATCAAAATACGCAACTTTAAATAAATGTAGACAACGCGTTCTACTTAATTAAATAGACTTTTTTAAACAAATGTTTTCTCCTGCAACATCAGAGTGCGGCGCCACATTAAATACGCACTACAATGACAGTAGTTTAAAGCGATTTGAAGCATGTTTTATTTTTGGGGTGGGGGGCAGAGCTTTGTGACGTCATATTTGGGGGGGTCTGACTTTTTGTGACGCCGTGTGACGACGAGGGGGGGTCAAAAACCGTCCAAAATTGCGTGACGTCATTTATGGACGGCCCCATAGGCTTCGGTGGAAAAATGATCGTATAATGGGATTTTGTGGGAGAGTGGGGGGTGGAGTGGGGGGTGGAGTGGAGTGCGGGGTGGGGGGTGGAGTGGGGGTGGGGTGGGGGGTGGAGTGCGGGGTGGGGGGCGGAGTGCGGGGTGGGGGGTGGGGGGTGGAGTGGGGGGTGGAGTGTGGGGGGTGGGGTGGAGTGTGGGGGGTGGGGGAGGTGGAGTGGGGGGTGGAGTGGGGGGTGGAGTGGGGGAGGTGGAGTGGGGGAGGTGGAGTGGGGGAGGTGGAGTGGGGGGTGGGGTGTGGGGTGGGGGGTGGAGTGCGGGGTGGGGGGTGGAGTGTTGGGTGGGGGGTGGAGTGTGGGGTGGGGGGTGGAGTGGGGGGTGGAGTGGGAGGTGGGGGGTGGAGTGGGGTGGGGGGTGGAGTGCGGGGTGGGGGGTGGAGTGGGGGGTGGAGTGTGGGGTGGGGGGTAGAGTGGGGGGTGGAGTGTGGGGTGGGGGGTGGAGTGTGGGGGGTGGGGTGGAGTGGGGGAGGTGGAGTGGAGTGGGGGGTGGGGTGCGGGGTGGGGGGTGGAGTGCGGGGTGGGGGGTGGAGTGGGGGGTGGAGTGTGGGGTGGGGGGTGGAGTGGGGGGTGGGGGGTGGAGTGGGGGGTGGAGTGGGGGGTGGGGGGTGGAGTGTGGGGTGGGGGGTGGAGTGGGGGGTGGAGTGGGGGGTGGAGTGTGGGGTGGGGGGTGGAATGTGGGGGGTGGGGTGGAGTGTGGGGTGGAGTGGGGGAGGTGGAGTGGGGGGTGGGGTGTGGGGTGGGGGGTGGAGTGGGGGGTGGAGTGCGGGGTGGGGGGTGGTGTGCGGGGTGGGGTGGAGTGCGGGGTGGGGTGGAGTGCGGGGTGGGGTGGAGTGCGGGGTGGGGGGTGGAGTGGGGGGTGGAGTGGGGGGTGGAGTGTGGGGTGGGGGGTGGAATGTGGGGGGTGGGGTGGAGTGTGGGGTGGAGTGGGGGAGGTGGAGTGGGGGGTGGGGTGTGGGGTGGGGGGTGGAGTGGGGGGTGGAGTGCGGGGTGGGGGGTGGTGTGCGGGGTGGGGTGGAGTGCGGGGTGGGGTGGAGTGCGGGGTGGGGTGGAGTGCGGGGTGGGGTGGAGTGCGGGGTGGGGTGGAGTGCAGGGTGTAGTGGGAAGACAAGTTCGCCGCGGTCCCTTAGAGAGCGGCTGTTGTGTTGAGCTACAAGAAGCGACGGCGGTGGTGGCGGCTGACGCCTCTCTCTGTCTCACTGTCTCTGTCTCACTCCGTCGCTCTCTGTTTCACTCTCCCCCTCACTCTCCCCGTTGTCTCTCACACTCTCTGTCTGTCTCTGTGTCTCTCTCTCTGTGTCTCTCTCTCTCTGTCTCTCTGTGTCTCTCTCTGTCTCTCTCTGTGTCTCACTCTCTCTGTCTCTCTCTTGTGTCTCTGTGTCTCTCTGTCTCACTCTGTCAGTGTTTCACCGTGTGTGTCTCTCGCTGTCTCTCTCTGTCTCACTCTCCCCGTTGTCTCTCTGTGTCTCTGTCTCTCTCTGCCTGTGTTTCATCGTGTCTCTGTCTCACGCTCCCCGTTCTCACTCTCTGTGTGTCTCTGTGTGTCTCTCTCTGTCGCTGTCTGTCTCTCTCTGTGTGTCTCTCTCTTTGTGTCTCTCTCTGTCTCTCTCGCTGTCTCTGTCTCTCTCTGTGTCTCTCTCTGTCTCTCTCTGTGTCTCACTCTCTCTCTGTCTCTCTCTTGTGTCTCTGTGTCTCTCTGTCTCACTCTGTCAGTGTTTCACCGTGTGTGTCTCTCGCTGTCTCTCTCTGTCTCACTCTCCCCGTTGTCTCTCTGTGTCTCTGTCTCTCTCTGCCTGTGTTTCATCGTGTCTCTCTCTGTCTTACTCTCCCCGTTGTCTCACTCTCTGTGTGTCTCTGTGTGTGTCTCTCTCTCTGTCTCTCTCTGTGTCTCTCTCTGTGTCTCTCTCTCTGTCTCTCTCGCTGTCTCTGTCTCTCTCTGTGTCTCTCTGTCTCTGTCTCTCATCGTGTTCGTTCAAACGTCTCCCCCTTTTGCTCGCGTTAATATCGCTTCGTTGGGGGGGGGGTGTGTGTTTTTTTGGTACTTAACTTTACTAACGTGATTTTTTTAACACGACAAACAATCAAGCAATCAATCAATCAAGCAAGCAAATCCCGCGTGAGTCCTGCTGCTTGTTGCTGTTGTTTGACCGTCTGCGTTAGCGCTGCTGGTACAGTGCGATACTGTACCAGCAGCGCGATACTGTACCAGCAGCGAGCGAGACTCATCGGCAGGACGATCGACGACTTTGTTGGAGTTTAAAAGTCGAACTTAACACAGGTCGCGATAACCTCCCCGAGTTAAACTAATGTTCGGTTCGTGCTCGACGATTGTGGGGTTTTTTTAAAATAAAAAATATAAATATATATTTTTTTAATAAAAAGGGAATTCCCTCAAAGGCGCGTGAGGTAATCTCTGTACGGAAATGTAACACGGACGGAAGATTTCCCTGTTGTGTGTGTTTTTAAAACTATATAAAAATGTTTTAGTTCCGACTAAACGGAGCTGATATTGTTGATGTATCTTGGTTCTTTCGGTAAAGTCACGTAGGAGGGAAATAATGAAATAATAAAAATAAAAAAATATTTTTTTTGTTTTTACTATAATAAAAATAAAACGTATTATTTTATTGTTTTATTTTTACTGTAATAAAATAATAAAAATAAAACTTAATATTTTATTATGTTTTATTATTTCCCTTCTACGTGGTGGTGACTTTACCGAAAGAACCAAGAATGTTAATCCCTGCAGTCACGAGAGCTTTAAATGGAAGTTGTTGATGCACTTTGTTTTAAACACGAACTATGGTGGTCAACGTGGCCGGGGAGGTCAGAGCGACCCCCTTGGATGGGTGTTGGATGGGTGTTGGTTGGGTGTTGGTTGGGTGTTAGATGGGTGTTGGTTGGGTGTTGGATGGGTGTTGGTTGGGTGTTGGTTGGGTGTTGGTTGGGTGTTGGTTGGGTGTTGGATGGGTGTTGTTTGGGTGTTAGATGGGTGTCGGTTGGGTGTTGGATGGGTGTTGGTTGGGTGTTGGTTGGGTGTTGGTTGGGTGTTGGTTGGGTGTTAGATGGGTGTTGGGTGTTGGTTGGGTGTTGTTTGGGTGTTAGGTGGGTGTTGTTTGGGTGTTGGATGGGTGTTGGTTGGGTGTTGTTTGGGTGTTAGATGGGTGTCGGTTGGGTGTTGGATGGGTGTTGGTTGGGTGTTGGTTGGGTGTTAGATGGGTGTTGGTTGGGTGTTGGGTGTTGGTTGGGTGTTGTTTGGGTGTTAGGTGGGTGTTGTTTGGGTGTTGGATGGGTGTTGGTTGGGTGTTGTTTGGGTGTTAGATGGGTGTTGGTTGGGTGTTGGATGGGTGTTGTTTGGGTGTTGTTTGGGTGTTGTTTGGGTGTTGTTTGGGTGTTGGTTGGGTGTTGGTTGGGTGTTGGTTGGGTGTTGGATGGGTGTTGGTTGGGTGTTGTTTGGGTGTTAGATGGGTGTCGGTTGGGTGTTGGATGGGTGTTGGTTGGGTGTTGGTTGGGTGTTAGATGGGTGTTGGTTGGGTGTTGGGTGTTGGTTGGGTGTTGTTTGGGTGTTAGGTGGGTGTTGGTTGGGTGTTGGATGGGTGTTGGTTGGGTGTTAGATGGGTGTTGGTTGGGTGTTCGTTGGGTGTTGGATGGGTGTTGGTTGGGTGTTGGTTGGGTGTTAGATGGGTGTTGGTTGGGTGTTGTTTGGGTGTTGGATGGGTGTTGGTTGGGTGTTGGTTGGGTGTTGGATGGGTGTTGGTTGGGTGTTGGTTGGGTGTTGTTTGGGTGTTAGATGGGTGTTAGATGGGTGTTGGTTGGGTGTTGGATGGGTGTTGGTTGGGTGTTGTTTGGGTGTTGGATGGGTGTTGGTTGGGTGTTGTTTGGGTGTTAGATGGGTGTTGGTTGGGTGTTGGTTGGGTGTTAGATGGGTGTTGGTTGGGTGTTGGTTGGGTGTTAGATGGGTGTTGTTTGGGTGTTGGTTGGGTGTTGGTTGGGTGTTAGATGGGTGTTGGTTGGGTGTTGTTTGGGTGTTAGATGGGTGTTGGTTGGGTGTTGGATGGGTGTTGGTTGGGTGTTGTTTGGGTGTTAGATGGGTGTTGGTTGGGTGTTAGATGGGTGTTGGTTGGGTGTTGGATGGGTGGTGGTTGGGTGTTGGTTGGGTGTTGTTTGAGTGTTAGATGGGTGTTGGTTGGGTGTTGGATGGGTGTTGGTTGGGTGTTGGTTGGGTGTCACAGAGTTCCAGATTCGACTTGCGTCTAGAACTCTCTCTCTACTTCCAGACAGAGTTCCAGATGTGACTGACGTCTAGAACTCTCTCTACTTCCACACAGAGTTCCAGATGCGACTGACGTCTAGAACTCTCTCTCTACTTCCAGATAGAGTTCCAGATGCGACTGACGTCTAGAACTCTCTCTCTACTTCCAGACAGAGTTCCAGATGGGACTGACGTCTAGAACTCTCTCTACTTCCAGACAGAGTTCCAGATGTGACTGACGTCTAGAACTCTCTCTCTACTTCCAAACAGAGTTCCAGATGCGACTGACGTCTAGAACTCTCTCTCTACTTCCACGCAGAGTTCCAGATGTGACTGACGTCTAGAACTCTCTCTCTACTTCCAGACAGAGTTCCAGATGCGACTGACGTCTAGAACTCTCTCTCTACTTCCAGACAGAGTTCCAGATGTGACTGACGTCTAGAACTCTCTCTACTTCCAGACAGAGTTCCAGATGTGACTGACGTCTAGAACTCTCTCTCTTCTTCCTCACAGAGTTCCAGATGGGACTGACGTCTATAACTCTCTCTACTTCCAGACAGAGTTCCAGATGTGACTGACGTCTGGAACTCTCTCTCTTCTTCTTCACAGAGTTCCAGATGGGACTGTCGTCTATAACTCTCTCTACTTCCAGACAGAGTTCCAGATGGGACTGACGTCTATAACTCTCTCTCTCTGCTTCCTCACAGAGTTCCAGATGTGACTGACGTCTAAAACTCTCTCTCTACTCCAGACAGAGTTCCAGATGTGACTGACGTCTAGAACTCTCTCTACTGCCACGCAGAGTTCCAGATGCGACTGACGTCTAGAACTCTCTCTCTACTTCCACGCAGAGTTCCAGATGTGACTGACGTCTAGAACTCTCTCTCTCTCCTTCCAGACAGAGTTCCAGATGTGACTGACGTCTAGAACTCTCTCTCTACTTCCTCACAGAGTTCCAGATGTGACTGACGTCTAGAACTCTCTCTCTACTTCCTCACAGAGTTCCAGATGTGACTGACGTCTAGAACTCTCTCTCTCTCTACTTCCACGCAGAGTTCCAGATGTGACTGACGTCTAGAATTCTACTTCCAGACAGAGTTCCAGATGTGACTGACGTCGAGAACTCTCTCTCTACTTCCACGCAGAGTTCCAGATCGGACTGACTTTTAGAACTCTCTCTCTCTACTTCCTCACAGAGTTCCAGATGTGACTGATGTCTAGAACTCTCTCTCTACTTCCAGGCAGAGTTCCAGATGGGACTGAATTGGAACTCTGTCATACTACTTACACGCCAGAGGTTGGCTACTGAAAGACAAATTTGTGGTGACAAGATTCTTTAAGAGTGGACTTTAGAGATAGCATGTTAGCTTTCTAACAGCTGTGGAGTCTGTCAGAAAAAAATGGATTGCTTATTTGTATACATGTAAGTTGAGGGTGGCTAGGAGATGTTGACTGCCTCGCCTGGTATACAGGTTGTGGGTTCGATGCTGACCCTGACACTTGTATATCTGGAGTTGGCACGCTCTCCCCGTGGTCGCGTGGATTTTTCTACAGGTCCTCCGGTTTTTCCTTCCACATTTAGAATCAACATTATGCGTTAAGGGTATTTGGCTGCTATAAATTTCCACGTGACGACAAGTCACTCAGTTGACCTATCATTTGTGATAGCCAGGTCGCTTATGAAAAAGCTGGGTATAGCTCAGTGGGCCTTACCTGATATAATAAAACGTTTTAAGGGATTGTTTTACAATGTAGAATGTAAATAAATACGGCAAAAGTTCTGTTATCCGGCATCATCAGGAAGGGGTTCAGGTTAAAGATGCCGGTTAGTTTAGACTTTAGAGAGTTATAATTACAGTTCACCAAATTTTCCAAGTAGTAAACTTTTTCAAAGAAAAAACTATGATACAAGAAATAATATTACCCTTTTACAGAGGCACTTACCGGTCAGTTGCAGAGCATTCTTAGTTGATTGCAGAAAATCAGTGGGGGACCGTTCAGAGTACAGTATACAGTAGTACAGCGCTGTACGTACAGACTTCCGCTAGCTCCACCGCTCGGCAGCGTCCTGAAGTTTCCCTAAACAACGACAACAACAATGGATCTACGGCAGGCGCACGGAAAGATGCCGGATGGCTGTCAGAATTTTTTCTGGATCCGTGCAGGAAACATTTGTATTTCCGTCTATGACGAGATGCCCGTTAATAGAGCATTCCGGATGGTAAAGTGCCTGATAACAGACCTCTTGCTGTCACCACTGTTGGTATGGTTTTTGTTCAGGGTAAATCTTTTCCATGGCATTGACTATTTGGCATATCTTGCAAAGTTTGTAAAAATGCACGAATAATTGATGTATTCTTCCGTTCCTGTTCACAGTTTTACTCCACACAACCCTTAATTTTTACCCAAAGTTATCGCCTTTAACGAGACAAGAAGCATCACCAGAATGGCGTGCGCAGTGGCCGCCCCTCTACTGGAGCCGAGCGGGGACTTCCCGGCGTGGCTGGAGGCGCAGGGCGTGAACGCGGAGGTGGCCCGGGCCATGGACTCCGAGCTGGGCATCCGGGACTATGGGGTCCTGCGCGCCTGCGTCGGGGACAGCCTCGTGCGGGCCGAGCTGCTGGCCACGGCGCGCGACCGCCTGCCCTTCGGCTTCTACGCCGTGCTGCGGCAGGTGGTGAAGGCCCTGCGGGGCGCCGAGCGCCACGACGGCGCCGGGACGCCGCGCTGGGACGACGACGACGACGCCGCCGCCTCCCCGTGTGGCGACGTGACGCTGGCAGGCCTGGTGGACGTGCTGCTCGCGCTGTTCAGTGGCTTGAGCCGGGAGCTGCTGCTGTCCGCGCGGAGGCTGGGCGAGTGGGATGGACTGACGCATCCCACAGCTTTATCAGCCACAGGTGCTGACAGTCCTGAAAATGTGGGGCTGGAAACTATGGATGACCAAGAAAACAGTGATGGGGATTTCACTTTAACCGCAAGAGCAGTCACTCCCATGGATGCAGCAGATGATTTTGTTGCTTGTCCAGCGGAAGGTAATGTGCACGGTGTTGACGTAGTGCTTTTGATTTTAAATTTCTCGTCTCCGGTGAGATGTTAGGCCTGTGATTATATTTGATCCCGTTTATATTTAATCTGTGCGATCGTTGCTACGAACGCCCGCTGGCCCAAACTGCCACAAGACAATACCAAACGCAGCGGTTTTTGTTTTCCAGGTGAGGCTGAGGCTCGCCAGTTGTTATCCGATGAGCTCTTAAACCACGATAAGATGTTGACTGTCATCAAAGTTGAGACCACCGAAGGTAAGGTTTTGGCCAAGAGAACTGTTTAAGTCAGTGAGTGCATTTGTTTTTGTATACGGCTCAAGTTGAGCATTATGTCCGACGCTCTCTTCAAAGCAAGGTGAAACTCTAAAGGAAACGTCTCCCTGACTGTCCGTCATGAGCTGCAGGCTTTGTTAGTGACACAGTAGGCTCTTGTAGATCCCCATAGAATGAAAATAAAGTGTTGTTTATGCCCTCAACTTTTGTACTGATTGGTGCGGGCACGAAATGGTCTGTCATGGAGCTTTTACAAACCTGAAAAGACTTTTTTTTTTACCCAATTGATGGAAAGCATCGTCGTGTCTCCAGTTGTCCGCATTGGATTTTTCTGACGGCTTATTGTATTTCGTTTGTAAGAGTAATTGTGAAAAAGAGGTGTCCAAGGGAACGGGTTCACCAAATTCCATTGTTAGGGCACATTAATTCAAAACGGTTATAGTGGGTTATCGTCCTGCACTCCCAACTGTTGACGGGCACATCTTTAATTTCCTACAACCGATTAGCATCGAGTCTTAAGCGGTAGGCTTGTGCGTGTGGCGTGGTGGCAGAATACTCTATCCTACAGGGGGCACAGGTTAATGAGTGCGTGTTTTGGTCCGAGTTATTTATTTTACTTTGGAAATTCTTATTTTGGGGGAGCCTTTTAGGTTTACCCTTTGAGTTCGGACATTCATGCATTCTCGCGCACTTGCCCTGCTCGATCCTGAATCGTTGTCCGTTGGTGTTTGATTTATCCCGCAGAGGAGAAGTGGAACCCAGTTGCAGACTTCGAAGATTTTGACCCCGGGCAGACGTTGCAGAGAGTGAAAACGGAAACCCGCGGAGGTGACGTAACATATTAAAACCCGATTGCAGCAAAACCCCTCTTATCTGCGGCTCCTGCTGTCAGCGGTGCTGAATTGATCTGCGACGATTCATTTTAATGAAATGTTTTCAGGTGTCACATGGAAAATTCGCTATATTATTACGGATAAATGAGTCGATGTATTTTGCCTCCTGTAAGAGGGACGACGCGCGCGAAACACTTGGCACGGTGCTTCGGGCAGAAAACCAACCGCAGACGACGGGATTAGCAGCCATCGCGTGCGGCAAATTACGTCGAGACAAAACCCCGTTGACCGTTTTGGGTTTTGTCGCCTTTTCCTCCCCTGCAGGCACGAGGAGCTCCCACGATCGCTCGCGGCCCGTCGTCGCGGACGTCGACTTTCTGCGGGACGCCCAAGCGGACGCGCCCCCCGTGGGCAGTTTACCCGCGCCTGCCCGTACGCGGCGGCCGGCGTTTGGCAGAATGCGCGTCGGCAACGCCGCGGCCGCCGCGAGTGGCGCGTGCGAGGCCGAGCGGCAGCTCGCGATGGGATACGCCCGGGGCGAGCAGGCCGCGGACAAAGACGTGGCTCTGCCGCAGGAGGAGGATCGCCGCGACTTTGCCTTCGCCGGCGACGGTCAATCGCCGGCGTTCGAGCCGATTCGACGGAGATCGCTGAAGGTGGCCGCGGGCAAGAAGTTGTTCGGCTGCCGGGTTTGCGGGCACTTCTTCTCGATGAGGTGCAGCCTGGTTCGCCACCAGCGCTTGCACACGGGCGAGAAGCCCTACTCGTGCAACGTGTGCAACCACCTCTTCTCCTCGAGCTCCCACCTCAAGTCGCACGAGCGGACGCACACGGGAGAGCGGCCCTACCGCTGCGAGGTGTGCAAGCAGAACTTCTCGCAGCTGAGCACGCTGAGGCGCCACGAGCTGACGCACACGGGCGAGCGGCCGTACCGCTGCAGCGAGTGCAGCCAGACCTTCACGCGGAAGAACGTCCTGAAGAAGCATGAGCGAACGCACGCGAGCAAGAGGCCCTACCGCTGCGGCGTGTGCGGTCAGACCTTCACCAAATCGTCGTCTTTGAAGTTCCACCAGCGCACACAGGTGGCGTGCTCCGGAATCGGCGATTTAAACTAAAACGTTTTCTTTTTTTTTACCAAGTAAGGCCCTGCTGTGATGGGAAAAAAAAGATAGCTTATCGAACCCTCCTACATACCAAGCAAGGGAGATAACATCGCAAACACTTTCGCTTGCCACCCTCATACGAAAAACGTTTTTGCATTTTAATTCATGTTTGTGACAAATCTTACTGAATTGGCTGTGTCGATTGGTGGCGGGATTAACGACACATATATATTTACGAGATCTAACCCAAAAAAAAAACTTGTATGGATATTGGTCGCGAAAGCTTACATGTTAAACATAGTTCATGTTATTACTCATAAATTGTATTATCGTCACTATGCTTTGCGAGAATCGTTTACTTGGTGAAATACGTTTTTAACTTAGTGTCTTCGTTGTGCTCCGAGTAGTGTAGAGAGACACAAGCACTCGTGAACAACGTGGTTTCTCAATAATCGCGCAAGAGTTACAGGTACAGTGCAAGCAAGCCAGCTTCTCTAAAATGTATTCATTGTTTGAGGCCCCATCTGCCTGTTACAAGTTGATTCGTGAAGAGAAGAGAGTAAACTGTGCAGACATCTCTTGATATGTTTTTCAAGAGAGAGGAAACACGAGCACCAAAGGGAATTAGCATCTGCAGAACATGGAAGGACCCAGTGGCATCAACATCTGCAGAACACGGAAGGACCCAGTGGCATCTACATCTGCAGAACACGGAAGTACCCAGTGGCATCAACATCTGCAGAACGTGAAAAATCAGTGGCATCCGAAGAACGTGAAGAACCAGTGGCATCTACAGGTCCGGTTCAAACATTTATTATTGGTTGTGAGTGGGAATCAGTCGGGTCACCTGACCCAACATTGGCATGTTTACTGGGTAGGCTGGCCAAACAAGAGACGGACAAAGTCAGGAGTTGGATGGCCGCTGGTTGTCTTTAGGTGCATAGGTCGCTTATCCTCCTTGGGTTCCTCGGCTGATGTGCTGCGAACTTCCGCCCCCTCTCACTAGTCTACGCAGGGGCAGAAGTTCACTGCGCTCCGGCCTGCTCCAGGAACTCGCACACAAAGAAAACCACGAGGTGCACAGTGAAATAACGCGATGCGCATCGTAACTGGAACCCTCGAGACCGACGCCAATCCCCTGGGCTCCCACGTGTTCTGGCAAACATTCTGCCACCAAATACCTGCAGCGATGTGCATCCCGCAAAGGACTTTACACGTTTTTTTCTTCCAACGGCAACCACCGAACCGTCAACTAAGGCCCTCAACCATTGTACATTAACCCCCGATATGGCACGGTTGGCTTCGTACGGCGCGGAAGAAGTTCAACGTAAATGCATACTTACCTTGCCGCCGACTCAATTCCCGATCCCCCTTATGGGATTGTGGCATCACCATCCTAGAATCTGCTGGCTAACGGAGTGAAACAACGCAGACGTCCGCAATAATAAACGCCTCATTCAAGACCCAAATCATCGCCGCACCTTGCTTTGACATTCCTCCTCAAAGATGGTGGTGGAACCGTCAACCTCATTGGAATATCATCCGCAGGCCCGATGCGCACGTCTCCGTCATTGGAAGGACAATTAGAGACGAGCCACAGTCGTGCAATTGTGGCCATGGATCCAAGAAACTATGGGCTCTGTAGACCGAAGGGAAATGGGTTGGACGTTTGGTATTCTTAGCCACTCGTCCGACTTGGCGGCCGGGGGGCGAGCTGTCTGCTTGCTGCTTTTGCCTGTTGTCTTTTCCTACATGCTGAACTTCGGTCTTGGCATTAAAACCCTCTTGGTCACCGTTACTATCAAACCACTTACGGTGTTCCCACAATGAACGAGTCAATCTGTAACGCGACGAAGTTTAGTGGCTTGCGCAACTCTTTTGACCAGGCTTTTGCATGCTCCAGTCAGCACGACCTGCCATTCTCCCGTGTTTCCGCATTGACCAATCGACCCCCCCCCCCCCCACCGTTCAAAAACGGTGGCGCATTAACTTGTTCCACGCGACGCGCCAAGCACCTGCGGGTTACCAGTCACGAGAGCTCGCTTGTTGTGAACGTCAGGTTTGTCCGCCTGTACCCTTAAGACTGTTCTTTCATTATACCTAATAAACTGGAAATAAATAAACTGGAAACTGGAAATTATTAACCGGAGTTGAGCAAGTGTCCATGGTAATGGGACGTTACCGAATAAAGATCTCTGTTGAAGACATCCGAATGGACAGTCCCTCCCCATCCGTGCTACATTACCCCCAAGTTGCCCGCAATGTTGAGTAAATCACGCCGACACATAAACGGTGCCCGTGGCGGTTGACCTGCTAACCCCGTTGACATTACGTACGCACAATGTACGCGTTTGCCTGCCTGGCGGCTCGGCACATACAAATGCGCACTCCAGGAGCTTTTGTTGTTATGGGTTGGGCAAGCACAGGCGGTGGCCTGCAATTGGTTATTTGGTATCGTGGCCATGGGTTTGGTACTTTGGTGGACAGCTGTAAGAACGGTCCGGTGATTCAACGTTGAACCTCACGTGCGCACCGAGCTCTACCAATACGGCCAGGCGCATTCTCGGCGATGCGTTTGAGCCACCCGAGTTCCGATTTGGTCAAACTCCAGGCGACAAGAGCAGCATGGGTGCGTGTGTGGTGTTTGTGGTGTGAGGGTTCGAAATTGGTTGTGGGCTTTATCTGGTAGGATGGGGGATGGTTTAAATTTTATTGGTGTTTGGGTGATTTGTTTACATTTCTTAAACTTTGAACTCATGTTTTTTTGCTGTCGTAACGTTCTTACCAGCTTTATAGCTCATCGGATTCTTCCAGTATAAAGATTCAGATTCTGTCTGGTAATTGTTAGTGGTCAAGTTGATGACAAGTACATCCTTGGGAGGACATTTTAAAAAAGTGTCGCCATCAACGGAATCACACTGCATGCTCCTGGCCCCTTTCAAGGCCCCATGAACTCTTATAGAACGCGGTGCAGCTCGGATACAAACCACAGTCACCCACGTACTTCGGTGTTTTTTTTATAATCCTGCACTCATTTATGATAATGGCTGGAGAAAAATGAGGCCTGGCTACGCCCGCGAATCACAAAATCATCATCGTTACGTATGTCGAACCTTCCGCACCGTACGTAGCCGAGTGCTAAAAATCGGAGGTACGGGGGAAGGACGACAAGTGAGTCGTGTCGAGTGTTACCCTCTCATATGGTTAGTTGGGGGTTCTCACGAAACTGTTTCCTCCCACGGATCCAAAGCACTCGTGTATGGCAGCCAACCGTTGCAGATATATCAGGACCCTTGAGACGGCGAGGCTTTCCTGGGGGAAAACAATGTATTTCATCACAATTATAATAATCAACCTCGATTGGGCGCGACCTGCTTTACGCCACCGACCGCCCACCCCGGGTGAACCTTTCGCTTCAGCGCGGGCCGTTAGTCCGGATGGCTTCCAAGCGCTGCGCAGGTCACACCGCTCTTTAAGAAAAAAGATAAGAAAAGGCTTGAGCTACAGCGACCCCACGAACTGGCATACCCCCATCTTAAACTTAAAAGGTTATTTAAAAGGTTGTTAGAGCGCCTCGTCGCAGTTGGCACGAGTCGGTAATTCCCACGGCACCGACGGCCTCTACAGGATCGCTGACAAACGGTGCACCGCAGCGTTGGTTCGGCCTGGATCTCTCCGCTGCCTTCGACAACACTGACCAAGAGACCCTCGCCGGGTGGCTAATGTCAAGGTTTGGCGTGACGGGTACAGCACCGAGGTGGATTTAGGTCATAACCTTGATGGCGGATCACAGTTCGTCAAGCTGGGTGAATATCAGTCGTCGCCTGTGCCGAGCCTGGTGGGCCCTCCTACAGGGATCCGTCCTTGGGTCTCTCCGTTTGTCAATGTCAAATTTTTGCGCGACATCACGTTCCATCAGTATGCCGACGATAACGCAGTTGTGTTGTGCGGCCTCGGCATCCTCGAAGACTGCACGCGAGCGGATGCTTGTGTGGTTCGCACAAAATGAGATGCTGCTCGACCAAAATGAGATGCTGCTCGACCTAGAGAAGGTCGGAGATCCTGCCTGGTGAGCAGCTGGGCTCAGACGGGAACATTTGTGGATCGGTGGTCGCAGACTCCAAAGATTTTAGTTTTCTGCTCGAGACGAACGAGTCTCGACACCACACAATCAACCGTTGATGTTGCTTGATCACCACGTGCAAAATACGGGTCAGATCCTGCAATTCCAATATTTCGGCTAACCGTCTAGTCATGACATGGCCAACAAGGTGGCATGCAGCAAAGTATTGATGAGGCTGGACTATTGCAACTCACTACTACTCCCAACAGGACATAAAAAAAAACATTAGCGAGCTACAGGGCGTGTACAAAATTCGTTGACGCGTGTGTCGCGACGAGAACTTCCAAGATCCGACCGTATCTCCGATTAGCACGGTTGGCCGCTTACGGTACCAAAGAAGTTCAACGTACGTATCCGTCTAGCGCTTCCCGGTTGCTCAACATATACATGAACAGGTTCTGCTTATTATTTAGACGGTGCTCGCTGCCAACGAACCTTGCCGAGAGACTGTCAAAAAACACAGACCAGCGTGCCAAACCCCAGCATTCAGCCACCCACCGAAGACGGCCACTGCATCGCATGCTGTTAGTTGTGCCCTCTGCACCTGGTCTGGAAAACTCTCTTCTGCCATTAGAAGCCCACTGAAACTGTGCACTTTTGTAATCCAAAGTGAAAAATGTATTTATTTAGGACTGCTTTTAGCGTATAGCCCCTTCCCCCGCACCTCCGATGAACACGGTGGGCTGCGTACGTTGTGAAAGAAGTTTAACGTACAAAAACAAAGATCCCACCCGTGTAGCCTTTACAGACTGTAGGGGCAAGTGCTGTTGGCGAGCACCTATTAAGGCCGGAACAGCACACGAGGGGGTGGGTGGCCAGCACCACGCCCGACCGCCTTTGTCTCCCCAGTGGCGATGTTTACTACACACCGCACCAGGTACTCCTTTGAGGCTGCGTCGACCTCGGGGGAGGCCCAGGACCGGTTCAGATGATCGCCACCGGTGCGAAAGCCCCCATGTGTTTGCGCTGGTGGAACTTCAAAGAGGACGACTGCGTGAACGCCCGACCGCAGACATCGCAGCGGAAGGGCTTCTCGCCCGTGTGCGTGCGCTCGTGGTCCTTCAGGACGTTCTTCCACGCGAAGGTCTGACCGCACGTGCTGCAGCGGTAGGGCTTCTCGCCCGTGTGCTTGCGCTGGTGGCGTTTCAGCGTGCCCGGGAGCGGGAAGTCCTGCCCGCACACCTTGCATCGGTACGGCCTCTCGCCCGTGTGCGTGCGCTCGTGCCGTTTCAGCGTGTCCACCCGCGAGAACTCCTGCCCGCACACCTTGCAGCGGTGCGGCCTCTCGCCCGTGTGCATGCGCTGGTGGTGTGTCAGGTTGCGCCGCATGGAGAAGGTTTTCCCGCAGATCCTGCAGCTGTGGCACGCCGGTACGATCGCGAGCGGATCGTCGTCCGCGACGGAACATCCTCGGTAGGTCGCCGGAGGCGAGGCCACGTCCTTGCCCACGGCCTCCCAGTCGAGCGCAGGACCCATCGCGAGCTGCTCGGGCGTGCACGTGGCGGCCGCGGCCGCGGCTTTGTTGCCGCGCCTCACGTCAGCCGCCGGCTGATGCGTCCGGGGAAAGCGGAGGAAATTGTCGACGAGCGGAGGGTTTGCTTGGGCTGCCTGCAGCGATTTCACGTCCGCAATGAGGAGTCGCGGGCGATCGCGAGAGTGTTTGTTGCCTGCGGGAGAGAGAGCGGCAGTTGGCGATGCTGGTGACCAAAAAAATCTTTCAAAGGCTTCGATTCAATGCACATGTGGCTGGGTAATTTTCTTAACTGCCACTTTAGCTCAGCAACTTACGAGCATCCGACTGCACACAATGACTCAATTGTATTTCCACATCTGCAGTTTGATGGGCAATTTTGCTCAAAATACCAGCACAGCAACCAAAAACTATTTGTATTTATACCAGATAATGCCCACCAAGCTATATATAGCTCTTTTTCGGAAGCGACCTGGTCACAAATGATAGCTCAACAAAGTTGCTCTTCAAGTAAAAACGTAGAGCAGCCAAGTACTCTAAACGCACGTCGATTCTAAATGTGGAGGGAGAAAAATCCACACGTCCACGGGGAGAATGAACACGCAAACTACAAATATACAACCAGGTGTCAGGGTCGGGATCGAACCCACGACCTCTTGCATACCAGTCGAGGGAGCGAAACATCGACATTGCGGCACCACAATTTCATCATCACGATCTGTGGGCAGATAACCCGTAGATGTCTACTGAACAATTTGTCATTGGTTTCCACTTTCCTCTGTCTTGTGCCAACATGCTCGATTCACATCAAGTTAAAAACATTCTTTGAATTGGATTCCATTGAATGGCCACAATGGCACAAAGCCCGAAAAGTATGCAAAGAAGCAGACAGAGTTTAACACGTAGGATTTCGCGACCAAAATAAAACGTAAGACGGGTTGTTTTCTGAGTTAGATTGTGTAAATGTGTGCCGTTAAACCCGCCACCACCCGACGCAGCCAATTAGTGAGGTTTGTCATGTAAACAGAACGTGGCAATTCGTTACTAGTACAGCAGCACACCGGTTGTGTGTTGGAGAGCAAAGCCACAACATGTATAATCCGAGTACGATGTTTCACCAGTAATTACAACCAGCTTCATCAGGCTACAGCCAGATTTGTTGAGAAATCCTCCTGTTTCGTTCCTTAAATAGAGGGGTGGATGTAATAACACTTGTGTGCTCTTCTTGGGCAAAGTGTGGGGTGGTTAATGAATGCATATCAATGCCTGGGTATCCATTTCTGGTTGGGTTATTTATATGGTAATCAACGTGCATTATGCAAGCATTATGGAAACCTATTCTTGTACGTTTTGTCGTTTTTATAAAAATATCTGTACCAACGGTAATCCCTATTGAAGTATGATGACCTCCATAGGGATGCATTTAAACATTGAGGGATGCATTTAAACATTGAGGGATGCATTTAAACAATGTGTTATTTGATTATTCGCTTTCAAGCAGCACTAAGCCTGTAGCTATCCAAACGGTTAAAATTATTTTTATTTCTCTCAATTTCGATTCTCTAATTCATCTTGGCCAGTAAAAACTATTTTCGCACAGAACTTCAACATTATCAAAATCAACTGAGTGCCCATGTTGGCACGCGTGTTCTGCCACTGCCGACAGTTGTATTTGGGAGTATTGAATGTTTCTTTGGTGTTCTTTTAGTCTCGTGCTGATCAGGACTAATGTACAGCACTCAATTGATTTTGATAATGTTAAAGTTCTGTGCAAAACAATGGGCTTGCATAATGCATAATGTACGTTGATTACCATATAAATAACCCAACCGGAAATGGATACCAAGTCATTGATATGCATCCATTTATCTCCCCCCCCCTCCCCCACTTCGCCCAAGAATAGCACACAAGTGTTATCACATCTACCCCTCTATTTAAGGAACGAAAGAGGAGAATTTCTCCACAAACTTGGCTGTCGGCTGATGAAGCTAGTTGTAATTACTGGCAAAACGTCGTACTCGGATTGTAAATGTTGTGGCTTGGCTTTCCAACACACCGGCGTGCTGAACTAGTAACGAATTGGCCACGTTCTGTTTACGTGACAAACCTTACTAATTGGCCGTGTCGGGTGATGGCGGGTTTAACGACACATTTATATATTCACACAATCTAACCCAAAAAATCCTGCATTATGGAAGCAGGCAGAGTTTCACGCTTTGAGCGATTAACATTTGGATCGGAGGATGCACGCCCGCACACACACATGCACACACATGCACGCACACACCCACTGACTCATCGATAGCCCAGGAGCCATTTGTTTTTTTTTTGGGTTGCACCTCGCTTTAAAGCAGTGGATTTTAACCAGAAGCGAGAGGCTGAGGGAGCTGGAGATGCGCGCGGGGGGGGGGGAGAAGCAGCGGCTGCAGTCAAAACCGATGAGCCCATCGGCAACCGAAACGTCGCGATTTAATTTACCTTTACTTATTTTATTTTGTCACCTACGTGACTTTACCGAAAGAACCAGAGAATGGATCCTTGCAGTCACCACAACTTCAAATCTAGAATCAAAGGGGTGCAAGCAAGGCTGCAGTCAAGGTTAAGAACCACTGCTTCAAAGGGAAGCGCAACGCAAGTGGGCAGGAGCCCCTTTGGGTGGGCACGGCGCAGAGGGCACACAGCGAAATGTCAGAAAGAGGAAAGGAAAGAGTGCCTTTCAACATTAGCGAGGTTCACCGTCATAGCTCTCCGCTTTTACGACCCGCTCCTTCCGGCTGAAGCCAGAATCGTCAACGCCCGAAGCCAGGCTCTGTTCAGCTAGGTCTGGATTCAAAAAAGACAAATGCACGCAGAATGGGTTGGCATTGAACAACGCTGAACGTGGCATGGTTAAGAATGTTTCACATGCAGGCTTTCGCGTAAATATGCGTCGCTAATTGGCCGTTTCGGGTGGTGGCGGGTTTAACAGACACATTTATATTTACGCGATGTAATTAAAAAAAAAACTAAACCCTCTATGCGGGTTTAAGAATGTCGGTGTATGGACCTTTACGAGTTTTTACAGAGAATGCTCAAGTCCATTATGGTCAAATACAGGCAGACCTCGCTTAGTGCTCAAGATGGGCGCTGAGAGGGGTCATTATACCATGGCATACATGGGGGATGCATTCCCGACAGCTTGGTTTCTATCGTACGAGCAATATACGAGGGCTTCACTTGGGGCTATCGGTAATTGCGCCACTAATAATACAGATGCGAAACGCTAATAATGTCTTTTAACATCAGTATTCTTATTCTACTGTACTGCTACAAGGCAGCGGTGGGAAGAGTTAAAATCCTTCATGGAGATGTTAAAGCGAAGGAGGCGGGTAGACCGACCGCCGGGTTTCTATTCAGACTTCGAGGTCACAAGCGTGATGATAACTCAAAAAACATGGCATGAAGCCGATTGCCTGTGAAACTGTTTTCTGGAGAGATCTTACAAGCGCAGCAGGGTCTCAACTATGGCGATGGTCATCATCCGATCGTGGTGGAAAAGGTCATTGGACAAAAAAACTGCGTAGCTCCTCACCTGTAAACCAGTAAGTGTCTGGTACTGCCTTGTGGCAGTTTGGGTCTGGACACTTTTGGCAAAGCAGCACAGACCCCGCATGCATATGAAGGACCTTCCAGCTGCATAAGTACCACATTAATCTCTCTGCATTCCCCATCGGTGGGAGGGACTGAACTTGTGGTTAAAGTGAAACCCACAGCACCGGGTTCCACGCTTCTTTGCGTACTGTTCAGATTGTGTTCCGGTTTTAATGACCATGTAATAGATGGTATGTGCCAATAAAAAAAAACACGCACGTTTTTTTCCCTCACGATTACGACGTTTCAAAAACACTTGAACCAGCTCTCATCGGCCTCCGTTCGCCAATTTTGGTTCGGATCTGCTCCCGGTAGCTGTGCGGAGTAAACGCTCTGTATCCCTTGTGACCTCCGGGTGAAAGGAACTTTAGCGGTTTAAATTACTATTGTTTTCCACTTGCCTCTCTCCAGCCGATAGCTCCAATTGTTTAGCAAACTTGCTGTACATCACCTTGACTTTGCTCATTTATCTTCAGCCCAAACTTTGCTCCCTTCATCAAGTTCTTTTAGCATTTCCTTGAGTTCATTATAGCTCATCGGATGCCTCCAGTATAAATAATATATTCTGATTCTGAGCATTGTGTGTCGGACTTGTTCCTCACCAGCCCCTGATAATGATCTCGTTGGTTTTATTGAAGGCATCTCATTGAAGAAACACCATCAATATTATAATAGGGTTTTCCCCCTTTTTTCTGGCAACAAAACTGAAACCTTTTTACAAGGATTCATGTCTGCATTAACCACAATACCTGCAGTCAAAATGCAAACAAAAACATGATAATATATGCATTGTCCTTGAAACTGATTGGTCCACACCAAGGGACGGCTTTCTTTTGAGCCTCGACCAAATTGGTGCTCGACCAGATGACGCCAAAAGGCCTTTTGTAAAAAGGTTTCAGTTTTGTTGCCAGAAAAAAAGGGAAAACCCCTATTATTATATTTTGGTACTGGCAAAGGAGGCCTAATGATGTAGAAACACCATCAAGTTTTGTTTCACACCACGGTAAAGCTACTGCCGGGCCCTGTCACCGTGAACAGTTTTAAAGGGGGAAAAAAATTCTTACCAGCGCAGGTCTCAACTTTGATGGTCATCAACTGATCGCGTTGGAGAAGTTCATCAGATAACAACTTTGGCTCCTCAGCCTCACCTGTAAAAACAAGTCAATATTGCGTTTTAGCAGTTTGGTTCGGTGGGAAGATTTGGAAACGCAGCACAAATTTAAATGTATGCATTTAACACCAAAACGGATATTTTATGCATGTGGAACTTATTTCGCACCGTACATAATCAACTGTGCTAAAATAGGAGGTGCGTTTAGGTAGTTTCATTAAATCCCAAAACACTCTGTGAATACAGGACACAGGGCACATTACCTTCTGCACAAACACCGAAATCTACTGCATCCATGGGGGCAGCTGCTCTTGTGATTAAAGTGAAACCCTCATCACTGCATTCTTGGTCATCCATGGCTCCCAGCCCCACATCTTCAGGACTGCCAGCACCTGTGGCTGATAAACCTGTGGGATGCGTCAGTCCATCCCACTCGCCCAGCCTCCGCGCGGACAGCAGCAGCTCCCGGCTCAAGCCGCTGAACAGCGCGAGCAGCACGTCCACCAGGCCTCCCAGCGTCACGTCGCCACAGGGGGAGGAGGCGGCGGCCGCGTCGTCGTCCCAGCGCGACGTCCCGGCGTCGTGGCGCTCGGCACCCCGCAGGGCCTTCACCACCTGCCGCAGCACGGCGTAGAAGCCGAAGGGCAGGCGGTCGCGCGCCGTGGCCAGCAGCTCGGCCCGCACGAGGCCGTCCCCGACGCAGGCGCGCAGGACCCCGTAGTCGCGGATGCCCAGCTCGGAGTCCATGGCCCGGGCCACCTCCGCGTTCACGCCCTGCGCCTCCAGCCACGCCGGGAAGTCCCCGATCGGCTCCGGCAGCGGGACGGCCACCGCGCACGCCATGCTGGTGATGCTGCTGCTCGTTCTCGGGTCACTCGGTTTGGTGGAACTAAATGACGGTCGTGCAGATCAAATCTGTGAACAGGCGTGCATCAATTCGTTTATTTGTCCTTCCCCCACCCCCGCACCTCCGGTTAGCACGGTTAGCTACATACGGGTGCGAAACAAGTTCAACGTACACACATGCATCAATGAATTCACCCTGCACTTTTAAAAGAAACGTTAGTGACGTAAACCACGTGCAAATGATCTGAAACATGCTAAATTTAGGCTAATCGAAAGAATTCTGTACAATGCAGGACTGCAAAACAAGAGCTATAAAATGACTACGGAATCGAATTCCGCCCCCAAAGTCTGCCGATTCCTGGAATTTATTTTAAAAAGATCTGGGCCACGACTGCAGGCTTCAGAATCTGTATTTATACTGGAGGAATCTAATGCGCTACAAAGCTCTTTTTTTCAGATGTCCAGTCGGGGACACGGGGTGAGAAAGGTAACGTTACGGACATAAACACGGTGTTATTAGTTTACATAACACACACACACAGGCTTGCGAAACAGGGAGATGCAGGGGGGGAGATCCAGGGGGGAGTTCCAGGGCCTGCGAAACGGTGAGATTCAGGGGGGAGATGCAGGGCCTGTGAAACGGGGAAATTCAGGGGGGAGATCCAGGGCCTGTGAAACGGGGAGATGCAGGGCCTGCGAAACGGGGAGATCCAGGGGGGAGATGCAGGGCCTGTGAAACGGGGAGATGCAGGGGGAGATGCAGGGCCTGTGAAACGGGGAGATGCAGAGGGAAATGCAGGGCCTGTGAAACGGGGAGATGCAGGGGGAGATGCTGGGACTGTGAAACGGGGAGATCCAGGGGGAGATGCAGGGAGAGATGCAGGGACTGTGAAACGGGGAGATCCAGGGGGAGATGCAGGGGGAGATGCAGGGACTGTGAAACGGGGAGATGCAGGGGGAGATTCAGGGCCTTGTGAAACGGGGAGATCCAGGGGGAGATGCAGGGCCTGTGAAACGGGGAGATGCAGGGCCTGTGAAACGGGGAGATCCAGGGGGAGATGCAGGGGGAGATGCAGGGTCTGTGAAACGGGGAGATGCAGGGGGAGATGCAGGGCCTGTGAAACGGGGAGATGCAGGGGGAGATGCTGGGACTGTGAAACGGGGAGATCCAGGGGGAGATGCAGGGGGAGATACAGGGACTGTGAAACGGGGAGATCCAGGGGGAGATGCAGGGGGAGATGCAGGGACTGTGAAACGGGGAGATGCAGGGGGAGATTCAGGGCCTGTGAAACGGGGAGATGCAGGGGGAGATGCAGGGCCTGTGAAACGGGGAGATTCATGGAGGAGATGCAGGGACTGTGAAACGGGGAGATTCAGGGGGAGATCCAGGGGGAGATTCAGGGCCTGTGAAACGGGGAGATGCAGGGGGGAGATTCAGGGCCTGTGAAACGGGGAGATTCAGGGGGGGAGATGCTGGGCCTGTGAAACGGGGAGATTCAGGGGGGAGATGCAGGGCCTGTGAAACGGGGAGATCAACTTCCGTGTTCTATGAAGATGTAACAGCATAAGGAGATGAGGAGTGAATCAGCCTCAAAGTTGGGTCCTTCCCTTTAAACAAAAAAACATCACAAAGTCAAAACCGCTACAGCGTTTTGCAAAGCGGTACAGTTTGCACACTACGCGATGTTGTGATGCTATTGTTGTTGTGATGCTAGTGGTGTTGTTGTTGATTATATTTCAACAACACGAGGCCCTGTCGAGAGAGACACAGAGAGCACTCTTCACACGCGACGTGGGAGGGGGCGACTGGTCACGGAGACGCAACTCCCGCAAGGATCTTAAGTCTGTGCTCTCGAGTTTAAAGAAGGCGGAAGAGTAAGGAAGGGGGAGAGTGTTCGTTTGTTAAACGTCACGTTAGCCTCACGTAAATAACAACAACATCAACAACATCACCTGCCGAACGCGGAACGAGAAACGCCCGAGTCTTTTTGCCTCTGCCGGGGCTGGCTGCTGCTGATGATGATGATGCTGATGATGTCGATTCAACGTTGATGGGGGGGGTGGCGGTGATGGTGGCGGTGGTGGAGGGGGCGGAGGGACCGCGGCGATTTGCACCACGCTAACCAAATACAAATTTCACTGTAAGGGGCCTTCCATAGATGACGTCACACACCCAGGCTGTAGGGGGGAGGGTCAGACAGTCGTGACGATGGGGAGGGGGGTTTGAGAAATTTGACGTCACTTCAAAATGCGCAACTTTAAATAAATATAGACAACACGTTCTACTTAATTAAATAGACTTTTTTTAAACAAATGTTTTCTCCTGCAACATCAGAGTGCGGCGCCACATTAAATACGCACTACAATGACAATAGTTTGAAGCGATTTGAAGCATGTTTTATTTTCAATATGGAAATATGGTTTGCGGGGGGGGGGCAGAGCTTTGTGACGTCATATTTGAGGGGGGGTCTGACATTTTGTGACGCCGTGTGAGGAAGGGGGGGGGTCAAAAATCGTCCAATATCGCGTGACGTCATTTATGGACGGCCCCTGCCTGTAACAAAAAAATATATTTTTTGTTTCTGGGTAGTAAGTGTTATTTTCCAATTGCTTATGCCACAAAAGTACATAAAATGGCTATTATTCCCCACAAACTGCGCTTTTGTGACCAGGACAGTGATATTTTGAAATTCACCTATTTCCAATGATAAAACGTGGTGTGCATTTCTGTCATTCCTTCACGTAAAGTCCTGGTAACAAAAGCACAGTTTGTGGGGAATAATAGCCATTCTCTATACGTTTGAGGCGTAAGCAATTAGAAAATAACGCTTACTACCCAGGAGCAAAAATCGTGTCACAAAGTGTAATTGGGACTCCTCCGTGCTGAGAGAAATCAGCTTTGGAGTCATGTCAGGCCCTTGTGAGAGAGTCCCCTACAACAACCATTGTAGCTACAGCAGATCCTGAGAGAGTCTCGACACCCCCATTCAAGCCTTTGTAAGCCCTGGGAGAGAGTCCCCCAAATCAGCTTTAGAGCCATGGCAGCCCCTGGCGAAGAGTCCCTTATAACAACCATTGTAGCTACGGAAGATCCTGAGAGAGAGTCTCTACACCCCCATTCAAGCCTTTGTAAGCCCTGGGAGAGAGTCCCCCAAATCAGCTTCAGAGTCATGTCAGGCCCTTGTGAGAGAGTCTCCTATAACAACCATTGTAGCTACAGCAGATCCTGAGAGAGAGTCTCTACACCCCCATTCAAGCCTTTGTAAGCCCTGGGAGAGAGTCCCCCAAATCAGCTTCAGAGTCATGTCAGGCCCTTGTGAGAGAGTCTCCTATAACAACCATTGTAGCTACAGCAGATCCTGAGAGAGAGTCTCTACACCCCCATTCAAGCCTTTGTAAGCCCTGGGAGAGAGTCCTCCAAATCATCTTTAGAGTAATGTCAGGCCTTTGTGAGAGAGTCCCCTATAACAACCATTGTAGCTACGGCAAATCCTGAGAGATAGTCTCTACACCCCCATTCAAGCCTTTGCAAGCCCTGGGAGAGAATCCCCAAATCAGCTTTGGAGTCATGTCAGGCCCTTGTGAGAGAGTCCCCTATAACAACCATTGTAGCTACGGCAGATCCTGAGAGTCTCTACACCACCATTCAAGCCTTTGTAAGCCCTGGGAGAGAGTCCTCCAAATCAGCTTCAGAGTCATGTCAGGCCCTTGTGAGAGAGTCTCCTATAACAACCATTGTAGCTACAGCAGATCCTGAGAGAGAGTCTCTACACCCCCATTCAAGCCTTTGTAAGCCCTGGGAGAGAGTCCCCCAAATCAGCTTCAGAGTCATGTCAGGCCCTTGTGAGAGAGTCTCCTATAACAACCATTGTAGCTACAGCAGATCCTGAGAGAGAGTCTCTACACCCCCATTCAAGCCTTTGTAAGCCCTGGGAGAGAGTCCTCCAAATCATCTTTAGAGTAATGTCAGGCCTTTGTGAGAGAGTCCCCTATAACAACCATTGTAGCTACGGCAAATCCTGAGAGATAGTCTCTACACCCCCATTCAAGCCTTTGCAAGCCCTGGGAGAGAATCCCCAAATCAGCTTTGGAGTCATGTCAGGCCCTTGTGAGAGAGTCCCCTATAACAACCATTGTAGCTACGGCAGATCCTGAGAGTCTCTACACCACCATTCAAGCCTTTGTAAGCCCTGGGAGAGAGTCCTCCAAATCAGCTTCAGAGTCATGTCAGGCCCTTGTGAGAGAGTCCCCTGTAACAACCATTGTAGCTACAGCAGATCCTGAGAGAGAGTCTCTACACCACCATTCAAGCCTTTGTAAGCGCTGGGAGAGAGTCCCCCAAATCAGCTTCAGAGTCATGTCAGTCCCTTGTGAGAGAGTCCCCTACAACAACCATTGTAGCTACGGCATATGCTGAGAGAGAGTCTCTACACCCCCATTCAAGCCTTTGTAAGCCCTGGGAGAGAGTCCCCCAAATCAGCTTCAGAGTCATGTCAGTCCCTTGTGAGAGAGTCCCCTACAACAACCATTGTAGCTACAGCAGATCCTGAGAGAGTCTCTACACCACCATTCAAGCCTTTGTAAGCCCTGGGAGAGAGTCCCCCAAATCAGCTTTGGAGCCATGGCAGCCCCTGGCGGAGAGTCCCCTACAACAACCATTGTTGGAGCGATCGCAGTTCAAACGGAACGTAATGTACATGAGACATGACGTCATAATGCATTGTACAGGCGAGCTTATTTAAAACGTGACGTCACGCACACAGGCGCGAGGGTATTTAAATCGCGACGTCATCACGCACAGACACCGTGGCGTTTAAACCGGAGCATCGCGCATTATAGACGGGCGTTTTAAATCTTGACTTAAAGCTTTCGTGACTGTAGGTAATTCATATTCTTTGGGGTCTTTCGGTAAAGTCACGTAGATAGGTTCAAAGGAAAATAACAAACAAAATCTACGACGTCTCGATCGCAAGACACAAGCGGTCGTTTTAACTCAGGACCGCTTGTGTCTTGCGATCGAAACGTTCGTAGATTTAGTTTGTTATTTTTCTTTGAACCTATCCACGTGACTTCACCGAAAGACCCCAAAAGAATATGGGTATTTTAAAGTCGACGTCATCACGCATTGTGCACGGGCGCGAGGGTATTTAAAACGACGTGACGTCATCGCGCACGATACACGGTTGGGGCTGCGTTGTTATCTCTACGTCATCACGCATCAAGCCGCAACGCGGGCGGTGTGCGCGATGACGTCACCGCGCCGTGTGTGTGTGTGCAGCGCGCGTTGACGTCAACCGTCAGAATAAAAGTCCCCTGGGAGTGCGTGCGTGAGTGATTGATGAGCGAGTGCGTGCGTGAGTGAGGGGCCGTCCATAAATGACGTCACGCGATTTTGAACGCTTTTTGACCCCCTCCCTGTCACACGTCACAAAAAGTCAGACCCCCCCCTCCTCAAATATGACGTCACAAAGCTCTGCCCCCTCCCCCCCAAAAAAGCATATTTCCATTTAGAAAATAAAACACGCTTCAAATCGCTTTAAACTATTGTCATTGTAGTGCGTATTTAATGTGGCGCTGCACTCTGATGTTGTAGGAGACAACATTTATTAAAAAGTCTATTTAATTAAGTAGAACGTGTTGTCTACATTTATTTAAAGTTGCGCATTTTGATGTGACGTCACATTTCTCAAACCCCCTCCCCCCCCCAGCCTAGGTGCGTGACGTCATTTACGGACGGCCTCTGAGTGCGTGAGTGTGCGAGTACGCGCTTGGCTGAGCGCGTGCGTGCGCGTGTGCGTGAGTCAGTGTGCGCGCGCGTGCGTGTGCGTGTGCTTGCGTGCGCGTGCGTGTCCTTGCGTGCGTGTGCGTGTGCTTGCGTGCGCGTGAGTCAGTGAGTGCGTGCGTGCGCGTGCGTGCTTGCGTGCGCGCGCCACCGCGGTGCGGGGTGGGAGAATCTAAATCCCTGAGTCACTTGTTCGCCGACGACGATATTTGAAGCGGAGTGGCCGATTATAAAATTTTTATTTTTATTTATTTTAAAACAAAAGCAACGCTCTGTCTCCAAGCATGGCCACGGGCGGAGTGTAAGTAACTCATTAACGTGTTTTTTTTTTGGGGGGGGTGGTGGTGGTGGTGGAGGGGAGTTGTGTTTCTTACATTTCAGAGTTTTATATATTTTAAACAACAACAAATGTAATTGAATAGAGACTAGGCCGCAGGTCGCAGCTCTCGTCCAAAAACTAGGTTTAAAGAGTTCAACGCCCTCGTTATTTTGTGATCGTTTTAATACGTCCGGGGAGAGAGTCGAGTGGGGAGTGGGGGTGGTTGTGTTTTTTTTAAATCTCACATTCTCAAAACAAATAAAACATTTTTTTTTTTAAAACAGACAAATAAACCCAAACTTACCTTGCGCGTGAGGCCGTGAAAGTGTCGAGTCACGCCTCGTGAACCGTTAACGCGGCAGCGGCGGCGTCTTTTTTTTTTACAACACATTGCGAAGGGGGAACGACTCGCGTTTACGACGCCTCTATTGCTGTGTTTAGGTCCGCTGCGAAACGTCGTCCTTAACAATCGTCGACGTCGTGGGGTTTTCACTCTTTTTCACCAGCCACCACCACCAGCCACCACCACCAACCACCATCCACAACTAACGCGTGCTGTGAAGTAGCAACTAGTATACTGGTGGATTCTTTCGGTAAAGTCACGTAGGTATATATTTTTTATTTTTCCCACCGACGTCGATGACTTTGCTACCGAAAGAACCCAACCGAGTGTTGGGATTCCTGCAGTCACGAAAGCTTAAAATCTTCAAATAGTAACTAATAGGGCACCGTTTTTGTTTTTAGTGACAACGTTACTCCGATACTAGGCCGTAATTATAATATATTAGGGGGAGGGGACACATCCCCCCCCCCGCAATATTCAAATATGCTCAAAATGCCCCCCCCCCCCAATATATTGCTATAAAATAGATTTCTGTTTATATGATTGTGGTTATGGTTGTACTTTATAAATCCCTAATCTCTGCCATTACATACAATGAAACGAGACAAGGTAAAAAAGAAAACATACAATACCACTATTAGACATTATTGTTAAAAATAAATACGAGTCCATCCCATGTGTTGATGAATTTTTTTTATATTTTAGGCAGGAAATTATTTTAAAATTTAGATTTTTTTCTGTGGGGGGGGGGGGGGGGGGTGGGCGGGGGGACCCCCAAACCCCCTGGAAGATTTGGTCCCCCCCAATGTTCACTCCATGACTACGGCCTTGCTCCGACATCGCTGTCAAAACCCATACGGTTTATAACCCCCTATTCTTGTAACGGGGAAATTGAGTTTTTAGGTCCCATACGGTGTACAGCCGTTTCAATACGGGCAAAAAATGGAAACAATACAATATAAAATATATAAAACAATCAAATTCTCACGACGTTTCGACTGCAACACTAGCAATCATCATCACCTGTGAAAACCACAGCAAGAAAATTGGAAAAAAGTGGCGTTTTTTTAACGTTAGCACCACGGAGAGCGAATTGGCATTTATTCAGATGGACGGGTCTATCTATGTTCGGAAAAGAGGAGGGGGGAGACGAAAATAATGGATGCGGTCTGAAAGCCACCGTAAGCATGAACAATCAAGACCCGAAATGGTTTATCAAATCCTTCCAGTGATTGCTAAGCCAGAATCCATCTTCTCGGTTGAAATTGTCTCTGTGTTTGTATATGTGGATAGCCTCATGAACGAATCTCATGGTAGCCAGATGGCTTGCAGATAACCTCTGTCTTGCAGAAGTCAATGTCATGTGAGCCTACTGAATTATAACAGTGATCTGCCACGCCCGAGGTGTTGGTCCTACCGTGTTTTAGGTCTGCTTTGTGTTCACGGATGCGGTCCGAGACATGTCGTTTGGTTTCTCCAATGTAACTACTACCACAGAGGCAACTTAGTTTGTAGACGCCATGGTACTGTATGTCTGGAATCACATCTTTTACAGACGGAACCAGATCACGGATTTTATGTAATGTGTTGAATCGGACCTGGATCTTGTGTTCATTCAAGATTTTGGAGATCTTTTTTGTGATCCCCGCAATGTAGGGTAAAGTGATGGTTTTTAATGGCTCCTCAAGAGGGTCCTTCTTCATGGTTGAAGTGATAGCTTTGCGGATTGTGTAGTCGGAGTAACCATTCGCCTTAAGAGCTTGGTGTACGTGCTTGAGTTCACTGGCTATGTGTTCCTGGTCGGATATGCATTGGGCTGTATGGTGCAGAGTCTTGATGAGGGAATTCTTCTGGGATGGATGGTGGTGGGAATCCGGTTTCAAGTAAGCATCCGTATGGGTAGCTTTCCTGTAGACAGAGTGGCTCATTGAACCATCAGATCTCTTTTTTATTAGGACATCCAAAAAAGGTAGCTTTCCATCTTTTTCGACTTCCATGGTAAATCTGATGGCTGGGTGTATGGAATTCATGTGGTCAAGGAATTGGTTTAGAGCAGGCCGGCCATGTGGCCAGATGACAAAAGTGTCATCCACGTACCTCTTCCATAAGGTTGGGCGCAGAGTGGCAGTCTGGATGGCGTCAGTCTCAAATTTCTCCATGAAAATGTTGGCTACAACCGGAGATAGGGGGGAGCCCATTGGGGTGCCCTCAGTTTGTTTGTAGAAAGTTCCATTCCAAGTGAAGTATGTATTGGTTAAGCAGTGTCTCACCAGGGGGGGTACCTCAGTGTTTAGTCCTTGATGAACCAAGTCTTCAATGATTGTGATGGTGTCAGGTACAGGAACTTTGGTGAATAAGGAAACTACGTAAAAACTGACAAGCAGGTCGTCTGGAGACAGGGAAATACCCTTGATTGTCGATACCAGGTGAGTAGAATTTTGTACCGCAGAGGTGGTTTTTCCAGTGAAAGGCCGCAGGATTTCAGACCGAAAACGAGCCAGTTTGTAAGTGGGGGAGTTGATAGTTGAGACGATGGGACGAAGGGGTGTATCTACTCTATGTATTTTTGGTAAGCCGTATAATCTTGGTGGCCTGGCAGCAGAAGGTTTCAACGAGAACTGTTTGGTTTGATCAATTAATGCGGTTGAATTAGAAATTATTTTGTTGGTTTGTATGACGAGGCTGTTGGTGGGATCTCTTTTTATTTTTGTATAGCTGCCATCATTGAGTAATTCTTGAATTTTGTTATATTCTATTTTATCCATGATGACAGTGGCATTGCCCTTGTCGGCTGAGAGGATGACAATGTCATCCCTCTTTTTTAATTTATATAATTCGAAACGCTCATCGTTGCTGAGGTTGCTAGCTGGCATCTTAGCGTTTTTGAGGGTTGCAGCGATTTCAGATCTTGCTACGTCTGCAGCGATGTTGACCCAGGCCCTTGAGAGCCACGTCTACTTGGGCAATGATATTAACTGGTATGTGTTTAGGTGTGACTGCAAAGTTTAGCCCTTTAGCTAAAACTGATTTCAGACCATCGGAAATAGAACTGTTACTGCGATTAATTACGACTTTGTTAACGTCTAACTTTTTGGTGTGTGGGTCCGGTCTATTGTTGGAGAGGAGGTTAAATTTGGAAATCAGGTTGTCCTTACATTTGGTCGACTTAGTGGCAGCTAATGAGGCAGTCATATTGTCTACATGTTCCCAATCCGATGTGATTAAAATCACGAGAGGGTATTGCACAAAGAAGGTCACTGCATAGCGCACGCTTTCAGATGCACTTCGGCGACCGTCTGGAACGCTCTTCCGTCCGATATGAACAAGCCACTGGAGCTATGCACTTTTTAATCTAGATTTAATACGCTTTTCTTAACTGATTTTTGTTTTTAGTTTGTTGTCCGATTGGCATGGTTGGCAATGTACGGTGCGAATGAGGTTCTACATACATACTAATACTCTTTAGTTGTACTAATTTGTTGAATCAGTCTGCAGTTCAGTATACACTATTTTATAATTGTCATAAAGAGGTAGGGTAGTTTTTTCACACTTTTCCCTGTGAACCGGGGCCACCTAAGTTCGATTCCGGGCTGCGGCACATTAGTGTTGATCGAAACCTTGAACTGGTCTCTGGGCCCCTCTGAGCTGCCTTCTGCTGTACCTCACACATACCCACAGCCTTTAACATCTTACACCAGTCCTGCACGGTGGTCACCCATACAATCATTAGCCAGTCTCAACCCTGCTTTCTGAGTTCTGATGAGATAGGGCGCATTCCATGTGATTTAGTCATTTTGTTGGGATGTTGAAATTTTGACTGAGTTTGGTCCATTTGCGCGAACTGCCCTGCTGTCTTTTTATACCAACAAACGATCGCGGCCGTGCCCTCATGTTTCCCGTGCGTCTTCCCCCATATGCGTCTCTGCCACCCAGTGATGTGTCGACGGCAATCTTGAAGCAGAAGCAGAGGCCCAACCGCCTGGTGGTGGACGAGGCCATCAATGAGGACAACAGCGTGGTGTCGCTGTCTCAGGTGACGATCCCTCGCTCGCACTTCTTTGTTCTGGCATGTGGCCGGATTTTGTGTGAAAAGCGTCGAGCTTTGTGAACCACGTAACAGCTTCGGGTGGGTTTTTGTTGATACACTCGAGGTTTTTTATGAATTGTCGCACCCCTGCTCGGCTGCAGATGACTACCACAGAACGCAGTGAGGAGGAGCCAGAAGAGATAACGCCGTTGACGCGCCTCGCAATATCGCACTTGGTGATGAAATCATGCCGGCCTTGTCGGATGGATGCCTGTTGATGTCTCCCTGGCATGCCGTTGGCTGGTGTTGTGGCAATGATGATGTAATCCCTCGCAAGAGCTCTCGCGAGAGTAAGAGTTACGATCTCGTCATGACTCCCATATTTACGTTGACATATGATCCGTTTTCCCTTATGGTGTTTAGGATCAAAATACAATTGTAGCTTGCTGGACTTAAAACTAATCTGAATATTCTGTACTCTGGCTTCAGGTGAGTGGCAGTGATTTGGTTGAAATTAAGAGAAACCATGACCCAGAGCTTGATCTCAGGGTCTCAGATGTGCTGGCACAAGCATCAGTCCCCTATGATACTGATTTCCTTGCCTAAAACACATACCCTCAGAGATGTTGACTCATCGTGTGAGCACTTCATGTCCCTGCATTGAAACCCATACCCTCAGAGGTGCTGATTCCTTCCCCTAAAGCACCCGGCTCCTGGACTGAAATCTGTAACCTCAGAGATGCCGACTCAGTATCTCTCGTAGACATCAGCTCCCGGAGAGAGAGAAAGAGTGATGCCTAGCCGCCTCCCCCCCCCCCCCCACCAGAGTTAAAAGTTGATGGCAGGTTGCTTAAACACTCGATGGTGTCCCCGCATAGCCCAAGATGGACGAGCTGCAGCTGTTCCGCGGGGACACCGTGATGCTGAAGGGCAAGAAGCGGCGCGAGACGGTGTGCATCGTGCTCTCCGACGACACGTGCTCTGACGAGAAGATCCGCATGAACCGCGTCGTGCGCAACAACCTGCGCGTGCGTCTGGGCGATGTGGTCAGGTGCGTTTTGCGCGTGCCTGCGCGAGGTTGCGCACCTGTGCGTGTGTCTGTGGTGGTGCATCGGCCAGTCGGCTCAGTCGGTTACCCCATGGCACTTGGGTCTGTGCCGTGACCTGCTGCAAAGGGGCGTTCGACACTTCATGTGGCCTCAACGGGCGCATAGTCTGGCTCAAGCGCCGTGGTGACGTCGCGGCCACTTAGTGGCGAATGGCGGTTGTTGTTGTGGGGAGCAATAGCTTTGCGCTTGGCACACTGCACTACGAACCCGGTGACCCGAGTTCGATTCCCGCTCACGGCCAACACCAGTGACGATTATCTGAACCGGTCCTGGGCCTCCTCCCCTAGGTCGACTCAGCCTCAAATGAGTACCTACCGTGATGTGTAAACATCGCGACTGGGAAGACAAAGGTGGTTTGGCGTGGTGCTGGCCACCCACCCCCTCGTGTGCCGTGCCAGCCTTCGTAGGTGCTCGCATACAGGACTTGCCTCAACATTCTGTTAAGGCTTCTTCGGGGGATCTTTGTGTGTGGAGCGATGCTCATAACAATGAGCAGAGTGCCAGGTGACTAAAACACAGAAAGTTGAGTGTGGTGCACAGTTGGTGGCATCTGTCATCTCCATCAACCCATAATACCTGGGTCCTGTAACATCCTGCCAGCGAGCCTTTGACAACTCCACGTGGCCTCAAGGCGCATCTAGCCTGGCACAAGCGCTATGGTGACTTTACCGCCATTTGGCGACGAACGGTCGTTTGTGTGTGGTACAGTGGAGCGGGAGCATAGCAGCGTAATGCACTACAAACCCAGCTGCCCTGTGCTCGTGTTCTGGTATCTATTCAAAATCTTAAATCAAATTGTTTGTTCAACGTCGTCGTGAATGTCGTGTCCACCGTTTGCTTTAGGGGTCATGTCAACCCCTTATTACAAATATGAAGAGAAAAAAACATCCAATTCTTACGCATTATTTAATGGCTGCTGTGTTGTGTCCACATCGCGTGCGTGCATGCAGCATCCAGGCCTGCCCGGACGTCAAGTACGGCAAGCGAGTGCACGTGCTGCCCATTGACGACACGGTGGAGGGCATCACGGGAAACCTGTTTGAGGTCTACCTCAAGCCGTACTTCCTGGAGGCCTACCGGCCTGTACGCAAAGGTGGGGCATCTCTTGCCTCCTCTCCGTGACAACCCTGTGAAACGGGTGTTTTTGCCAGCCCCCAGAACAGCCCAGTTCTGGTGGCCAAGCGGCAGGTTCTGGGCTCTCATTCACCCCCATCGCTGCGTAATCTCTGAGCTTTGACCATTCAGCATTCTGCTTTCTCTGCCACTTACACCTCCCTAGCCGCAAGCAGCCGTGTGACCAACTTGCCGTGGATAAACCACCACATCTTGTCACATCTCCCGAAGCCAAGCTGTGTTGAAATGGATGGGAGGCTGCCTGGCAATACCAGGTGTGATGTGTGCGTGGGGCTGCTACGTGGGCAGGCGATGGCAGCGTAGCGAATGGATTGCATCTACCTGTGCGGAGCTCTGAGTCTTAACTCACCATCCATATAAGGAGGTTTCCCCCAGGTACTCTGGTTTTTGCCCACAAGCTCTCCTGAGAAAATAATCTTGAGGCTCGGTGAAGTTTTCCAGGGCACATTAATGTTATTATCACTTAAGTGGTGATAATGAGACTGGAAGAGCACACCTCAATGGTCGGGTGCCTACTTTCTAACGGTTGAGGGGTCTGCAGAAGGAAAGAAAAAGTGGCAAGGTATAGTGGCATCGATGTAATTTAATGTTATTTCCCTTTTAGCTTGAGGTTACTCAATGGACAATCAATATTTCTCCTTTGGTTACCCAGAAATCCTAAACTAAGCTAAATACTTAGTTTTAAGCATGATGCACTAATTTGGATCTTTGGCCAACTTCCAACTGAATAGCTTCCTTTCCATGTTGGAAGAAAACAAAGTACGCATGCGAGCGCATCATTACCAGAGGTAATGGTTGCCCTGCACACGCAGGAGCAGGAGGCTGTCACAAGGCTACAGGGGCTGACGTCCACTCGCATGTAACATCGACAGGCTTGCTTATTTTTCTCTTATATCTGGCGCTCGAACTGTACGACGGTCAAAAGCATTCGCACAATGAAGAAAAAATTCACAGAAGGTCTGCACAGATGGGCTCCGGAACCCACTTGATTTACTGCCATCTCTCCGGCCACCCTGAGCGTTCAGGAGCTTCACTAATTTTGCCCGACTCGCCAAACCTTCACTTTCGAAGCGCTGGACCACAGGCTGTGCGCGCAACCGCACCCGACACGAGGGGGAGTGAAAAAAACGTCTGCGACAGACGCGTCTGTCACCTGTTGCGGATGTCTTCGGTTCAGGCGCCCCTCCGGCCGTCCCGGTTTGTTAACCGTCGCCCTCATCATCATCATCATCACGATTCACGGGCAGATAGCCCGTGGGTGTCCACCGCTGTTTGCCTTGGTTGCAAACTTCCTGTTTGTGCTCTTGACTAGTTTGTACACCTCCCCCGGTCTTGTATTCTCCAGCGTAGGGTTCAGTGTCGCGACATTGCTTTTCTAGATATTCCTGATGATCCTTTCTTGCCCCGATATCTCATTGCATAGCTTTTTGTACTCAGTCGCCATTTCATCCTATCCTGTTATCTTTAGCCTTATTTTTTTCTCTTTTCTTGTGCTCGTTCCAAGGTATTCTCGGCTGTCCGTTCTCTTTTGGGTTTCACACGGTGGACTTTCAAGATTCTGTGACGTGATTTGAAAAAAAAGAGTGAGCCACGTGTGTGTGCCGGTGTCACGGTCCAGTCTTGCCAAAACTACTTAATTGGAAAACCAAAGCAACATTGCCTCCGACTGGCACGCTCATGCCCACTTTGCCGGCCAGTGCTGCATTCGCCTTTTTGCCACACAGGGACAGCTGTCATCGGGGTGGTTCCCCCTAGGCTAAAAAAACTGCGAGACATTTGTTACGATACGGCCGCAATATTGTTATTGTTGAGGGACCGATGCTCAGAAAACCCATACGGATAGCCTGTGTGATGATGTTCCTACTTGACTGTACTGCGCGGCACCTTCGCAGGAGACATTTTCCTCGTTCGAGGCGGGATGCGTGCGGTGGAGTTCAAGGTGGTGGAGACAGACCCGAGCCCTTTCTGCATCGTAGCGCCGGACACTGTGATCCACTGTGAGGGCGAGCCCATCAATAGGGAGGTAAGTGGCCTAGGACGTCATTTGATGCAACATCACCGGCAATAACAAAGACAAAGATCCGATTAAGGCCGGCACGGTACGCATGGGGGTGGGTGACCAGCACCACGCCCAGCTGCCTTTGTCTCCCCAGTGGCGATGTTTAGACAGTGCACCAGGTACTCATTTAAGGCTGAGGCCCATGACTGGTTCAGATAATCATCACTGGTGTTTCGCCGTGAGCGGGAATTGGAACGCGGGTCACAGAGTTCGTAGTGCAGCGTGCTGTTTTGCTTGCACCGCTACCCCACCAACAACACCAACATTACCACCAACTGCATCGCCAACATCCATAACAACAACACTACCGTCAACAATACCAACAACACCACCACAACAACAACACCAACAGTAACAACATGATTTTTAAATACCGTACAGCCCTCTGCATCGCGACCAATAATTACAACAGCAACGCCAAAAATACCATAAACAGGCGAAGTGGGTGGTTTGAGGAGACGGCACGGGCCGCAATGCCACCAGTGATATCACCAGGAACAATAACACCACCAACAGCACCACCATCAACAACAACATCACTGCTGCAGCATCGCCACTTGAGTCAGGGTTTATAGACTCTGAGAACCTTGGAGCAGCTGGCTGAGTGCTTTGCATTGATGCTGAGGTATCCGATTGCTGGCTGTGTCGCTCTCTCTTACATGGGGGTTGGTGCTATTTATAGCAATACTGAGCCACACAGTTCAAGTTCTGAGGCCAGGCGTTTATCTTAAGTGATTTAGGTTTGATTGTTGAGACAACGCCAAGTGACTGATTTACTGGCTCCGTGCCTTGACATGGCCATCATGCCCCCTGATAAGAGACACCGAGCCTCGGGGCTTGAACCTGTGCCATCCGAGGTGCTGGTTCGGCGTCTGTGACACCCAGACCTCGGCCTCCTAATAGATGCATGCAGCCCCAGGGCTCAGACCCAGGAACTTAAAGACGCTGACTTGTTGCCATGACTCTCGCGTCAGCACACTGCGATGCTGGTAAACATCCAAGTTAAGGGTCAGTCTCTGGGTGGACCTTGATTGCACCCGTGGTCATTTTGCATTCACTCTCCTGACATAATCTCCAGCCTCAGAGTTTGAACTTGGCGATTAGACATCGCACAACTCTCTGAGAGACGCACAGTCCCAGGGCTCGAACCCAGGTTTTAAAAGTTGCTATATCATTTGCCACAAAACAGACATTGACCGAATGAGTTACGCGGCACCTGCGGCTTGAACCAAGGACCCCTGAGCCACTGGCATAAGCATCATTATCCTAAGACACCCAGCTCCTGGACTGAAACCCATCACTTGTCTGGTGCTCACTCGGTGTCCTTGACGCAGACATCGTCCTCCTGAGCGGACGCACCCTGCGACCTTGGCTCAAACCCAGGCCCTCGAGGATGCTGGCTCGGTGCCTTTACATGGTCGTCATCCCACCGCGATACAGTCGCCTCGCGTGTTAAGCTACGCGATTTTGAAATGGCGCGTGAGATTTAATTTACACTTATTTTCGTTATGCGCGCACTGTTATTGAAATAACGCTCTCCAGCGCCGTTGGCCATGCTGCACGGAACGTGCTGCGAGCTAATCCTTAGTCGGGGCAGCAAAGTTGAGTGGTGATGCCTAAGGTGCGGTACTGACAACCACAAGCGCTGGCAGTGTCAGTCAGCATCTCTCTCCCAAGCCACTCTTCAATCCTACCCTCCACCAGCCACAGTATGCCACACTCAAGCATCTCACTACGTGTTCAAACATCTTTTTGTTTAACTTTTTAAACTTTATTTTAATTAGGCGTTAATATATGCGTGGTAGTATTGTAAATAATACGTTAATGTAAGCGGTGAAATATGTAGACGGAAGAATTGGGTTTGATAGCGTGCCCTCTCTCTATAACCCCCAAACGTTTCCTTTATTTATTTTGAGAAAACTACGTTTAATGTACGGGGTGTTTTCAAGAGGCACAATTCCTGCCCCCTGCCCCCCCGCGTAAAACGAGAGGTGTAGTTGTAATGAGAATCGGCCAGCAAGCAGGACTTGACCCCCGGAACTGTGAATGCTCCTGCAGGAGGAGGAGGAGGCATTGAACGAGATCGGCTATGACGACATCGGAGGGTGCCGGCGGCAGCTGGCGCAGATCAAGGAGATGGTGGAGCTCCCCCTGAGGCACCCGGCACTCTTCAAGGCCATTGGCGTCAAGGTAATAATGTCCCGTTAACATCCCGTGCTGGGCAAAGGCCTCTCCACGTGTCTTCCACCACTCTTCACGATCTCTTTGCCGCCCTCATCCAGTGAGCTCCTCCAGATGTTCTATCGTCCTTCCATCCAGTGAGCTCCTCCAGATGTTCTGCTATCGTCCCTTCATCCAGTGAGCTCCTCCAGATGTTTTGCTATTGTCTCTTCATCTAATATGCTCCTCCAGATTTTCTGCTATCGTCCCTTCATCCAGTGAGCTCCTCCAGATGTTCTGCTATTGTTCCTTCATCCAGTATGCTCCTCCAGATTTTCTGCTATCGTCCCTTCATCCAGTGAGCTCCTCCAGATGTTTTGCTATTGTCTCTTCATCCAGTATGCTCCTCCAGATTTTCTGCTATCGTCCCTTCATCCAATGAGCTCCTCCAGATGTTCTGCTATTGTTCCTTCATCCAATACACTCCTCCAGATGTTCTGCTATTGTCCCTTCATCCAATACACTCCTCCAGATGTTCTGCTATTGTCCCTTCATCCAATACACTCCTCCAGATGTTCTGCTATTGTTCCTTCATCCAATACACTCCTCCAGATGTTCTGCTATCGTCCCTTCATCCAGTGAGCTCCTCCAGATGTTTTGCTATTGTCTCTTCATCCAGTATGCTCCTCCAGATTTTCTGCTATCGTCCCTTCATCCAATGAGCTCCTCCAGATGTTCTGCTATTGTCCCTTCATCCAGTGAGCTCCTCCAGATGTTCTGCTATTGTCCCTTCATCCAGTGAGCTCCTCCAGATGTGCTGCTATCATCTCACAATCTTATTTTATGTCTACCGCTGTCCCTCCCCTCCATTGGCTTGCTATATTTACTACCCAAATGCCAATTTATTGTAATTACTTCCTAAAGTATATCTGTTGTACTTATTTTAAAATCTCGAATCCTAATTTTTACTGCGGTCTCTATCTGTCTGACCCAGCCACGGCTCACATCGGTGGCATTTAACTGAACTGGTCCTGGGGCCTCCCCGCTAGAGTTCCTTGAATGAGAACGTGGTGCAGTGTGTTAGTCCTCAGCAATGGGGAGACAAAAAGGTGGCCAGCCACAGGTGACTCTGGCTACACCGTCCCCCCTCGTGCGTTCTCAATAGGTGAGCGCTTACAGAATTTTCCTCGACCAATCTGTGAGAGTATACACCGCCGGGATCTTTGCCTTTGTTATTCACAGCCGCCCCGCGGTATTCTGCTGTACGGGCCTCCTGGCACCGGCAAAACCCTCATCGCCCGCGCCGTCGCCAACGAGACTGGGGCCTTTTTCTTCCTGATTAACGGTTAGTTGCCGTGACAAGCCCAGACGGGTGACAAATTAGAGCTGGGCTCTTGAATTATTTTAACCCGTTTCCGAGACGTCCTGCAAGTTGCGGGGTGCGTGTCCCGTATACCGCTGGATCTCGGAACGGGCAAGCGGTTCAATGTTCATTTAATTTAGACGAGGCGTAGCGCTGTTGGTTTTTAAAGACATTGACCTCACTGCAGAGAACTGTAGCGACGTGACCGCAAGCTCGGTGATAACTGGTGCCAAACTGTGCCACACGGCCTCCCGCGTGGCATTGTGGGAGCCTCGGTACGTATTCCGACCTGGCATAGCGATGACGTCGGCATTCAATGAGCTGGGATCACGCTGGGCCTGGTTCGGACGGGGGTTTCCTGTCTTTGAGAGGCAGCATTTTGGGGTGGCCACCATCATTAAAGGAGCCTTGGTAATTCACCAGAGAAAAATCATGATTTTTAATCTCCAGGTTGATTCATGGACTTGATTGACTTAACGTGCCACCTCTAGGCATGGTTGGTTAAGTTTGGTTCGTGAGATGGGAGGCCACATGGTTCATAGGGCTGGCACTGACCAACAACGATGAGATCCAACCCACAAAAAAAAAACAACTTTAACCGTGAATAATATTGGTCACAAAAGCCCACGTGTTAAGATGAGATCCTATGTTCGAATCTGGCCCTTCGCCATCCAGGTTATCACGTGTAGCAAGTTGTTGCTCTCAGCTTGGTCGCCAATGACTGCACGGGAAAGGTCACGTTCAAATGAGCTTTGTCGCTTAATTTGACTTTTTTCCGGCTCTCTGAATTAAACCTTTTTTTTATTTTCTTTGCATTCAATGAACACACTCTTCACAAGGTATATAAACAGTGTGCCCATCGTGTTGGTTTAAAAGGATGACTTAATGTCACGACTCGATGCCTAGAGCTCACATTTTGGAGGGGAGGTGGGCGGGGGGAAATTGCCAACAAAAACCTTCGGCGAGGCTGCATACTGTAATGTTTGTGGAAAGCAGCACGGGGTATCTCGGGGGGGGGGTGGGGGGGTCGATGCGTTACTGACGACGTCGATTTTGCGGTCATCCAACTCAGGTCCCGAAATCATGAGCAAGCTGGCGGGTGAGTCGGAGAGTAACCTGCGCAAGGCCTTCGAGGAGGCCGAGAAGAACGCTCCGGCCATCATCTTCATTGACGAGCTCGACGCCATCGCGCCCAAGCGAGAGAAGGTTGGGCGCTGCGCTCGAAATGTACCGCTTCGTTACAAGCTAATGTTGCCGCCAATCGCAATCGGCGCGGTGGCTAGGAGATGTTAACTACCTCGCCTGGTATGCAGGAGGTCGTGGGTTCGATGCCGACCCTGACAATGCCTGTATTTTTGGAGCTCTACGTGTTTCTCTCTCCTCGTGGTTGCGTGGGATTTTCTCCCGGGTCTTCCGGCTTTTTTCCCCCACGTTTAGAAACATTTGTTCGGAGTATTTGGCTGCTGGAAATTTCCACGTGATGAGCTACTCCACTGGGCTATCATTTGTGGCCAGGTCGCTTCTGTAAAATAACTATATAGCTCAATGGGCGTCCCCTGGTAAAATACAAATTGTTTAGCTTGGGGCACGGTGATGGTTAAGTGCCTATGATCAAATCGCCTGTGATCGTCACGGTCTCATCCTTATCCCCAAACCTACGCACGGTTTAACCTGGACCGTGCACGGATGGGCGATCACCAGCATGCATGGAATAGGTTTTATCGGCTGTGGTCAGCCGAGTGGAGTGCAGCAAAACCGACGGTTGTACTGTACTTACATGATTCCCCCACGACGTGCACCACCTTCGCCGACCTGCACTGACCAGCGTGGTGAGGCAAAGTTGAATAACCCCCATGACCTGTACGATACGTCGAGGCCCTCATTCGGCAGTGGACTGACAAATAGGACCGTACAAGTTGCGTGTACTTGTAAAACCACGCTCGTGTACCCGCTGCGTTGCCTTGTAACCTCGTGCCCCTCCCCCCCCCCATCCCCACTGTGTTCCATCTCCGGGTCTCCGCGCTTCCTCCCCCACTCCACCCCCCCCCCCCCATGGGCCCCCTACTCCACCCACCCCTCCATGGCCCCCCTACTCCACCCCCCTACCCATGGCCCCCCTACTCCACCCCACCCCATGGCCCCCCTACTCCACCCCCCCCCCATGGCCCCCCTACTCCACCCCCCTACCCATGGCCCCCCTACTCCACCCCCCTACCCATGGCCCCCCTACTCCACCCCCCCCCATGGCCCCCCTACTCCACCCCCCTCCATGACCCCCCTACTCCACCCCCCCCATGGCCCCCCTACTCCACCCCCCCCTCCATGACCTCCCTACTCCACCCCCCCCCCATGGCCCCCCTACACCCCCCTCCATGGCCCCCCTACTCCACCCCCCCCCGTCCTCCCGCGTGCGTTGCTGCAGACTCACGGGGAGGTTGAGCGGCGCATCGTGTCTCAGCTGCTCACGCTCATGGACGGCCTCAAGCAGCGCACCCACGTGGTCGTCATGGCAGCGACGAACCGGCCCAACAGCATCGACCCCGCGCTGCGCCGCTTCGGTAGGAACGCCCCCCCCCCCCCTCTGCCTTCAAGGCCTCTCCGGCAGTCCTGCGGCGATCCCGCAGACGCGCTCGGACGTCGACCCCCCGTTTAGTCGATCGTCGACATCCACGTGTCCGTCACGTGTCCGTCACGTGTCCGTCACGTGTCCGTCACGTGTCCTGCGCTGCGCACACGCGTGCGTGCGTGCGTGCGTGTGTGTGTGTGTGTGCCTCGTGTCTCCTAGTCTCCACGCGTTCGTGTCCCCCCGCACCCACGTCCTCTCACCTGCCCCCCCCCCCCCCCCCCCCCCACCCCACCCCGTGTGCCACCGCTGTGACCAGGCCGCTTTGACCGAGAGGTCGACATCGGCATCCCGGACTCGACGGGGCGACTGGAGATCTTGCAGATCCACACCAAGAACATGAAGCTGTCGGTAGACGTGGACCTCGAGCAGGTGAGCGCTGGGGTGTGCAGAGGCGCAAGCTTTCTGTGGTGGTCACTCGACCGGCGATTCTATTTTACTCATCACAATTCGGGGGGTCGCGGTCCGATTCCAGCATCGATACTTTTTTAGGCCTTGTGTTTTAACCGTCTCGTCGGTGCACTTTTGTTCCCGCCGTGAGCTTGAATTGAACAGTTTCGCCTTGTGCAAGCACGATTTGTCGTGGTTTAACAATGCATTGATTTCATTGTTTTGCATTGATTAAGCTCATGATACATGAACCATATGTATGTATGTAGGAATCAGTGTTTTTCAGTTCATGTGTATGTTCTAGTTAATGGGTTCATGTGACCCCTGCATCTGCTGGAGACTGCTACATTCTCGATTCTTAAACAGGGAATTTATTGTCGAATCAAACCGCGACCTTTAACAGTGACAATTCACTGAATTGGCGGGGGTGGGGTGGTGAATTGCTACACCTCTAATTGATTTGCATAATGGGGCACCCGACACCTGATTTGATCACCCGGTCGCCACCGATTTATCTTCCCTCAAATTTCGGCCAAAGACTGTTGACTCGCTACAGTTTGTTTGTATGTATGTTGAACTTCTTTCGCACTGCACGTAGCCAACCGTGCCAATCTTGGAGATGCAGGGACGTGTGGATATGGGGTTTAGTTAGGGGGTGCCGACACCCAGAGTTTGAACCCAGGACCTCGTTGTGTATCCGACGCAGGCGCTCTTGACAGTTTTATTGCCACCCTGAGCCACGCTGCACCTGCGATTTAGCACGATTGGCTATGCAAGGTGCGAAAGATGTTCAACATACTAACACCCGGTCGGTCACCTCTGTTTAACACATCAGCCTTCGCAACCGACATGATCTATAATGAAGGTTTCTTGGGCTGGTTTGCGTGAATATAAATGCGTCGGTAAAACCCACCGCCACCCGACACAGCCAATTAGTAAGGTTTGTCACGTAAACAAAACGTGCCAATTACGTTACTAGTGCAGCACACCGGTGTGTTGGAGAGTAAACCTGCGACATTTACAATTCGAGTACGATGTTATGCCGGCAATTCCAATCAGCCTCATCGAATTGGCAATGTTGTGGGTTTACACTCCGTCACACCGGTATGCTGAACTAGTAACAAATTGGGCAGGTTTTGTTTTACGTAACAAACCTGAGTAATTGGCTGTGCCGGGCGGTGGCGGGTTTAACGGCACATTTAATGTTTGCGCGAACTAACCCGACGTAAAAAAAAAAACCCCTCTCGTTACGGTCAACCTCTGGTTTCCCCCGCCCCCTTTGATGTGGACGACGGGCAGATCGCGAACCAGACGCACGGCCACGTGGGCGCCGACCTGGCGGCGCTGTGCTCAGAGGCCGCGCTGCAGGCGATCCGCAAGAAGATGGACGTCATCGACCTGGACGACGAAACCATCGACGCCGAGATCATGAACTCCCTCGCCGTCACCATGGACGACTTCCGGGTGAGTGTGTGCGTGGTGGCGGGATGTTAACTGCCTCGCCTGGCCTACAGGAGGTCGTGGGTTCGATCCCGACCCTGACGATGCCTGCTGTATATTTAAGAGTTTGCGTGTTCTCCCCGTGGTCGCGTGGATTTTTTCCCCGGGTCCTCTGGTTTTTCCCTCCACATTGAGAAACATTCGCTTTAGAGTACTTGGCTGCTGTAAATTTCCACGTAAGCCACTTGATCCCAGCTATCATTTTTGACCAGGTCACTTATTAAAAAGAGCTGCATAGCTCAAGGGGGCCTAACCTGGTAAATAAGAATTGTTCGTGATTTATAGTATGCGTTTGTGTGTTGGTGGGTGGGGAATGATAGAGTAGCAGTTAGGGTGTTGCATTACAAACCTGGTGACCCAGAGTTCGATTCCCGCTCACGGCCAACACCAGTGATAATTATCTGAACTGTTCCTGGGCCTCCCCTAGGTCGACTCAGCCTCAAATACGTACCTCGTGCGATGTGTAAACATCGCCACTAGGGAGACAAAGGCGGTCGGGCGTGGTGCTGGCCACCCACCCCCTCGTGTACCGTGCCAGCTTTCATAGGTGTTACTCGTTCGCAGCACTTGCCCCAACAGTCTAATAAGGCTACACGGGGTATCTTTGTCTTTGTATGTGTCAGTGGGCCCTGGCCCAGAGCAACCCGTCAGCATTGCGCGAGATGGTGGTGGAGGTGCCCAACGTGACATGGGAGGACATCGGTGGCTTGGAGAGCGTCAAGAGGGAGCTGCAGGAGCTGGTGCAGGTGCGTGTGTAGTGGGTTGAAAAACTAGAAGGGAACTTCTCTGAGGCAACACAGTTTTATTTAAAAGTTAAACTTAACAGAGAGGGGTAACGGCCCCTCGCACCCAATACACTGTGGAGGTTACTCCCCAGTCTAATACGCCTCTCACTGGCTAATCTACGAGTCCTCCGTGAGTGAAGCTTGAAATTTCACTGGTATATAAGCTTAGAGCCGACCCTTGGCAGGGGTGTGGCACTGCCCTTGGGGCTCTTCAGTCTCCAGGAGGCTTCTTGTCTTCAGCTGGACGACGACTGCTGGGAGCGTTCAGAGGTCCGGCTTTTATAGAGAGCCGTGGCTCGCTCCGCCCCGGCCACACCTTCCTTCTCGAACCTTCGAGAAGGATCTGGGGGTGATGTCATCCCCCAGCCCCCCTCCTGGGGTCTGGGATCTGCCCCTTTTACATACCGTTCCATACGGTAACAGTTGGGCCCGATGGCCCATAGTCTCCCAGCACTGGGGCTCAGTCCCTCTGTTGCCCCCTATTGGCCTGTGGCCGGTATTGCCGGCAACTGCATGGGAACGGCGCATCTTGGCCCAATAACACCGTTACACGTGCATCTGCGAAGTTGTGTATGTGTGTTCTCCTGCGGGTGTGTCTTGTGTGTGTAAATGCGTGTGGAATGATGGCGTAGCAGCATCGGTGACCATTATCTGAACCGGTCCTGGGCCTCGCCGAGGTCGACTCGGCCTCAAATGAGTACCTGGTGTAGTCTTTAAACATCGCCACTGGGGAGACAAAGGTGGCCGGGCGTGGTGCTGGTCACCCACCCCCTTGTGTGCCGCGCCGGCCTTCATAGGTGTTCGTTAACAGCACTTGCCCCAACAGTCTGTTAACGCTATACGAGGGATTTTTGTCTTTTTGAAGGTAGCTGTCATTCTACTTGGTATCTGTCAATTATGTTGATGTTTCATTGTCTAGGGTTTGATTTAAATGATTACAGTAACCTATTTAAACCAGATTCGTTTAATATCGTTGCATGCACTGGTAAACCACACACGGGAACATGACTTTAATACAAGCAAGCCTTTTATTTATTTAAAGCCAGAATATCAGCCGTTAATATGCAATTGGTGTTCAGTACAACAGATAATACCGTTACAAAGGTATTGGTATTCATCAAAAAACAATCCACATAAAACAATCCAATATCAATAAGTAATATTTAAAAATACTTTTTTTAAAACACGCTTTAATGAAATGTACCATACGAGTAATGGTAGAACTCCACGACTCCAGGAAGTGGCCTCGAAGCTTGTCATAACGTACAGTGAGGGAAAAAAGTATTTGATCCCCTGCTGATTTTGTACGTTTGCCCACTGACAAAGAAATTATCAGTCTATAAATTTAATGGTAGGTTTATTTGAACAGTGATAGACAGAATAACAAGAAAATCCAGAAAAACGCATGTTATAAATTAATTTGCATTTTAATGAGGGAAATAAGTATTTGTCCACAGAAGCAATCAATCAATCGGATTCCAAACTCTCCACCATGGTCAAGACCAAAGAGCTCTCCAAGGATGTCAGGCACAAGATTGTAGACCTATAGAAGGCTGGAATGGGCTACAAGACCATTGCCAAGCAGCTTGGTGAGAAGGTGACAACAGTTGGTGCGATTATTCGCAAATGGAAGAAACACAAAAGAACTGTCAATCTCCCTCGGCCTGGGGCTCCATGCAAGATCTCACCTCGTGGAGTTGCAATGATCATGAGAACGGTGAGGAATCAGCCCAGAACTACACGGGATGATCTTGTCAATGATTTCAAGGCAGCTGGACCATACTCACCAAGAAAACGATTGGTAACACACTACGCCGTGAAGGACTGAAATCCTGCAGCGCCCGCAAGGTCCCCCTGCTCAAGAAAGCACATATACATGCCTGTCTGGCGTTTGCTATTGAACAGCTGAATGATTCAGAGGACAACTGGGTGAAAGTGTTGTGGTCAGATGAGATCAAAATGGAGCTCTTTGGCATCAACTCAACTCGCCGTGTATAGAGGAGGAGGAATGCTGCCTATGACCCCAAGAACACCATCCCCACCGTCAAACATGGAGGTGGAAACATTATGCTTTGGGGGTGTTTTTCTGCTAAGGGGACAGGACAACTTCACCGCATCAAAGGGACGATGGACGGGGCCATGTACCGTCAAATCTTGGGTGAGAACCTCCTTCCCTCAGCCAGGGCATTGAAAATGGTTCATGGATGGGTATTCCAGCATGACAATGACCCAAAACACACGGCCAAGGCAACAAAGGAGTGGCTCAAGAAGAAGCACATTAAGGTCCTGGAGTGGCCTAGCCAGTCTCCAGACCTTAATCCCATAAAAAAATCTGTGGAGGGAGCTAAAGGTTCGAGTTGCCAAACGTCAGCCTCGAAACCTTAATGACTTGGAGAAGATCTGCAAAGAGGAGTGGGACAAAATCCCTCCTGAGATGTGAACAAGCCTGGTGGCCAACTACAAGAAACGTCTGACCTCTGCGATTGCCAACAAGGGTTTTTCCACCAAGTACTAAGTCATGTTTTGCAGAGGGATCAAATACTTATTTCCCTCATTAAAATGCAAATCAATTTATAAAAATTCTGACATGCGTTTTTCAGGATTTTATTGTTATTCTGTTTCTCACTGTTCAAATAAACCTACCATTAAAATTTTAGACTGATTCATTTCTTTGTCAGTGGGCAAACGTACAAAATCAGCAGGGGATCAATACTTTTTTCCCTCACTGTAAGGGACGTCAGTTGAGCGTGGACAATTAGCCCCAAGCCGAAACATAACATGTAAAAAATGTTTTTAAAAATATATATTTTTTTATAATAGAATATAGTATTGTCATCAGTATGACATATGTATACCAAGTTTGCAGTCGATACCACATTGGGAAGTGGGTTAAAATTGAGTTGCAAGATTTGAGGATACAACAACAGACAGATTTAAATAAGAGCGTGTAAATAATTAAATGTACATGCACGACTAAAAATGCAACAAGGACTTGATACCACAGACCCGAAATAGTTGTGATACTTAGCGATGAATCGATTTCAAGCACAGTCTGGTATCCTGAGCTGCAGTTTAGAGTATTTGGCTGCCATACATTCCCACGTGATAAGACACTTCGTCGTGCTATCATTCGTGGCCACGTTTATTCTGAAAGAGCTATGCAGCTCAGTGGGCCTTGACCTGGTACAAAATAAAAACAATGGTTGAGCTTTGTGCAGTCACTGAGCAGGCGTCTTCTCTTGCCTGTAGGAGGTCGTTGCACACAACGACCTCCCTAGGGTGCAGCACGATGCCGCGGTGGAAACAAAAAAAAACGGCCACGCGCGACCAGTGGCAGATGGCACCTTGATCAAATAACAGAAGTGAACTTTTTAACCGGTCCCGGGCCCTCCCCTTGGGTGACTCGGCGTTAGACGAGTACCTGGTGCAGTGTGGAATCAGACCGGCACTGGTGAGACGAAGGTCGGCAGGCGGTGGTATTGGTGGCCACCCACCCTCCTGGTGCGCCATGTTGACCTTCAAAGGCGCTCTCTTAACAACACTTGCCCCAACAGACTGTCGAAGGCGATATCGGGCATATTTGTCTGGTCTTTGTAACTGTACGCACGGGCAGCGGTAGTGCAGTGGGTTAGCGAGCTTCGGCTCCGAACTCGGTGGGCCGAATTCGAATCCCGCTCTTTGTCATCATCAATAACAAATATCTGAACCAGCCTCCCCGAGGTCGACTTTACGGGGGATCTTTATTTTGTAAATGCGTGTGACTGCGTGCACGCGCGTTTCTGTTTACGGGTGACAGTTTATTTGAATCGTCGGATGGGGCGAATTATTACAGCTCCCCTTACCCTCTGCGCTCAGGACTTTGCCTCTCACACCCTCCGCTGTCATTCGCAGCCACCGTCCCTTCTTGGCATCCTCACCACGTGCCTCTCAACTCTCACCCCTCAACTTCCCCCCCCCCCCCCACCTTTCCCCACCAGTACCCCGTGGAGCACCCGGAGAAGTTCCTCAAGTTCGGCATGACGCCCTCCAAGGGCGTGCTGTTCTACGGCCCGCCGGGCTGCGGCAAGACGCTGCTGGCCAAGGCCATCGCCAACGAGTGCCAGGCCAACTTCATCTCCATCAAGGGGCCCGAGCTGCTCACCATGTGGTTCGGCGAGTCGGAGGCCAACGTGCGCGACGTCTTCGACAAGGTGGGCCCCCCCTCCCCCCCTCTAAGCCCAGGGGTGGTCGCAACCAAAATAACAAGAAGAGGTGTTTTTTTGTTTCAAATCCGGTGAAAAAAAGTTTCTATTTCAAGAGCCGCCAATGCACGCGATGGATAGGAGACGGTGGTCCTGAATAAATAACGTCACGACGCAGTGCTTGACCCCTCTCCCGTTCTGAGACGTCTGAATGTTGCAGGGTGGCTGTCCCATTCGCTCTTGAATCTCGGAACGCGCAAGCGGTTCAGCATTAATTTTATTTAGAGGAGGCGGAGCACCGCTGTTTTTAGAAACGTTCTCTTCGCAGAGAACCGTAGCGACACGACCGCGCACTCTATGATGGCTGGCGCCAAAATGTGCCACACGCCCTCCCGCTACGGCCTTTTACTTTCGATTCTTTGCTGATGACGTACGTGTACATCAACGGAACGGGAAATGGTTAAAGAGCCGCATGTCGCCCAGGAGCCGCAGGTTGCCGACCCCTGTCCTCGGGTCATCGCGTAACTACGGTAAAGCCTCGCGCGTCCCGACTCGCTGGGGACTGGGGTGAGGGCGCACATGTGAATTAGGTCAGATACGTGAACCTCTGTAGGGTACTGGACAAATGTAATGTGCATAATAAAGTTTTTTGGGTTAGATCGCGTAAGTATAAATGTGTCGCGATCGAACCCAAAAACCTTTATTACGAATAATATTGGTCGCGAAAAAACCTACGTATTAAAATGGAATGTGCAAACCGTTTTCGAATGCGTGACAGTGCTTTATTGTGCTTAGAATATGCACATGCGATTGAGAAAACATTAATGCCTGTGAAAAGGACAGGTTGTGTGAACATCTATAGAACATGACCATTACACCATGCTGCACAATTGCTGTACTGGGCATTGGTGGTTAATTGGTCAGGGCGGACATGTGATGGATGGATAATGGCCTGTTGTATTGTGACTAATAACTCGGAGCGCTTTGACAATCCATTGAGTGACGAAGGCCTGCCTACCCCATGCCTTGCGATGGGAGCTGTTTGCGTGGTATGTCACCGCGCTCAACAGCAGCGCTTGCTCCAACAGTGCTACGTGGGTAGATCTTTGCGCGAGCGTGGCCGTGGACCCGTCGACCCGAGTTTGAGTCCCATGCGTGTGCGTACGTACGCGTGCGTGCGCGAGCAGGCGCGTCAGGCGTCGCCCACGGTCCTCTTCCTCGACGAGCTCGACTCGATCGCGAAGGCGCGCGGAGGCGGCGTCGGGGACGGTGGCGGAGCGGCCGACCGCGTCATCAACCAGATCCTCACCGAGATGGACGGCATGGGCGTCAACAAGAACGTCTTCATCATCGGGGCCACCAACCGGTGAGAAGCGCCAACCGGGTCTGTCGGTCGCTCGTGCCGTGGGGGTTGGGGGTTGTCCCCCCTCAAGAGACCGAGCAGCATTGGCTCTATTGCCGAGAGACACGGAGGTTGATCCGTCAGCCTATCACTGTCAAGAGACCGTGTCTCTTTCCCACACCTCCGATTAGCACGGTTGGCTGCCTACAGTGCGAAAGAAGTTTGCACATTCTTGATTTGAAGCTTTCGTGACTGCAGGAATCCATACTCTTTGGTTCTTTCGGTTAAGTCACGTAGGTGTAAAATAAATTAAATCACGACGTTTCGGGCGCAACACAGGCGTCCCGTCATCAGGTGAGACGCTTGTTGTGCGCCCGAAACGTCGTGATTTATTTTATTTTATACCTACGTGACTTTACCGAAAGAACCAAAGAGTATAAAGTTTGTACATATTATATACGTGTCAGAGGTTGGTCTCTCAGTTTATCATTATCCAGAGACACAGAGACCAGCCCGCCAGTCCATTATTGGGTATAGACACCCGTGAGTCTGTCGAAACCCCGTGTCAACCTATGATCAGAGGGAGGTTCGCTCATTCTCCTCTGCTGCTCCCATAGTCTGGAACTTCCTTTACCCCATCCATCAGTGCTGTCCGCGTGCCCCTTTTCAAGTATAGGCTCATGACCATCCTTTTTTCTTCTGCCCATGACTGGCCATCCCTATCTGCAAAATTTATCTGCCCATTGTTTCTTTGCAGCATCTTGAGATGTGATCGCATTCATGTGCCTTGATGAATTCAACCTATTATACACGATGGAGGCACCGTGGCGGACAGATGTTAACTCCCTCGGCTGGTATGAAGGAGGCGGTGCGTTTGATCCCGACTCCATGTATATTTGGAGTTTACACGTTCTCCCCTGGGTCGTGTAGATTTTTATCCGGGTTCCTCCGGTTTTTCCTTCCACACTTGGAAACGTACGTTTTTAGAGAATTTGGCTGCAATAATTTTCCACATGATGAGCTGTAATTTGTGGCCAGGTCGCTTCTGAAAAAAGAACTATATTGCTCAGTGGACCCTTCCTGGTAAAATAAAATTAGGTGAGTTTAGTCTACATTTAAGAACCTGTAATCTGCCCCTCTATTATCGAGAGACTGCCTTTTGGAGACTACAGTCTCTTATCCATTGTTGCCTTGAGACCCAGTCAGAGACTCTTCTGTCTATAAGTGTCTATAGACCCAAAAAGAGAGAAGTCTGTCCATCTATTTTTGTCTCTACTGGGTTGAGAACATCGGGTCGCAATACTGGAAAACCTAGTTAAACCACAGATGTCCTGGGCCCAAATTTGAACCCAGCATCTCAGCCGTACTGGCTTAAGAAGCAGGCATTTTTTAAAGTCTCATAAGCCACCGGGCCATCTCCTAATAATGACCCTCTAACTTTCTTCTTAACAGTCTACTGAAATTTTGATTTAAAGCTTTCGTGACTGCAGGGATTCATATTCTTAGTTCTTTCGGTAAAGTCACGTAGAAGGGAAACAATAAAATAATAAAAATATAAAACAATAACATTCTCACGACGTTTCGACTGCAACACAAGCAATCATCATCAGGTGTGAAAACCACAGCAAAATTTTTTTAAAAAAAGTCTACTGAAAAGTGTAAAAGTGACGGCTCCATATCTTGGTGAGAGGTAAAGGATTCCATCCGTGCATTGAGGTTGGGAGACACGTAGAGGCTTTGGTATATTAGATGTTGTTTTCCCTGTCATATCATTATTATTTTAGAGGGGTATCTATAAATAGATCACCCTGTAGATGCCTGCTTTGTGCCGGGATGGGTCTTCTAGACTTGATCCCTGCAACAGCCTAAAGCAGTGTTGCCCAGGTGTCACTCTTGCAAATGAGACTCATTCTGGTCTCCTGAGTTCTCACCTGCTTTAAACATAATACATTTGAACTTAAAACCTTTTTGGACCTTGCTGCCCACTATCAGCCCTCAGCAAAATGTCACAGACCACCATGCAGCAACAATGTATACCTCTAATTACGTAAAATTATAAATGCTTTAAATCGTAGAATTCGCAAAAAATTCTGTGTTCCTTGTAAATCTTGCGTGGTATCTATGAACTATGTTTTATTTTACCAGGTAAGGCCCACTGAGGTATAGAGCTTTTTTCAGAAGCGACCTGGCTATCAATAATGATAGCTAAACGAATTGGCTTATGTGGAAATTTATAGCAGCCAAATACCCTAAACGCACGTTCCTAAATGTGGAGGGAAAAACCAAAGGGCCCGGAGAAAAATCCACGCGACCACGGGGAGATCAAGCAAAGTCCAAATATACAGCAAGCGTCAGGGTCAGGATGGAACCCACGACCTCCTGCATACCAGGCGAGGCAGTTAACATCTCGCCACGTTCCGTGCACTGCTTTTCACGATCCTTGCGGGATAGGAAGTGGTCCATGGCGCAGAGGTTTGGGGGGACCGGTGGCCTGGAGAACTCCCCATGGCTTCAGGCAGGGTTAATGTTGACCGAGCAGCGCTGTGGCTGTGTTCACGTTCACAGGCCCGACATCATCGACCCCGCCATCCTGCGCCCGGGACGCTTGGATCAGTTGATCTACATCCCCTTGCCAGACGAAAAGTCTCGCACCGCCATCCTCAAGGCCAACCTGCGCAAGTCGCCCATCGCAAAGGTAACCCGTCAGGAATGCAGTCATTCATCCACGTCAAGGAATATGAACCATCATCACGTGAACTCCGGTCATCCTCGCAGCAGCGGCTTTTGGCTAGCCATCGAACGAAGACGGTCACCTCATCGCGCACTCTCAAATGCGCTTCTGTGGCCATTTGGAATGCTCTTCCTTCCGATATTAGGAATCCACTGGAATCCTTTCAACGTTTTAACCTAGATTGAAAACTCTTTTACTTAAAAACTGCTCTTTTTGTTTAGTTTGTCAGTCCCCCGCACCTCCGATTAACGTGGTTGCGCTACGTACGGTGCGAAAGAAGTTCAACATACATACATACATGTCCCCTCCACCCACGCCCCTTGATTCCCCCTTCCTATTTGGTGGATTTTCATGATCTGGTAGTCGCCATACAATTGTGGAGCAAATTGTTTCGTCTCGTTCGTTACTACCTCGTTTGTATTGTTTACGTGCCTTGCCTATAATTAGAGTAAGCCGTAAGTATACGATTTGAGGCATGATAACCAAATGTGTTCGTGCCAGCGTGTGTGTTCGTAACTGTGTTCGTACCTGTGTGTATCTCCCATGTTGCAACAGTAGGGGGCACAGTTAGTGCATGTGCCAGTCAGTAAACCTATGGCACCTGGGTCTGTCCCGTAACCTCCTGTCAGCGAGCCTTCGCCACTTCCACGTGGCCTCAAATTGCATCTGACCTGGCACAGGCGCTGGAATATAAAAGCTGACTGGAATAAAAGCGGACACTCGCCAATCAAAGCAAGGGGAAAAAAGGGGGCATGCTACTTGACCTTGACATGACCTTCTCGATCCACAAATTAATCGTTGCCATTGATTAAACGTTCGCGGATCTGCTCAATGATTTGCCCGTAGAATTTAACTGAAGACAAGTTAATTACAGTCTCCCACAACGCCACATCACGTCGCTACACCGCCCTTGCTCTTGAGCAGCTTTTTTGGTTTATTTGATGTTCATTTTATTCTCGTGTATGTTTAAAAGGTAAACTTCACGGACAGTAACCGCATTATTGTGGCCGTTTAGATATTGTTGCGTATGTTTTAAAAAGGTAAGGAATCGATGTTTTTGGGGGCGGAATCGATGTTTTGGGGGGCAGAATCGATGTTTTGGATCGTGTGACACCATGACACTATGGATGGGCAAAGACGCCCACTCTCCCAAGTGTCCACTTTTATTTCACGTCAGCTTTTATCGTATTACAGCGCCGTGGTGAAGTCACCACAGCTTAGTGGCGAATGGCAGCTGCTGTTGTTGTATCCCCTTGTGCTTGCACCTACCCAGGTGTAGTGTAGCGGTTAACGCGCTTGCGCTAAGAAACCCGGTAATACGGGTTCGATTGTCCTCGCGGCCAACGGCAGTGACGATTATCTAAACCGGTCATGGGCCTCCCCGAGGTCGACTCGGTCTCAAATGAGTAACTGGTGCGGTGTGTAAACATCGCCACTTGGGAGACAAAGGCGGCCGGGCGTGGTGCTGGGCACCCACCCCCTTGTGTGCTATGCCGGCCTTCAAGGTGCTACTCGCTAACAGCACTTGCCCCAACAGCCTGTTAAGGCTATATGGGGGTTCTTTGTCTTTGTTCGTACCTAGCCGCTGTGTGTATGTTCATACGTATGAACATGCGTTTCCATGTTCCTTTCTCCGTGTTCTGATACCTGTGTATATCCCACGCGCTCATGTGCACTCACACCAACCTGTGTGTGTGTTCCTACCCGCGCGTGTGTGTGTGTGTGTGTTCGTACCTACCCGCGTGCATTTGTGCTCGTGTAAAGGGGGGTGCCACGGTGGCGAGATGTTAACTACCTCGCCTGGTATGCAAAGGGTCGTGGTTTCGAGCCCGACCCTGACACCTGTATATCTGGAGTGTCTCTCTCCCTGTGGTCGCGTGGATTTTTCTCCAGGCCCTCCGGTTTATCCCTCCACATTTCAGAATCGACGTGCGTCCACAGAGTATTTGGGTGCCGTTATAAATTTACAGGCGATAAGCCACTGCATTGATCGATCATTCGCGATAGCCAGGTCGCTTCTAAAAAGGAGCTAAATAGCTCGGTGAGCCTTACCTGGAAAAATAAAAATAGTTTTAAGTAGTTTATAGTATTTCCACGACCTCATGTGTAACCCCCCACTTCCCCAACTTGCTCTCGCACGCGCTCACGCGCCCGACGCAGGACGTGGACATCGGCTACCTCTCCAAGACTACCAACGGCTTCTCGGGCGCCGACCTCATGGAGATCTGCCAGCGCGCGTGCAAGCTCGCCATTCGCGAGAGCATCGAGGCCGAGATGCGGCGCGAGCGTGAGCGGCAGGGCAACCCGGACGCTGCCATGGTGAGAGGGGCGGGGGGAGACGTCCGCGCGTGGGGTCGTAACGCACCCATCGACACCGATCGAAGCACGGATCGACGCACCCACGCCACCTCTCGTTTCAGCTGTGTGGTGCAATCCGCTTGTCCGCGTTGCGTCGCGAAATAATTTAATGTGACGCGTGTAACAATTCGGACAAATGAACCACCGATAACCCATCGTCACGTGAACTCCGGTCGTCCTCGCAGCCGATGGCTTTTGGCTCAGTCATCGAACAAAGACGGTCACCGCATCGCGCGCTTTCGGATGCGCTTTTGCGGCCGTCTGGAACGCTCTTCCCATATTAGGAAGCCACTGGAGTTATGCACTTTTAAATTCAGATTGAAAAATAATTTCTGTACACGATCATGTTTTTGCTACCCGTCGCGTCTGCACTGCTAACGAAAGCCGTTCCGTAAACAAACGCAAGTTGGAAAATGTCACGTACATTTTTTCCCTCATTGTCCGCGATGGATATGTTCCGGAGATGCTCGTGAATAGCAAATATCGCGGATAATGATATTGGCTTACGGAAAGCTATCTTTTTAATGAATTGCCTGAAATAAATCCGTAAATAATAAATGTCACTTTTATATCTCGTCACTTTATCTCTCATCACTTTCCTTCTTTCTCACCCTCTCTCTCGATGCATTCGTGTAGAATTCCAGAAGCGATTCGCGCGTAGCCAAAATCGCGGATGACAAGCTCGCGAATAATGCAGGAACACTGTGGCCCACGCTTGCGCATGTTTTTTTCCCCAACCCGTTTACGTGAAAATTCGATTGATCTAATGCGAATTTCGTTTTTGAATCGCCAGGACGTGGAGGACGAGGACCCCGTGCCCGAGATCCGCCGCGACCATTTCGAGGAGGCGATGCGCTTTGCCCGCCGCTCCGTCTCCGACAACGACATCCGCAAGTACGAGATGTTCGCGCAGACGCTGCAGCAGAGCCGCGGATTCGGCAGCTTCCGCTTTCCCGGCGGCCAGGGCGGCCCCGGCGGAGGCCAGGGCGGCGCCGGTGGTGGCGGTGGCGGTGGCGGCGGCGGCGGCGGCAGCGGCGGCATGTACCAGGACGATGGCGACGACGACCTCTACAGCTAGAGATGGCGCAGCAGCAGCGACAGCAGCGGTAGTGCGGCGCACGACGGGACAGATTGCTCGACGACGTTGACCTCCGGAGGCAGACGTGACGGGGTAGCGTACGGGCACACGGCGGCCCAACACGAGGACGACGATTACTACGATGCCCTCTCGCTATCGATCGGGTTGAGGGGTACCTACGGCCGGTGGGCAGTGCCCGGACCACCGCCCCCTCCCCCCATATCTTTATGTTGATGTCGCAATGGCCGCAGCACACGCGAAACGGCCCGCAAACAACGCTAATCCTGCACTGCAGGCATGTTGGCCGCTCTGATCGGGTACTGGAGGGGGGGGGGGGAATCACTTTCATCCTGGCAAACACTTTCTGATTTTTACTGGGCCAAGTCAATTCTTTCACTGGACGGGCTTCTTGCATCGACAGAAGGTGACCGGATCCTTGTGTGTGTGTGTGTGTTAACGTGTGGCTGCCAGTGGTGTCTGAAATTCTAATCAGGCACTCGGTAAGGGCAAGGTTCCTCCACCCCTGCTCTAGAGTGTGTCCAATGATGTGCGCGGTGTAACATACGATGGGCACACACTGGGATGACGACGACGATGACGACGATTAAGATGTCCCTTGGCCACGATGTGGAATGGAAGTCCACCGACCGCGCGTTTCATCGCGCGCGACAGACGTCACGAAGTCCCCCCCCCCCCAACCCCCACCCGGCCTCCCATCGATTTGTTCGGCTTACGAGAATCGATTCGTTTCCGCAGCGCGTTTTATCGCCTCTCTCGTGTTTCTCATCTTTATTTCCGTCTTGTTCGTGTAGTTTTAATTTCCGCCGTTAGCCTAAATATAGCATTTGCATATCATGTGCGCAGCTTATGATTTGTACAAATCGGAAAGAATCGATCGTCGCTCTCGCGCCTCGGTGCCCTCATCTCTCGACCTGAGCGCAAGAATCTCATTCGGCCGACGAATCGATACGTCGTTAAATTGATGACGGATGCGCTTCCAACCCGGGGGACGACCACAATGATGCTCGCGAAGACGGCCTGCAGAGGGCACGCTACGGCGTGCGGTTGTCGTACACAACAACTATTAAGGTGAGCCTCCGCCAGGAAAGTAGTGACCCCCTCCGGCTATCGACGGGATGCTGTGATTTACAACGGCATGCGCCAGCATATTAGAGATGCAAGGAATTGGCCCTCCGTCAGTAATTCTGACAGGTGATGTGTTTTATTTCGATGATTGGTTGTCATCGATCTTATTACTGATCCCCGGGTTGATGAGATGTGATGAGAAATAGCGTGGCAGGAAAGGTGTCAGAACGTGCTGATATACAGTGAGGGAAAAAAGTATTTGATCCCCTTCTGATTTTATACGTTTGCCCACTGACAAAGAAATGATCAGTCTATTATTTTAATGGTAGGTTTATTTGAACAGTGATAGACAGAATAACAACAAAATCCTGAAAAACGCATGTCAAAAATGTTATGAATTGATTTGCATTTTAATGAGGGAAATAAGTATTTGACCCCTCTGCAAAACATGACTTAATACTTGGTGGCAAAACCCTTGTTGGCAATCACAGAGGTCAGACGTTTCTTGTAGTTGGCCACCAGGTTTGCACACATCTCAGGAGGGATTTTGTCCCACTCCAAGTCATTAAGGTTTCGAGGCTGACGTTTGGCAACTCGAACCTTCAGCTCCCTCCACAGATTTTCTATGGGATTAAGGTCTGGAGACTGGCTAGGCCACTCCAGGACCTTAATGTGCTTCTTCTTGAGCCACTTTTTTGTTGCCTTGGCCGTGTGTTTTGGGTCATTGTCATGCTGGAATACCCATCCACGACCCATTTTCAATGCCCTGGCTGAGGGAAGGAGGTTCTCACCCAAGATTTGACAGTACATGGCCCAGTCCATCGTCCCTTTGATGCGGTGAAGTTGTCCTGTCCCCTTAGCAGAAAAACACCCCCAAAGCATAATGTTTCCACCTCCATGTTTGACGGTGGGGATGGTGTTCTTGGGGTCATAGGCAGCATTCCTCCTCCTCCATACACGGCGAGTTGAGTTGATGCCAAAGAGCTCCATTTTGATCTCATCTGACCACAACACTTTCACCCAGTTGTCCTCTGAATCAGCTGTTCAATGGCAAACGCCAGACGGGCACATATATGTGCTTTCTTGATCAGGGGGACCTTGCAGGCGCTGCAGGATTTCAGTCCTTCACGGCGTAGTGTGTTACCAATTGTTTTCTTGGTGACTATGGTCTCAGCTGCCTTGAGATCATTGACAAGATCATCCCGTGTAGTTATGGGCTGATTCCTCACCATTCTCATAATCATTGCAACTCCACGAGGTGAGATCTTGCATGGAGCCCCAGGCCGAGGGAGATTGACAGTTCTTTTGTGTTTCTTCCATTTGCGAATAATCACACCAACTGTTGTCACCTTCTCACCAAGCTGCTTGGCAATGGTCTTGTAGCCCATTCCAGCCTTGTATAGGTCTACAATCTTGTCCCTGACATCCTTGGAGAGCTCTTTGGTCTTGGCCATGGTGGAGAGTTTGGAATCTGATTGATTGATTGCTTCTGTGGACAAATACTTATTTCCCTCATTAAAATGCAAATCAATTTATAACATGCGTTTTTCTGGATTTTCTTGTTATTCTGTCTATCACTGTTCAAATAAACCTACCATTAAAATTATAGACTGATAATTTCTTTGTCAGTGGGCAAACGTACAAAATCAGCAGGGGATCAAATACTTTTTTCCCTCACTGTACACGCACAAATAAACATCTTGAGTCGCCAATGAAGCTGATGTTCGCTGCAAAAGGGAAAATGCAAAAACTGTGTCCCTCAGGTCGGTGGGACGTGAATAATTTTTTTTGCGCGAGTAACGTCGTTCCAAAGCTTATTCAGTTATTATTCAACCCCTACGAGAATATTTCGGTTTCTTTCAACGTCCCGTTAATGTTGTGCATCGCGCCATTTGAGTTTTTTCGGCCACGGGCAACCAATGCCCCTTTTGTCGGGGTTTACGCCTGGGATGTAGCAAACATTGAAACCTTTTTTGTTGTTAAATTCAATGGTAAGTAAATTTTGCATAGCGGAGTATGTTAATTTTTTCGCGTTGCGTGTTTGAGTTTATTTTCTGCGGAAACACATTGCTACGATGGGGCTCTTAATATAGACAGCAGAAGAAATTGTACACAAGAACACACACACAAGCGATGAAAACTTTTTGGTTTTCAATAGAATCTATCCATTTGATAAAACAGCCCTCAAAATACCTGATTGCGATGCCTCTAACACGGCAATTCAAAATACTTAACACGATCTTGGAACACTCTGAATATCGTAAAAGCGGTGGCTCCGCATCTTGCAGTCACATGTTGAGAGGAAAGTGAGACGGTCATTATGAGGCCAATCGTTTGGGCTCGAAATCTGGTCACCTCCAATCACAGTTGTTGCTACCATTAACATGATGCAATGTTTTTTTTTAACCCATCTTGATCATGATTGGAAGAGAAACATTTCTGCTCTTCGGTTGACCAGAAATCACAGTGGTATAGATATATATACACACACACACGCGCACGGATCACCGCGTATTTTCAGTGTTTCTACACGAGCCACTCTTTCTCTGCCTCCCGTTTCTCTTCTGCACGCGCGTATCTTTCAACCCAATGGCTAATCCGTGGGATCCCGTCCGTTCCTGTGGCCTGTGTTTACATGTGGTGTAGCGTTTTTATTTGTGGTGGTAATATTGATAATATAATTTATTGTTCAGTTTTAGTGTTAAGTTCAGCGCTTTTTGTTTTTGGTCGCAATGTATCGCATCAGTTTATAACTTTTGACATCCCCATTTTCACATTGGATAAGGAAGTGGAGGTTTTTATTTCGGTATCCACAATAACGCTTTTATCTGTGACCCGTCTGTGACATTCCTGATAGCAGGAATGCTTTTTTACACTCTCTGTCTGCTTTTTCTATGAAAGTGCGAATTCGCTGGATGATTTGCGAATGGTCCGACCACGCACCCCAATAGGCGTCACGGATAAGAGGGTTGCGGATATGAGGAGTCCTTTCCGCATAGTTTTTCACCAGCATATGCGATCCATACCTGTCAATCCCTTATCATTTCCTGCCTTATTACAGATCAATTTAGACCTTATTGGTCACCCCATGCCCCTTATAAATCTCAATGTTTATCCTACAAAGTCCCATCACAATGGAGAAACACAAATAGACACATTGTTTTGCCCGCATTGAAACGGCTGTACGCCGTATGGACCTGAAAACTCAATTTCCCTGTTCAAGAATACGGAGTTATAAACCGTATGGGTCGACAGGTATGGTGATCGGACTCTATCAACAACTGCATTGGCATTTGTATTTTTCACGTTTGGGTGAAGCTAAAGCCGCTTCTTATTCCCTAACCTTACGACCCCCCCCCCCGCAACCCCCCACCCCCTCCCAAAGCCGTAAAGAATTCCCGCACTGAATCTGATGCGATTCCCACATTCGTTTTAAGCGTGAATTCCGAAATCATCTCGAGCTGGAATCGCATCCAAATCTAAACCCCGAATTGCATACGAGCACCTCCGATTGCCGCACTCACGTTAGTACGTACATGCTGAACTTCTTTCGCACCGTACGTAGCCAACCGTGCTACTCGTGGGGTGCGGGGGGGGGGGGAAGTGCGACAAGTATGAATACAGAATAGAAAGCACAGTTCACATGGTGGTGTGGAAAGTCAATGTCTACTGATTATTGCTGGGACAATGTGTTCTCTGCTTTAGCAACCCCAAGGTATTGTCAAACTCGTCCTGATATATAATAGGTCCATCGTTCACAACCGCCGCTCACAATCTCTCCATTTCCCTTCCACTGCCTGTGGAGCACTGCCACTTTGCACCGTTACATTATGCACTTGGACCGCATGTTTTCAACGCTTTAAAAAAATGCTTTTGCAATTTTAAGTTAACGGGAGCTGCTAGCCCTCGACCGTGCCGCTCTTGCCTATTTTCAATTCGCTTCACTGTGGTGTACCCAAGTGCAGCCTTTTGAGGTTTGGGTTGTTGGTTCTTTGACCACGTGTCACCACGCACGCTGGTCAGGTGTGTGTGGGGGTGAAGGTTGATGGTGTGGAGCACTGCCCTCTGCTGACAACATAGCCTCGCCGTAACTCAAAGAACGCTGGCAAAACAAAGTTAATGCTTTCACAAAGGTGACGGTGTTGGATAAGTTATTGCGATGATTTCTAACCAGTTTTTGCTTAGCAAAACAGGCTGTTGCGAGGTCAATGTAAGCCGAACTTTATTTAGAGAGAGGCCTTCGCGGCACGTAGCTTAAGACAACTTAATTTTACGTGGTTATTTTTGCACTGGCCCCTTTGATCTAGTTGGTTACATCCTTGTTCAGATGTCCGTTGGTGTGCGCTTTCTTGAAGTTGTATAGGTATATACGATTCGTACGTTGCGCTCATCTGCCAAAATAAAACAAAAATGTTATCGACCCTTCTCTGTGACCGGCTATTTTTTTGAGTGTTTTCTGTGGCATGTTTTGGAACCTGGGTGACATAGCTGGGAGCCAAGTGAAAAATTAGCGGTTGTTTTTTTCACCCTTTTAGTATCCGGCATTGGCAAAAAAGCATGGTTAAGACAATACGTCCTAAACTATAAAGTAAACTTTTTTTTAATTTTTACCAGGTAAGGCCCACTTAGCTATATAGCTCTTCTTCTTTGGTTATTTCGGTAAAGTCACGTAGAATGAGAATAAAATAATAAATTGATCAAATAAAATAACACAATAATCTCACGACGTTTCGGCCACAACACAAGCGGCCTTCATCAGGTGAAGGGACGAGACTGGTAGGGCAGCGCTGGAGTGAAAAAAAGCCACGTTCAGATCACGACCTTTAAGCTGTGTCAGAAGAAACAAAGCGCCTTGACAAAGGAATTAGCATATAATTTAGCATTGAAATGGCCGAGTGATTAGCTTGTGACTGGTCAGAAATGGCTATGTTAAAGTTAAAGCATACACATCCGCAGAGGCACCCCTTGACAAAGGAATTAGCATAGAATTTAGCATTGAAATAGCTGAGTGATTAGCTTGTAACTGGTCACAGAAATAGCTATGTTTAAAGTCAGAGCATACACATTCACCGAGGCACCTAGTACAAATCAAACAGGAGAATTTAGCATTGAAATAACTAGGCGAATTTAGCATTGAAATAACTGAGTGATTAGCTAGTGACTGGTCACAGAAATGGCTATGTTGAAGTCAAGGTCTACACATCTGAGCTATTCACAGTAACTGGGTATACAATACAATGTATAATGAATACTATATAGTGAACCAATAAAAAAACAAATATAAATTACCTTAATGTTATCAATAAACTCTATTCTCCAATCAGCTAAGCTACCAACAATAAGTCGTTATATATCACAATGCTATAAGGCGAAAAAATGGGTGGATTCTTACCCTCAACTTTAGCAACACGGATAGCTACGGGCCCCGTTCAGACGGACAAGTTCATCCAAGGTCAGAACAGAGGAGGGGGAGAGAGACAGCTGTGAGGCGCTATTATACTCCATGTTGTAAACCATACCATTAACCGTGGTGTGAGAGGTATTAAGAGTCAATGCTGGTGAAAGAGCTGCGGTCTGAAGGTCATCGTAAAATACAATTAATTAAGAACAGAAATGGTTTAAAACATCTTTCCAATGGTTACTAAGCCAGAATCCATCTTCTCGGTTGAAATTGTCTCTGTGCTTGTATATGTGAATGGCCTCATGAACGAATCTCTCATGGTAGCCGGTTGGTTTGCAAAGAACCTCCGTCTTGGAGAAGTCAATGTCATGTGAGTCCACTGAATTATAACAGTGATCTGCCACGGCAGAGGAGTTCGTCCTACCGTGTTTCAAGTCTGCTTTATGTTCACGGATGCGGTCCGAGATATGTCGTTTGGTTTCTCCAATGTAGCTACTACCACAGAGGCACTTTAGTTTGTAAACGCCCGGGTACTGTATGTCTGGAACAGCATCTTTTACAGATGGAACTAGATCACGGATTTTATGTATTGTGTTGAATCGGACCTGGATCTTGTGTTTATTCAGGATTTTGGAGATCTTTTTAGTGACCCCTGCAATGTAGGGTAAGGTGATGGTTTTGAGTCGCTCCACAAGAGAATCCTTCTTCATGACTGGAGTGATGGCTTTGCGGATTGTGTAGTCGGAGTAACCATTAGCCCTGAGAGCCTGGTGTACGTGCTTGAGTTCACTGGTAATGTGTTCCTGGTCGGAAATGCATTGGGCTCTATGGTATAGAGTCTTGATGAGGGAGTTCTTCTGGGATGGATGGTGGTGGGAATCCGGTTTCAAGTAAGCCTCTGTATGGGTGGCTTTCCTGTAGACAGAGTGGCTCATTGAACCATCATGTCTCCTTTTAATTAAGACATCCAAAAAGGGTAGTTTGCCATCTTTTTCGACCTCCATGGTAAATCTGATGGCTGGGTGTATAGAATTGATGTGGTCGCGGAATTGGTCTAGAGCAGGCTGGCCATGTGGCCAGATGACAAAGGTGTCATCCACGTACCTCTTCCATAAGGTCGGGCGTAGAGTGGCAGTCTGGATGGCGTCAGTTTCAATTTTTTCCATGAATACGTTGGCTACAACCGGAGATAGGGGGGAGCCCATTGGGGTGCCCTCATTTTGTAGAAAGTTCCATTCCAGGTGAAGTATGTGTTGGTTAAGCAATGTCTCACCAGGGGGGGTACATCAGTGTGCAGTCCTTGATGAACCAGGTCTTCAATGATAGCGATGGTGTCAGGTACCGGGACTTTGGTGAACAAGGACACCACATCAAAACTGACAAGCAGGTCGTCTGGGGACAGGGAAATGCCTTTGATTGTCGATACCAGGTGAGTAGAATTTAGTAACGCAGAGGTGGTTTTTCCAGTGAAAGGTCGCAGTATATCAGCAAGAAAACGTGCCAGTTTATAGGTAGGGGAGTTGATAGTAGAGACGATGGGACGAAGGGGTGTATCTTCTTTGTGTATCTTTGGAAGGCCATATAATCTTGGTGGTCTGGCAGCAGAGGGTTTCAACGAGAACTGTTTGGTCTCATCAATTAATGCTGTTGAATCAGAGATGATTTTGTTCGTTTTGGTAACCAGGCTGTTGGTGGGATCTCTTTTTATTTTTGTATAGCTGCCATCGTTGAGTAGTTCTTGAATTTTGTTGTTATATTCTGTTTTGTCCATGATGACAGTGGCATTGCCCTTGTCGGCTGAGAGGACGACAATATCATCCCTCTTTTTTAATTGAGATAATTCAAAACGTTCGTCTTTGCTGAAGTGACTTATCATCATTGTGAAGTACTCTAAACGCGCGATGTCGATTCTAAATGCGGAGGGAAAAACTGGAGGACCCGGATAAAAATTCACACGACCACAGAGAGAGAGAGAGACACGCAAACTTCAAATGTACATGCGTCAGGGTTGGGATCGAACGCACGACCTCCTGTGTACCAGGCGAGGTAGTTAACATCTCGCCACCATGGCGTCCTTCAGATGGACGGTAACTGCCTGCCAAATTATAATCCTGCAAGGGGCGCATTTGGCAAACGCTGCAGAGGAAATTCCCAAATGAGGGTAGGTCGACAGTGATCTTGAAGAAAATTGGCAGTCTTGACCGAGGAATTAATTTGTGAAGGAGTGGGAAAGGAAAGAACGATATAATACAATGGTCTGAGGAATGCAGACTGCTTGTTGCATGGGGCATGTTATAAGAATGCAATCTAACAGACTTCCAGTAGAAGCAATGACATTGTTACCGGCCCAATTCCGCTCCAGCGACTCCGGCCCCAAAACACGGACACGATGATGAGCGTCATTATTTTATTATCACCGTGGTGGTGAGATGTTAACTCCCTTACCTGGTATGCAGGAGGTCGTGGTATCGATACCAACCGTGACGCCTGTATATGGAGTTTGCATGTTCTCTGCTCCCTGTGGCCGCGTGGATTTTTCTCTCCGCGTTTAGAATCAAGTGCGTTGGTAGCGTATTTGGCTGCTATGAATTTGCACAATCCACTTCGTTGAGCCATCGTTTCTGATAGCCAGGTCGTTCCTGAAAACTTAGCTCGATAGAGCTCACTGGGCCTGACCTGGTAAAACTTTTTTTTTAAATATATAGTTTAATAGTAAATGAGACCATACCTCTCCCTGCCATACTGGCGTCGTACCCACCCCTCAACCTTCGCCCTGCGGATGGTGGGCCCACAGAACGGCACCACGGAGCGATTTGGGGCTGGGCCCGACCAGGTTACGTGGGTCACCTGGCCCTACTCAACATGCTGCTGCCGCGACCCTCGCCAGGACAAGTGGACTGAGAAACGAAAGAACGAATAGTAAATGGCACCTCCAGTTTGTCCAAGTGTTTGGCCGCTATACATTTTCACGTGATAAGCCACTTTGGGGCCGTCCATAAATGACGTCACGCGATTTTGGACGATTTTTGACCCCCCCCCCCAGTCAGACCCCCCCTCAAATATGACGTCACAAAGCTTTGCCCCCCCCGCCCCCAAACCATATTTCCATGCTTCAAATCGCTTTAAACTATTGTCATTGTAGTGCATAAACTAAACTTGTAATTGTAAACTATTGTCATTAAACTATTGTCATTGTAATGTGGCGCTGCACTCTGATGTTGTAGGAGAAAACAATTATTAAAAAGTCTATTTAATTAAGTAGAACGTGTTGTCTATATTGAAAGTTGCGCATTTTTATATGACGTCACATTTCTCACTCCCCCCCCCCTCGTCACACATCGTCACAAATGTCTAACCCCCCCCCCTAGGTGCGTGATGTCATTTATGACCGGCCCTTTGTTGAGTTATCGTTTGTGATGGCCAGGTCTCCTGAAAAAAAAAACAGCTATATATATAGCTCGGTGGAGCCTTACCTGGCAAAATAAAAATATAAAATAAATAAAGATATAAACCATTGATGTATCTGTGCATTGTGGCGTTGTTCCCCTTCGAGATTCCACATCGGTTCGGGGAGGACTCGAAACTGGAGTCCAGTTGATATAACCACGAAACGAGGGCCTTGATTTCACGGGCTCCCCAAGAGCCTGCCAAAGTCGCCAAGTGGAATAACAGGCAGAGAGGTGGACCCTGAAGTTTGCCCAAAAGCATCAGATTCTTGTGCAACAACGAAAGAATGTTTCATGTACAGAAGCAAAAAGTCTGCAGAATTATAACCCGGACAAACTTACAAAGCGAAAAGGCGATTTGAAGCGGCAGAGAATTGTAAACGGGCCGTCCATTAAATATGAATGCTTTTCATGTTTTTTATTTTTGTAACTTTTTTTACATTTCTTAATATATATTTTTAAATCACATCTTGTATACAACAGCTGACCCTGTATAAGACGCGCATCGTAGACAAAATCCTTACACCCCCGCCCCTGTTGCTGTTTAACAGTAACCCCCCCCCTCCTCCCCGGTGGTCTGGTTGTCACAATGCATCAAAACATCCACACGCTCCTGTCCACCTGTTTTTTTCCATGAGAGGTCATATAATGCAGCTGTCACTCAAGAAGCTGAGATGAAGTCTTAACTCGGCGGGGGCGACCAATTCGGCCTGAATGCACGGTAGACGGTCTGATCTTGGAAGTTACACAGAGTTCGGATTGGGTTAGTTACTTGGTTGACACTTGCCTAGATTGGCAATACAGCAATGGATATGTGGATCTTGTGTGTGTGCAGTTTTAAGTGTGACCCCCCCCCCCACCACCACCATCTTGTATGTGTAGGTTTTCTACGACGTGATAGCCACTCAATGGAATCAGGCCAAACATTCCAATATGGGTAGGGCCCTCTTAAAAGTCAACATTCACTGGGCCATTCCTGGATTAATGAATGGCATTCTTATTATTGTTGTGTTAGGTTCTGGATTCAAGATTTAGGCCTAAGGCGTCTCTTTCATTGGGTTTATGTCTCCCAGAGACACCCAGCCCCAGGCACTGAACCTACGACCTCAGGTCCTGGTTCAATATCCCTCGAGTGATTGCCTGTATTGATGTTCTTACGTGATAGAATGTGCCAAATTATAGTTTTGCATGAAACGAAATTCCATTTGGAGATCGTTAAACATTGGTGACGTGTTCGAAGGCACACGCACACAGGCCACGTCTGCTCGTAACCCAATCAGAACTCCTCTTGACAATGTGAAAAATACCGATTCTCGGAGAAAGAGGTCTATCGACATGTTATAGCGATCGTTAACAAGCACGCTTTAAACTTGAAAGTAAACATGCAATGTTGGGTCAACGCTGGCATGTTGACTGGGTTCATCGCTTTCTCCCATACCTCATCAATCCGAGGTGACAAACTTTAATAATATTGAATGAATCCAAAGTGACTCAGGATTGCTTCAGCCCTAAAGCCTAAGGCCTGGGCTGGAATGGTTTAGAAACTAGGCCTCTCATGGGAAAAAAAAGGTTTTCGGTGGGTATTGTAGACACAAGAGAATATGAGATGTTACAAGGTCTGGAAGGCATGCGTAACCTAAGGAATGTGCTTTATAAAACAGACTTCAATATGTATATAAAACAAATGTCGAATTCGGCGAGCTGTACATTTTACTGGAGAGAAAAGACCAAGCAACGGAGCACTGTGGTGTGGCTGAAACCCAAGCCCACGGCAGCCATCTTCGAAGAGGAAGGGAAAACTTGAACACAGATTTGAGGCACAGCAAGTACAGAAACGTCACAATTTAAAGGTTGAAACGTGAAGCACAATTTGAACATTCGTTGTTATTCAAGGTTTGCTTTTTGAGTGTGGAGAGTTCATAATCATCATTCAATGACACACGGGCGCCCATCAGTGATGGCTAATGATGTACAGGGCAGGCATTATCGCACCGCCATTTTAAAAGAATTGTTGCGGTTACCGACATTATTTTAAGAATTTTGGATTCATGCGGTGAGAGAGATTATTTCACTTCCAACGTGTCCTGCGCAGCATGCAATGGCGACATTTCTCCTCAGATACAGAGGGCGATGGCTGGAATTGTACCTCTGACTCTGCGCTCTGTAGGGGCGTCCATGAATGACGTCACGCGATTTTGGACGATTTTTGACTCCCCCCCCCCCCGTCACACGGCGTCACAAAAAGTCAGACCCCCGCCCCCCCCTCAAATATGACGTCACAAAGCTCTGCCTCCCCCCCCCAAAACATAAAACATGCTTCAAATCGATTTAAACTATTGTAATTGTAGTGCGTATTTAATGTGGCGTTGCACTGATGTTGCAGGAGAAAACATTTATTTAAAAGTCTATTTAATTATTGTTGTCTATATTTATTTAAAGTTGCGCATTTTGACGTGACGTCACATTTCTCACTCCCCCCCCCCCTCCTCGTCACACATCGTCACAAATGTCTGACCCCCCCCCCACCCCCCTAGGTGCATGACGTCATTTACGGACGGCCCCTGTGGCGTATGGCTCGAGGTGTCATTGCAGGAATATCCGGCACGCCTTAGCACGATTGATCAAATTTGTGTTCGTGTCTCGATTAAGTTATTCCGAATCGGATTACATACTTTGTGCTTACATTAATTTTGCACTGCGCAGGCAAAGTTGTGGACCACTACAAGGACAATGTGCAGTCTTTGCTTCCTCCGTTTCACATGCTGTTGATGACACGGGGTGAAGTCTAAACTATCCAGGGTTTGATTTGTTTAAACAAAATGCTAATGGGGCGTACGGATCGGGAAGGCGCTTTGGCTGATATTTGATTTTGACGACGGAACGCATAGCTCGCTTTAATGTCAAAATGCTTATTCCAATTTTCAACTTTAAAAGTTAAGTGAGAAATTTTCAACACCAAAAAAAAAATCACGACCAAAAAAATAATTCGCCACGACAGAAAATGCATTTTCTGTGACAATAGCCTCGCGTTTCACCGCAACGCCTTCACATTCATCCCGGAGAGGCACCCGCTGACGGCCAAGTGCCCAAAAGGGCCTATGTGCTTCCCAATTCAACCGTGAGCCGATTCAAAACTATCGGGGAAAAAAAAATTGGCAAGCGATCAGTTCTTCCGCTGAATCCCAAAATTGTACTCCGAATAAACACAAGAGTTTTGACCTCGCAAACAAAAAAAATTGAACGAAAATCAATAACACGGGTATCTTGTTTCATCCGTGTGTGTACGTGTTGGTGTGTGTGTGGCACATTTGTGTTTTAGGTAGTATCAACTTTGTGTTCTGCTCTCCTCTGAAGTGAAATTCCCCTCCCCCCCCTTTTCCTTATTTGTAGAATAAAAAAAAAGTGGCAGCCTTGTCTCAACAAAAATCACGGCCGTGGTTCCACCACCACCACCTCCTCCACCATGAGCAACAATGTACAGGATGGCGCGCGTCCGTATTGCAACGCAAACTCGCAATAAACATCTCGGTTTTCTTTTTTACGCTCATAAAAAGGCCTCACAAACACAGCCACCCGAAAATGGACCCCTCTCCCCCCCCTGTCAGCAAATGGCTGGCAAATGCATCGATTCCCCCCACCCTTTGCAGGGAAACACATGGGACAATTTGAGCAAGGCCCATCAAGCGCTGTACTCTTGCGGACCGTAGTTTACTATCGTGATGATTTACACCGGCAACTGGACGCTAAATGTAATCCCTATCCATGGCGTATCGTGGCGCACACTCCATTTTGTATTACGTGACGTATCGAGTGCTGCCCCGATTTGAGGCCTGGGGCAATGATGCTCGGACGGGTGACCACCCCCCAAATGGCTGCGGAGATACTTGATGGGCAGCGCTGAGAAAATCCAAGTACCGCAACTCTACAGCTCTGATCTATGCCTTTCACACTGGCAAACTTGGCGAAGCATGGTCAATTAAGCCCCCCCCACCCCAAAAAAAGGTTTTTGTACACACGTGCATGCATTAAAAACATTACACACATGGGTCAATTACACTGCTGCATGAAAGCCTCCCAATGTTGATGCGGCAGTGGGGTGCTTTTGTGTGACTCAAACTTAACCAAGTTGGTCAATGCGGGTAAGAAGGTGGTCGTCAAAGGGACTGGTTCAGATATCATTATGGTACATGTAATCTGAGCAGAAATAGCGGGTATCACATTGATAATAGAGGTTTCATTTTTTGGGGTTAGATCGCGCAAATATAAACGCGTTGTTAGACCCGTCACCACCCGACACAGCCAATTAAGCAAGGTTCGTCGCCCAAACAAAATGTGCCAATTCGCTGCTAGGTCAGCGCATGTTGGGAGTGTAAACCCACAACAACATTTACATTTCGAGTACAGCGACGTTTCGACCGGTAATTACAACCAGCCTCATCAGGCGACAATTCTGATGAGGCTGATTGTAATTGCCTGAAATCTAACACCCCCCCCCCCAAAAAAAAACTCTTATTACGGATAATATTGGGTCGCGAAAGCGTACTCCTCGGAAATTTGTACTGTTACCGAATGTAAACATATTTGCCTAAGCAATAACCGGTGAAGCAATATTTTGTGAGATATTAATTGAAAGTCCCGTTGTAGAATCGGGCAGAAGAAAGGTCGCCACGGAGAGATATTGTATGGTGGCTTTTGGATGAGATAATGTTGAATATACTGGGCATTCAATAGATGCCCCTGGGTATTCAATACGTGAAGACTATTCAAGTCGATTCTTTCGTCACATTTGTTCGTTCTCGTTTGTTCCGTCTCGTTTGTTACATTAGCCAAAGGGTAACATTTGCGTATAATTCGTGATTTTATGAAGGTGTAGTGAGCGCAGGAATATATTTTAAGAGTATACTATTTCACATACCAGGCGAAGCCCACTTTGTTCAGAGGCAACTTGGCCACAGATGGTTTACATAATAAAAAATGTGGGAATTTATAGTAGCAGCCAAATAATCCAAGTGTTTTCTAAATGTGTGTGTGTGAGGGGGGGGGGGGGGCGGGAGTAAAACTGGAGCACGGAGAAAAATCCACACGGACCCCAATTGGAGGCATATTCAGGGATCCCCGTTCGAACCTACGACCTCCTGCATACCAGGCGAGGGACATAACATCTCCCCCCGCCCCACTACACCACATTTTTACCGACTAACCCTTGGTTACACGCCTCAAATGGAGTAGGCTACAACCAAATAGTCCTAAAGGTAAGCTAAGCAGGACGGGGGCTGGATACTAATTGTTTGGGTGGCTTTGCGAGGGCTCCCAGCACGTATTGTAGGCGTGAGGTTGCGAGGTGGCCAGCCAATGGCAGTGTTGAACCATCACCACCCCCTCCCCCTGCCACGAGTATGAGTGGACATTTTATCCGCGTGATCTCTGTTGACTTCCCACACAAAGCCAAGCAATCATTTTATGTAAATGCAAAAACTTCCCAATGCGGGACCCTCCGGTTTTGATGCTTTATTAATTAATGCACATTACATATTTATGCGATTTGCATTAATAAATTAAACTTTTAAGTACCAGGTAAGAGCCACAGAGCTCTTTTTCAGAAGCGACCTGGCCACAAATGATAGCTCGACGAACATGGTTTATCGTCTGGAAATTTGAAGCAGCCAAATGCTCTAAACATGTGATGTTGATTCTAAATGTGGAGGGAAAAACCGGAGGGACCCAGAGAAAAATCCACGGAACCACGGAGAGAGAGACACGCAAACTCCAAATATATAGCAGGCATCAGGGTCGGAATCGAACCCACGATCTCCTGTATACCAGGCGAGGTAGTTAACATCTCGCCACCATGGAGTTCACTGTTTTGGCCAATCAACCCACTGTGTTTTTGACTTGTAGATGAAAACAGTGCGGGGACATTAAAGAGAAAAAAAATGAGTTTTGGAAAAATAGTTGGCACATCAATAAATCTTCATCAACAAACATGAGACACCAAAGAAAATTATTTATAAATAGTTTAAATGTTTGAGTACCAATGGTGAAAGTGCAGTAACAGCAATCTTCTGCCAGTCGTCCATTTTTGATCGGCAGTCACTGCCCAGTTTAACTTTCGATCAGCATGCCCGCCAGTTGCGAAATTAAAACACAAAGTTGCTCAAGATGACAGTGAAGTATTTTCAGCCTATACCCGTGAACTACTGGCAATGGAATTTGCCAAATAATTGTATAAAGGGAATCAAGATGCATTTGCTGCCCAGCAACAGGCTTGCGATTGGCTCATCACGATCACATGGTCACGACAAAATGGCGGTTCTTGCACAGTTTAAGCGGAAAGGGAACCGCTTTGCGCCAAAAAACAAAATGCACAAAAATGTTACAAATACACCGTCGGCAAAACAAGCATTTATTCTCATTACATCGGTCACCTTTAATTAAAATAAACAGTTTGCACGTGACCCGAACAGCAGGGGGAAAGAAGGATAGTTACCCCTGCGGTGGTACAGGATTTTCACTGGGGTGGAAACAACTATGCGAGGCCCCTTTTGCCTGTCAAGGCCTCGCACTAGGCCACTAAGGCAATCTCCCACGCCACTGCTAGGTCCACACCTCTCTGCAACTTTGCTGAAGTCAACACAGATTTTGTTCTCCCCCCCTGCTGCAGTACAGGGAGAGAAAAAAAAGAAATCAGTTTCAAGCACATGTTCTGCCTCCCTGGTGTTCCGAGGCCTTCATTAGATTCGAATAGTGCGCAAAAAAACGTTCTCATCACAGGTGGGCTTCCCGAACCAATAAAGCAAGCCATAGAGTTCCCCATCAACAGTCTTCCACATTTGCATTTTGTGTTAAACATGCATGTGCTGATTACACCACCACTAAATAATGTCAACCGTGGTATTTTTAGGGTCTTGTCTTGAGGCAACGACGTCTATCAGGAACTCTTTCACTTTCGTCATGTTGTTTGTGTCAAGGAACGGGCCCCTTGAGAAGGTGCCACCTTCTGAATTCAACGAGCCACTTAACTAGGCCACCCTCAACCGTCACAAGATGACACTATCCGATGCTCTGTAGACATCAGATTGACCTTTGGGCAACAAGGCAGAGGCCATCAAATGTTCTACTCTTAAGACACGAATCTTAAGAAGTTGTGAATTTAAAATCGGGCGTAGCTAGAGGTCTAAGTTTCATGCACAGTGCTCCCGCAATGCCCGTAGACACTGTTGGAAGTGGCACCCGCCAAAAGAGATGGAGAGCCCCCAGCCACCCCCACCAGCCTCGTCCATTTACGAAGCGCGCTTGCAAAAAAGTTGGCTTTGCCCGACTGGCTCGTGATAGCCCACCTGCACCAGAGAGTGCTTGCGCATGATTGGCCACACTGTCGCCGATTAACACACTTCACTCTTGCTAAGCAGTAAAATGATTTGGGTGGGGGGTAGGAAGGTGCAACTACACCTGACCAATCAAAATGTACACCACGGACAACTATTGTTGATATCTCACAAGTATTAAACACGGAGCCTTCTATAAAGGCATTTAGAGTGTATTTAACTATATTACAAGTCAACGTGTACCATTTGCTCATCGATTTTTTTTTCCTGTCTTGCTCTGGGCTTGTGTCTTACGGAGCCTTTTATTGATGAAGAGTTCAGTGTTTTTTTTTTAATCACTAAAATTATATTCAAGAGGTTACAAACACTTTTTTGTTTATACTAAAATTGCACCATGAATTCCCGAGAGCTTTCGCTTAGAAGCGTGCGGTCGTAGTGGTTGCTTGCAAAGAAGATAGCAAATAGACAGACCCTCTACGATTTCTTATTGTGGTCATTCCTTCATCGTCACGAGAGTTATTTGGAATCAGGTAAACATCCCAATGCGGAGAGAGTCCGCCTGAAAATCCCCGAGACCGAATACATCTATCCTGGGGGGGGAAGAAAAAAAACGGACGTAATAATGTCACCGTGAGGAGAGAGTGGTTCCAGATAATTGACAAAACTTCTTCTGAAGTCACTTTAAAATGTGCCCTCGGTCCAGACTTAAAAACTGCACTCCCGTTATTCCCCACAAGGAGCGCTCGTCACGTAAGACGCGAAAGTGTTTCTTATGTTACGAACACATTTAAAAATAGTTTAATGACATTAAATCTATATTTAATATGAACGGGGAGTTGTTGCTTTTTAGCAGCCCATCGGTCACCGGGTTAAGAGCCATCGACCCCGCTGGAATTGAGAACCTTGTGTAACCATGGGTGGCCGATATCCGAGGTTCAAACCCAGGATCTTTGTGGCGTAGGCTCAGTTGCTCTGACACAGCCATCGCAAGCTAAAAACACTGAACTCCGTGCAAAAAGCATAAGTCACACACACAAAAAAAACCTCCCAAGTGTATGCCATCAGTGCCCCAAAGTCCTGAAGACTTTTGCGATGACACTAGCCCAATACAGGAAGAACCCACACACGCAGATAAATGTACATCATGTAGTGTTGGGGAGTAACATATTACAAAGCATCATTACAATCAGATTAACTTATTCCTCTGCCAGGGCTTTGTACAGGATTGGTGCATCATTTTCTTGCAAAACACAAAAAATGGAGGGTTACATTATTTAGTGGATTCGAATATTTTGAGCAATCGGCGACCGGAGAGCGGATTCGTCTTGACCAAAATTCGACTTCCCCAACACTGCCAACGCAAGAATCACAATGCACAGCAAAAGATCACACGGCGGAGGAGCAGTCAAACGGCTCCTCCGTCAGCGAAAGGCGCCGCGCAAACCTCCCGGAGCCATATCGCCACTGCCCCAGATAAAATAAAAAGATACATTTCTTTGTTCTTCTGCGTTAATCGTGTCGTCGTGGTCCTTACGATCGTCCGCTCGAGAAGCACCCCCCCCCCCGCCACCCCCGTCCGAGAGGACGCATGTGCGCCGTGCGTCGCGAGCGAAGGTTTAAGAACAAAAAACAATCGTGGACAAAGATAAACTTAGATCGTACCCGCCAGTGTATCCCGTTCCACCCCCCGCCCGCCCCCCCCACATTTGCTGGTTCAGTGTCCGAGTCCACCGTTTGACGCACACGAGTACCGCCACAGTTTTTGTTTCAACGGCGAGAAGGTATCTCCCCCCCCCATCCCCCTCCCGTGTTCTTTTTTTGTTCCTGTGTGTGTAAGTTTGTTGTCCTTCCCCCCCCCGCCGCCCGCTACCCGCACCTCCGCTGAGCCGCGGTTCGGCTATGTGCGGTGCGAACGAAGTTCAACGCACCGACGCCGCCGCGACGCGGGAATTTTTCCGACACAAGACAATATGGCGACCGGCCCCGTTCGCGCGCTCCCCAAATATTACACAGGGGTATTTATATAAATATATATTTTTGTCCCACGGCTATCTGATTGAAGAGAAGTCTTTTGGCCTTGATAACAAATTTGTATTTTTTTGTTCTTTCCCCACAGACCCCCCCCCCCCCATCCTACCCTCGAATGTGGCGGACTGGATTTTTTGTTGCTGTAAATTTCCGTTAAAACCGCGAAGCGTGCTGCTGACTTGGGACGTGGGTCGTGGGTCTCCCCTCCCTCCCCCCCCCCCCTCGTTTTTGTTGTTGTAGCGGCCGTGAAATGACGACGGTGGGTTTTTTGTCCTTGCTATGTCGACACGCCACTTTTATTTTCAGCAAAACACCCACCTTGCTGTTGTAGCTTCTGCCAAATTCCTTCCGTGCGGAAGCAACAACAACGCTTTGCTCCTGGCACAAAAATATAACATCTCCGCACGTCCACTGCGGGTTTCCGAAAATTCTAAACGGTCATGGGGGTCCCAACGCGGGTTTTTGTTTGTTTGGTTGTTCTTTCGTAGTTAGCTTTTTCGTTCTTACTTCACGGAACTTTTGTTCATTTGAAATGACTACCTACGCAAGCGACCAGGCCGGCTAATTACAATCACAGGGTGTCCCCGTGAAGGTATCGTCGGTTAAATGTCGTCATTTTTAAGGCGACAGCTCGAAACGGTTGATTGAGACGTTGGCGGCGTCATATTCCTCCTATGCACGAGGTGCTTTTATGATGACTCAGGTGGTCAGAGGGGAATCCCTCTCAACAACAGGGCAACCCTTACACAAGAGAAAGGGCTTGCGTTGTTTTGTACGCAAAAACGTCGTTGTCTGCGTGGAACGAGACCGCCAGAGGTCGCCCCGAAGATAACGCCGGCTGTGATCGCGGGGCGATTTGTGCCGCGCTCGTAACTAGCAAAAGAACAAAAACCCAACACGGCGACCATCGATGCGGAATGTGCATGCTGGCAGCCCCTCCACATCGAGGGAAACTTCTGAAGGTGTCGGAGCATCCGTGAAGCGTGCTCCTGACAAAACAGAAAAAAATAACCCGGGGGTCTTCGCACGGGAAGTTTCTGAAACCTCGATAGCGGCGTGCGTCGTCGACGACAACGTTTTCATGCCCCTACAGAACACGCGCACACACGCGGAGTCTAATCAACCTGGCTCTGTCCAAAAATTGCAATCCTTTTAAACGACGGACGATACCTTCACGGGGGACACCCCCGCGTATTAATTTCGTTCCGCTCCCCCTTCGAAGAGGTTGGAGTGACACCCGCGTACCCCCCGCGGGCCCGCCACCCCCCCCCCCCTCTCTACAAGTTGGTGTTGATGCCCATGCCCAGGCCGCAGCCACCGTCGGCGCCCCCTCCTTCCCTGGCGAGAGGTCGCACAAACGCCTCGCGCTTCCCCGCCACCGCCGGCGGGGGCTCGTCCGGCTCGTAAGGCAGCATGTAGTCGTCCGCCCGACTTCCCGCCGCGCTCAGGGGCAGCAGGTAGTCGCCCCGCCCGACGCCGCCGAGCGCCCCCCCGGCCGCCGCGTCGTAGCGGCCGTCCCCTCCGCCCGCCGGGAGGAAGGAGTCCCCGCGGGCCCCGAGGGCGGCCTCGTCGCGGTCGAGCGGCAGCATGTAGTCGTCGCTGTCCACCGCGCCCCTGCCGTTCTCCGCCGGGAAGTAGCCCGGCGGCGGCGGCTTCCGCGGCCCATTGGGCGGTACCGCCGCCCCGCCGCCTCCTCCGACGAGGATGACGCCGCCCGCGTCGCTCTTCTCCGCCGGCGGCCGGAGCCTGAGCCCGCGGGGGGCGACGGTCGGGCCCGAGGAAGAGGAGTCGCCGCCGCGGGCGCCGCCGCCGCCGCCGCCGCCGCCGCCATTGCGCAGGTTGGGCAGGCTGGCGCAGAGCGACGCCTCGTGACCGGGAGACTGCAGCTCGGCCACCTGGCGCGGCGTGAGCAGGGGGAAGTACGCGGCCGGAGGAGGAGGGTGGACGTCCTCCCTGGCGACGATCGCCGGCGGCGGCGGCGGCGGAGGCGGCAGAGGGGACGCCCGCGCCAGCGAGTGCGTCCGTCGCGGCAGCAGCGGAGCGCCCGAGTCGGGGCACCGTGGGTGAGCCGCCTCGCACGGGACCCGGATCAGGCTGCCACCGCCGCCGCTGCAACCACCAACGTCGACGTCGCCCTCATCGGCTCGCTTGTTTTTCCTCAACTTCAGCTTCCGTTCCTCCTCCAACGCCTCCTCGTCATCTTCCTCGTCCTCGGCCATTTCCTCTTCCTCGTCCTCGTCCTCCTCCTCTTCCTCCTCCTCTTCCTCCTCAACGTCGTCATCCTCCTCCTCCCCGTCGCCGTCCGCTATGATCACAATCCCGCTGCCCGCCCCCCGCGCCATCTGCTGCACGGCCGTCAGGTTGCGCAGCAGCTCGTCCTGCTTGCCCACGTACACCAGGTGGCGCTTGCTGGGGGTGAGGCTGCCGAACAGGCGGTCCACTTCGCCGCGGGGCAGCAGCAGGGGCGGCGCCGTCGCCTGCAGCTGCTGTTGAGGAGGCGACAGGGGCAACGTCGGCCCCAGGTAGGCGGGGGGTCCCGCCGTGTTGCCGCCGTCGTCGTCGTCGTAGCCGCTCAGGCCCAGGCCCAGGCCTAGGCCCTCGGAGTCGGCCAGGAAGACGAGGCCGTTGGCCCGAGGCGCCGAGGCGTCTGGCGCCCCCAGCTTGGCGTCGCTGTCCGGCGCCATGAAGTCGCGGCTGCTCAGGTGGAAGTGGCTGCCGCTGGAAGCGACGGCGCGCTGCTGGTGCTTGGCGCTGTTGCGCGGCGCTGTTGCCAGGGCGCCGGCGTCTCGTGGGCCGATCGCCAGATGCTCTGCGGGGAAGAAAAAAAAAATATATAATAATAGGGTATTTGGCTTCTGCTGCTGGAAATGTCCACATGATAAGCGATAAGCCACTTCGTTGAACGATCACTTGTGATAGCCAGGTCGCTTCTGAAATGAGCTATACAGCTCAGTGGGCCTTACCTGGTCAAATAAAATTATTTAGTTTCTAACATTAACACTAAAACTAACTCCAGTCGAATGCTAACTCTAACCCCAACACTAACCGTTACTTTAACTATAACCCTAACCAACTCTTGACACTAACTATAACTCGAACCCTAATCCTAAAGGCCAACCATAACACCCTAACTCTAGCCCTGACTTGAACTCTGACCCTGACCCTTTTTTAGTCTTAGCAATACACCCAAACCCTCTGCAACAACCAACAAAATCGCTCGCATATTCTGTTGGGAATGCAATCCACCTTTATAATGTGTACCTCGCTCTCCGTTGCACACGCGTCATCCACAAATATGAAGTTATTACTAAAGTAAAGCTGTCCGTCGCTCCCTTGACCACACGTGGAAATTCACGTCGCCAGCACGCTTAGTTTCATCGTTTTTTTTTTTTGAAGGGAATCCAGGTTTTTAAAAAGAATAACCATTTCACGCAATATCTAAAACGGGAGGGGTGGGGGCGGAAGCGCGCGAGCGCCATCTTGAGGAGGCGCGCAGGACCAGTGTGGGATGCTTCAAGCACGAACCACTAAGGTCACGGGTATATCGTAATAATAGTCACAATAATAACAATCCCACCTCCATTGATAATAAGTTTTCAACAAAATACGTGGCAAAATATCATCACAAAGCCGCCGTAATTTATTTTTCGGGGGGGGGGGGTGTGGGGGGGGTGTCGTATCCGCCGCGCATGTAACACGTTGTGCCCGCCGCACTGTCCCTTCACCCGGAACAACAACCAATTTAACGAAAAGCTGTCTCGTGATGAACAAAGCGCCGCCAATTTATCGCTGCCTCAGCAGCAGCACCACCACCGGTGGTGTCGTCACCGTTGGCGAGCGATCCACGCAAATACGCTGAGTAAAAACGGGCAACGGGACGTGTCGCCGGTAGTTGCGTACAACCGGCGTCGTTGGGCAGTTGCCAGCAGTGAATCGGCTTCACAACAAGAACCGTGGGTTGCCACGAGCTTTCAACTATTTTGCATTTTACCAGGACATTGCCCACTGAGCTATGTAGCTGTTTTTTTCAGAAGCGACCTGGCCATCACAAACTGATAGCTCAACAAAGCGGCTTAATAACACGGGAAAAAAAATTCTAGCAGCCAATTACTCTTGAACAGCGTGATTTTGTTTCTAAAATGTGGAGGGAAAAACCGGAGGACCCGGGGAAAAATCCACGCGATCACGCGGAGGGATGGAGAGGGAGAGACACCGCAGACTGCCAAATATACAGCAGCAGCAGCAGTCGTCAGGGTCGGGATCGAACCCACGACCTCCTGTAGACCAGGGGAGGTAGTTAACATCTCCTAGCCACCGTTGCCCAAGCCACGCGGGACTTTGCTGGTGGATTAATTGCTAAGCGCCGGAGGAGGACCCCGGTCGTATGGTACTCACTACCGAGTAATCAAACTCGGTTCGCAGGGGGGAAGGGGGCGGCGGGCGGGGGGAGGGGGTGGGTCGCATCGCACGGTACATTAATCACCGCGCCGCCGCTCTCAGTTGCATTGTAACCCCCGGTTACCCCCCGGTTACCCCGGTGTGCGTTCCCACTGCGGTAGAGGGTGGCCGAGGGGGGCTGCGCCGCCCCCCTCACGACGCTGTCGGCGAGCAGCGTGCTGTACAGGTGACCCGCGCTGTGCGGACGCAGCAGCGAGCTCGTGAGCAGCTGATTGGCCACCAGGCCTGCCCGGTGGCGCCGGATATGACAAAGAGTGGGATGGAGTGGGTTTTAACCGGACCGGAGTTGAGTCGTTTCATCCGGGCCGGAGTAGAGCGGAGTGGAGTGGAATGACGTGGAGTGGAAGGACGTGGAGCGGAATGACGTGGAGTAGATCGGAGTGGAGCGGAATGACATGGAGCGGAATGACGTGGAGCGGAGGTGGTTTTGGCCGCACCGGACGTCGAAAGGAGTAGAACACAGGGTACGGCCGAGTGGACCGGAATGGAGCAGAGTTGACCAGAGTGGAGTAGAGTGGAAATGGAATGGAGTTTTTTTGTTTGTTTGATCAAACCGTATTGGAGCAGAGTCAAGTGGCAGTGCAATAGAATTCTAGACCGGAGTGGGATTTAATGGACCGGAGTGGCCGTTGATTAGAGTGGTATGGAACGGATCACCGTGCATTGGAGTGGAGTTTAAAGGACCAGAGCGGAGTAGATCAGAGTGGAATGGAGTAGATTTTGGGTGACAGAGAAAGAAAGGAGTGGACCGCATCAGACCAGGCCGCAGTGGAGGGTAGCGGAGCGGACCGCGGTGGAGAAGACCGGAGCGGATTGGAGCGGAGCAGTGTGATCCGGAGTAGATCAGACCGGACCCGAGCAGAAAGGAAAGAGGATAAAAAATAAATGAACAAAAGACGGACGAGCAGCCGCGAGTACAACAACGGTCACGTGGACGAGACGGACACACGGACACAAACGTACACACGCATACGCAAAGAGGTCCTGGGAAACCCATCACAGACTGTTGGGGCAAGTGCCAAGGGCTGTTAGCGAGCACCTATTAATGCTGGCACAGCGTCACAATTGTCATCACCGCCTCGTACGCCAAAGACAAAGATTCTTCTTATATCCTTAACAAACTGTCGGGGCAAGTGCTGTTAGCGAGCACCTATGAAGGCCAGCATGGGGGTGGGTGGCCCGCATCACGCCAGGCGCCTTCGTCTCCCCGGTGGCGATGTTGAGTCACCGCAGCAAACGCTCGTCTAAGGCCGAGCCGAGCTAAAGGAGGCCCAGGACCCGTCCACATGTCACTCGCTACTGACGTTGGCCGAGAGAACAGGAATCAAACTCAGGTCACCGGGTTCGTAGGCCAGTGGAATCGAGGGTTAGAGGCACCGACACACAAACTGACACATTGTGTTAGTTTGTTGTCCTTCCCCCGCACCTCCGATTAGCACGGTTGGCGACGTACGGTGCGAATGAAGTTCAACGTACTGTACATACAACACACGAACCAAAACACACGAACAAACTGAGCCCAAACAACAACAACCGCCATTCGCCACCAGGTGGCGGTGACGTCACCACGGCGCTTGTGCCAGGCCAGGTGCACATTAAGGCCACGTGAATTGTCGAACGCCCGCTGACAGGAGGTCACGGGACAAGACCCAGGTGGTGCCATGGGTCGACCGACTGAGATGACCGGCCGGAGCACCACACGCGCACACGTGGACGTGTAACCGCACACATCGACACAGAAAGGCATACGGAGAGGCCTACAGACGCAGGCCGACAGGCAGACAGACAGACACGGCCCCGTACGGTCAGATGGACACAAAGACCGTTTGTCTAAAGGTCTTTTTGGCTGCTGGTTGACCCGAGGGTTCGGGAGATGAAAATGATCGAGGTGCTGGAGGGGTCAAGCGAGGACGGATTCATGGGATCCAGTAAAAATATTGGACAGGGTGATGATGAAGCGATCGAAGGATTGAATGACCGAGTCAAGGAATGATGCAGGATTTGAGGGATTGCGTGATCCCCGCACCAAGGGATCACTGGATCGCGTGATCAAAGGATTGAGGGATCAAATGCACAAATGATGAATGGAGCAATGGATCGAGTGGTCAAGAGAAGGATGGATCTTGGTAACAAGGGATCATGGGATTGAGGGGATCGATGGGTTCGAGGGAGGGATACAGGGATGGAGGGATGGAGGGATACAGGGATGGAGGGATACAGGGATGGAGGGATGGAGGGATACAGGGATGGAGGGATACAGGGGATAGAGAGATGGAGGGATACAGGGATGGAGGGATGGAGGGATACAGGGATGGAGGGATACAGGAGATAGAGAGATGGAGGGATGGAGGAATGGAGGGATACAGGGATGGAGGGATGGAGGAATGGAGGGATACAGGGATGGAGGGATACAGGGATGGAGGGATGGAGGAATGGAGGGATACAGGGATGGAGGGATGGAGGGATACAGGAGATAGAGAGATGGAGGGATGGAGGAATGGAGGGATACAGGGATGGAGGAATGGAGGGATACAGGGATGGAGGGATACAGGGATGGAGGGATGGAGGGATACAGGGATGGAGGAATACAGGGGATAGAGAGATGGAGGGATGTAGGGATACAGGGATGGAGGGATACAGGGATGGAGGGATGGAGGAATGGAGGGATACAGGGATGGAGGGATACAGGGGATAGAGAGATGGAGGGATGGAGGGATACAGGGATGGAGGGATGGAGGGATACAGGGGATAGAGAGATGGAGGGATGGAGGGATACAGGGATGGAGGGATACAGGGGATAGAGAGATGGAGGGATGGAGGGATACAGGGATGGAGGGATACAGGGGATAGAGAGATGGAGGGATGGAGGGATACAGGGATGGAGGAATGGAGGGATGGAGGGATACAGGGATGTAGGGATGGAGGGATGGGAGCAGGGCCCTCACCGCGGTTGAGGGTGCAGCTGCTGTTGGCGTCGGCGGAGATGAAGGACGACTCCGTCTGCTTGCGCACGGTGTCGTTCCACATGCGGCGGATTCGACTCTGCAGCGCAACACGGCGGCACGGAGCGGCGCGTGTCGGCGTGTGTTCGTGTGTGTGTACACGCAGCGTGCATGTGTAGTGTATGTAGTGTGTAGTGTATGTAGCGTGTAGTGTATGTAGCGTGTAGTGTATGTAGCGTGTAGTGTATGTAGCGTGTAGTGTATGTAGCGTGTAGTGTATGTAGCGTGTAGTGTATGTAGCGTGTAGTGTATGTAGCGTGTAGTGTATGTAGCGTGTAGTGTATGTAGCGTGTAGTGTATGTAGCGTGTAGTGTATGTAGCGTGTAGTGTATGTAGCGTGTAGTGTATGTAGCGTGTAGTGTATGTAGCGTGTAGTGTATGTAGCGTGCGTACGTATCTGCGTGTTGGTAGAGTAGCGCGCGTGTGGGTACGTAGCATGCGTGTGTGTGTGTGTGTGTACGTAGCGTGTGTATGTGTGCAGTGTATGTAGCATGCGTATGTAGTATATGTAGCGTGTGTGGCGTGTGTAGCGTGTGTAGCGTGCGTATGTGTGCAGTGTATGTAGCGTGTTTATGTGTGCAGTGTATGTAGGGTGCGTGTGTGTGTGTAGTGTATGTAGTGTGTGTATGTGTGCAGTGTATGTAGCGTGCGTATGTAGTATATGTAGCGTGTGTGGCTTGCGTAGCATGTGTAGCGTGCGTATGTGTGCAGTGTATGTAGCGTGCGTATGTAGCATGCGTATGTAGCGTGCGTATGTAGTGTGTGTAGCGTGCGTATGTAGCCTGTGTAGCGTGTGTGTAGCGTGCATAGCGTGCGTGTGTATCGTGTGTAGCGTGCGTGTGTAGCGTGTGTAGCGTGTGTAGCGTGTGTAGCGTGCGTGTGTAGCGTGTGTAGCGTGTGTAGCGTGCGTGTGTAGCGTGTGTAGCGTGTGTAGCGTGTGTAGCGTGCGTGTGTAGCGTGTGTAGCGTGTGTAGCGTGCGTAGCGTGTGTAGCGTGCGTGTGTAGCGTGTGTAGCGTGTGTAGCGTGCGTGTGTAGCGTGTGTAGCGTGTGTAGCGTGTGTGTAGCGTGTGTGTAGCGTGCATAGCGTGCGTACCTGCGCGTTGGGGGAGTAGCGCGTGCTGTTGGAGTGTCGCGAGTTGGAGTTTTTGGCCGAGTTGTAGGAGGAGTCGTTGCCCCAGGATCCGCAGCACTCGGCGTGCCTCAAGCACTTGCTGTACTCTTTACGCACCTGCACGGGTAGGAGGCGAGGGGTAGGGGGTCAGAGTTCAAGTCAGGCCTAGAGTTAGTGTTATATGGTGTTGAGGTTAGCGTTTTAGAGTCAGGGTTACGGTCAGGATTCGATGTCGAACCCGACGACGCCTGCTGCTGCTGTATATTTGGAGTTTGCGGTGTCTCTCTCTCATCATCATCACGGTGGCTATGAGATGTTAACTTCCTCGCCTGGTCTACAGGAGGTCGTGAGTTCGATCTCGACCATGTCGACGCCTGCTGCTGCTGCTGTATATTTGGAGTTTGCGGTGTCTCTCTCTCTCATCATCATCACGGTGGCTATGAGATGTTAACTACCTCGCCTGGTATACAGGAGGTCGTGGGTTCGATCTCAACCCTGACTAGGCCTGCTGCTGCTGTATATTTGGAGTTTGCGGTGTCTCTCTCTCTCATCATCATCACGGTGGCTATGAGATGTTAACTACCTCGCCTGGTCTACAGGAGGTCGTGAGTTCGATCTCGACCTTGACGACGCCTGCTGCTGCTGTATATTTGGAGTTTGCGGTGTCTCTCTCTCGCCGCGGTCGCGTGGATTTTTTTCCCCCGGGTCGTCCGGTGTTTCCTTCCACATTTAGAATCGACGTCGTGCGTTCACAGAGTATCTGCACGCCGCTATAAATGTCCACGTGATAAGCCACTTCGTTGGGCTATCACTTGTGATGGCCAGGTCGCTTCTGCAAAAGAGCCATAAAGGTTCAGTGGGCCTTACCTGGCGAAATAAAAAGGAAGTAATTTTGCGCGATTGGTTTCCCTTTCCAATACTTTGCACTCCTATTGTGACGTTGGACAGTTTGCTGTTGTGACGCTCTGACCCGTGCCCCGGAAATCTGTGAAAAAGAGCTTCATAGCTCATCGGATTCCTCCTCCATTTAATATAAAAAATTAAATTTTGTTTGTTGCGGTTGCACCCGACTTAAGAGCCGCATGGCTCACAGGGCTATACCTAATAAATGAAACTTGAAAACTTTAATATAAATATCCCGATTCTGTTTCCGATTCTGAAGAAGAGCCATATCGCTCAGTAAGCCTTACATTTTTTTTGGGTTAAATTAATTAAGAGCTGTTAAGATTTTGGGGCCACACTTCAATGTCGAAACAGAAAACGGCGCGACGGGAAAGGGCACTCGGCACCTTTTTCTGCAGAGCGCAGTGGAAGATGAAGATGAACATGCCCTGGAAGGAGTTGAAGATGGTGAAGAGGTAGGCCATGACCAGGGTGGCCTTGTCGATGAAGAGGAACCCGAACACCCAGGTGAGGCCGAGGAGGCAGAGCAGCGCCACGCCCCCCAGTGCCCAGGACCTGCGGGGAAGGAAGGAAAGCAAAAAAAAAGAACCAACGACAACAACGACGTCAGAAGTCAGTGCCGTGATAAATATTGACATCGTCATCATCGTTATTATCGTCCGTGGTCGTCGTCGTCATTAACTTACCAGCACCCGACACGTACGCACGTTGAGCTACTTCTCGCGAGCCGCCCGTAGCCAACCGTGCTAATCGGAGGCGCGGGGGAAGGACAACAAACTAAAAGCGCAAAAAATGCAGTTCTGAAGAAAGTGAGATTTGAAACTAAATTTAACAGCCCATGAGTAAGACACAGCCAATTAGTAAGGTTTGTCACGTGAACAAAACGTGGCGATTAGCTTCCTAATTCAGCGCATCGGTGTGATGGAGAGTAAACCCACACCATTAGCCATTTGAATATGACGTTGGTGGTGGTGGGTTAACGATACATTTAAATTTACGCGATCCAAACCAAAAAAAAAAACCTCATTGGTTATATTTCGATTTAAAGCTTTCGTGACTGCAATGATTCATCTTCTTTGGTTCTTTCGGTAAAGTCACGTAGAATGATAATAAAATAATAAATTGATAAAATAAAATAACACAATAATATTCTCACGACGTTTCGGCCACAACACAAGCGGCCTTCATCAGGTGAAGGGGGGCGAGACTGTCTGGTAGGACAGCGCTGGAGTGAAAGAGCCACGTTCAGATCACGGCCTTTAAGCTGTGTGAGAGGAACAAAGCGCCTTGACAAAGGAATTGGTTATGAATAATAATGGTCGCGAAGGCTAAGATGCATTAAAAATTGAGCCTTGAAACAGTCTTCGCCACGAATTTCGAGGCTGCGTAAGTTTCCGTAGATTCGGAGGTGAGGAGGCGGTCAGAACTGCCGCCAATGACAACATCGTCGATATTGTTATCGATGCTATCGTCTGCATTGGCGTCATTATCATCGTCGTCGTCATCATTCGTTATCTTAGCCGTGAGGATCATCAATGCTGTCTTTTTAAAATCAACATGCGCTCAGGGTATTTGTCTGCTAGAAATGTCCACGTGATGAGCCACTCAGTTGAGCTATCATTTGTGATAGCCGGTGGCGTCTGACAAAAGAGCTGTATGGCTGAGTGGGCCTTAGTTTAATCAGCGTCTCATCGCTATCATCAACGATATCACCATCAGCGGGGCCGCAAATGACGATCGACCGTCACTGCAAGCACCTTAGTTACACTAATCGGGTACCAGAGGGGCAATATTTTAGGCCTGGCAACAACAACCAAAACAACATCTGTGTTTACCATTTTAGCGCACTCAGTCAAATCACTGCTGTCACAGCAAGGACTACTTGTGAGGGGCGCCACGGTGGCGAGATGTCATCCCCCTCGCCTGGTATGCAGGAGGTCGTGGATTCAATCGCGACCCTGACGCCTGCTGGTGTATATCTGGAGTTTGCGTGTCTCTCTCCCTGCGGTTGCGTGGAATTTTTTTCTCCGGGTCTTTCGGTTTGTCCCTCCACATTTAGAAACATGCTTTGAGCTTATTTAGATCATGTGGTTGCTATAAATGTCCACGTGATAAGCCACCTCGGTGAGCTGTCATTTGTGGCCAGGTGGCTTCTGAGAAAAAAAAAATCATCTAACGGCCACAGTGGGCTTTACCTGGTAAGATAAAATAGTTTATTTTTGTGACTTTTGCTTACTTTTCCTATACTTTGCACTCCCATCGTGCGTTCGTATTGTTTGCTGTTGTAACTTTCTGACACCGTGCCCCCCAACTGGACATCTGTGAACAAAAGAGCTTCATAGCTCATCGGATTCCTCCGGCAGTAAAGAAGATTCCGACTCTCTCTTCACTTGACGCGGCACTTTTTAGGGAAGCATCTCCCGCGTAAAGCGAGGGATTAATGGTACAGCAAAAAAAAAGTCAAAGCTGTTTCCTGCTCAAATGGGCATCGAGGCCACTGGTGCTCATCTCCCGCTTAAAGCCCTGCGCCGGGTGTGTGGGAAATTCCACGTTCCTATGGTGGGGAGGTGACTGCTCTGGTCTCTTGAGTTCTCATGGAATTCCTCAACCCTCCTCCAGTCTAAATAAAGATTCCGGTAACGATTCCGATTGAACCTCGCGCACGGTTGGCGGGCGGCCGTCGGCAACACCACCGCACACGACACGCTCCCCGTCGGGGGGGGGGGTCGTGCGACGGCGACGTGCTGGCAAACGTGCGGGCGTCTGAAAGTCACGATCGCCCTCCACCTCCCCCCCCCCCCCCCCCCCCCGGTGAATGAATGCAAATTCCACCCGGCCCCCCCGTCCCTACCCCGCCACCCCCCCCCCCCACCCCCCCCGGCTTTCAACGTCGTCCTTCTCGAGCGTCGCGGATAAAGAGGCGGGCGCCAGCGTGTTAGATGGTCGTCAGGCTCGCCAAGCCCGAGCGAGCGAGCGAGCGGGAGAAAGCGTGCGAGAGAGAAAGCGAAGAGGAGCACGTGACGGTGAGAAGCGTGATACGGGCCGGAGGGCCGGAGGCGAGGGGGGCCGTGGGGGGGGGAGGTAGGGAAAAGGAGAGAGAGGGATGCCCAAATGTGGGCAGAAATCACGGAAAAATACTTACCTGATGAACTCTCTGTTATCCGGAGAGCTGAGAGCGGGCGGGGCGGGGGGAAAGGGGGAGGCAGGAAAGGAGGGCCACGCAGCACACACAGAAAGTTACTTAGGAGAGTGTGTTGGCGACACGGGAGGATTAAACTGCCTGCTCAAACAGATAGGGGGGGGGGGGGGGGGGGGTGGCGGTGACGTTGGCAGTGCGAGCGCCAACGTCTCAAGCGGCCGTCACGGGGCTCTCGGGCGTCCACAGGCGACGTCGCCAAAACAGAGCCACGCACGGCCCCGCGGGGAGACGCTGGCAAACGAACGGATGGATGGGCAGACGGACAAATAGACGGATGGACAGACCGACGGATAGATGGATGGGCAGACGGACGGACGTAGAGGTGGATGGGCAGATGGACGCATGGATTAAACTAACCTATTTTTATGTTACCAGGTAAGGCTCACTGAGCAATATTGATATTTTTAAGAAGCGACTTGGCCACAAATTACATCCGAATTAAGTTGCTTATCACGTGGACATTTATAGTGGCAAAATGCTCTAAATGCGCGATTCTAAATGTGAAGGAAAAAACCGGGAGACCCGGAGAAAAATCCACGCTACCACGGGGAGAGAGAGAGAGAGACCGCAAACTCCAAATATACAGCAGGCGTCAGGGTCGGAATCGAACCCATGACCTCCTGTATACCGGGTGAGGGAGTTAACATCTCACCATCTCAATGGATGGGCAGAGAGCCGGATGGATGTGACTGATAGTTAGATGGGCGGATCACCAGATGAACCAGCAGACAAACGGAAAGATGCATGGCCGTAGAGACGTACGCGTACGGAGCGATTAAACTGTCTGCCCACAGATACGGGAGTCACACCGCCAGCGGGAATGCCAGCGCTCTCAGTCGGCGTCACTGAGCGCCAGCACTTTGAGAGGGCATCGTCAGTGGTCACCCTGGGCCCACTCCGACATCGCCACTGCGTGGAGTTCTATCGCTGTGCAGGAAAGCTCAGTTGCTGCATTGGACGGTCGGATCACGAGTCACATGGATTGGACGGACAAAGGAATGGATGGACAGGCAGACGGACAGATAGATGGACAGAGGGAAGATGGGATAAGCGGACAGATGGTCAGATGGATGGATGAGTGAAGATAGCTCAAAAGAGGGACTTGTATGTATGTTTGTTGAATTATTAGGCACCGTATGTAGCCAACCGTGCTCATCGGAGATGCGTGGGAAGGTCAACAAACTAAACACAAAAAGTAGTTCTAAAGAAATTCGTTTTCAACCTCGATGATGACTTCAAAGTGCATAGCTTCCAGTGGCTTCCTAATATCAGAAGGAAGAGCGCGTTCCAGACGGCCGTAGAAGCGCATCTGAAAGCGCGCGATGCGGCGAACGTCTTTGTTCGATGGTCAGCCAGAAGCCGCCGCTGCGAGGATGACCGGACCTCACGTGATGGCGTTTACGCCCCTTGACGAGACTTTTACACGGACAGCCGCACGGACAGACGGAGACGCACACGCAGGCGCCGGAAGCCAGGCAGACGAGAAAGCGCGCGCGAGACGAGGTGCAGACACGGCGCGAGGACACGTCGCCAAGGCAGGCCTTACCCAGGCAGGTCAGTGTTATAGTATCCGTCACACACGGGGTGACTGAACGGGGCGCGGGGGCAGAGGTGGCACAGGAGCAAGGAGAGCAGAGTTAGAGACGCGAGGCGTGGGGGGAGGTTGGGGGGGGGGGGGGGGGAGAAGATCGCGGCAGGTGGGAAGAACCAACGAAGATTCTCTCGGGCGAGCGATTTATGTACGTTGAACTCTTTCGACGCCCTGCGTAGCCAACTGTGCTAATCGGAGGTGTGCGACTGGTCGGAACGAGCCTGTCTGGAGGCCGGGGCTCCCCCCCGAAACGGCGTGCGTGCGGTGTAACGGAGTCCCCGCGTGGAACGGGGGTAGGTTGTGGGTGTTTTTGGTTGTTGTTGCGAGGACCCATAAAATTCGAAGAGAAATTTGATGCAAATTGAAAAAAACAAAGCTCAATAACCGAGCGACGCGCAAAGCGGAGCCGCCGCGGCGAGGGAGAGATCTCTCCCTCGCCTTCTGCGCAAGAGGTTCGTGGGTGGTTCAATCCCGGACCCCGACGATGCCTGCCTGTGCTACGCCTGGAGTCCGCGTGCTCTCACGCTCTCTCTCTCCCCGTGGTGGTCGCTTGGATTTTTCTTCTCCGGGTTCCTCCCCCAGTTTTGCCACCCCCACGAGGTGTCCCCTACACACCCCCCCCCCCTCATATAAACGATATATGTACGCATTGACTTTCTCGTATATAAGGGGACCTCTCTCTAATTCGTGAACATTTTAGATGAAGAAATTCTATAACAGAACTTTCACAGCGGGCGGTGTAACGTCAACTCGTGTTTTGGCGAACGAACCCAGAAAGCAGATATCGCAGAACTATTTCTGGAGTCGCACAGAAAGACCTATTAACCCTTCTCCGTCCCAAGAAGTCTGCAGGTTGCAGGGTGGGTGTATCGTTCACCTCTGATTCTCGGAACGCAAATACGGCTCGGCATTAATTGTATTTAGAGAGGCGTAGTAAATACCGTTGTTCTTAAAGACATTGTTAGTCGCCGCAGACAACTGTAAAGACACGACCGCACTCTACGATAAGCTGACGGGCCAAACTGTGCCACACGCCCCCTCCCGCATGGCCTTGTAGGAGCATCGGTACCGATAAAGTTAAGTGATTTTAGTTTTTCTTCCGGTTTCGTTTTAACGACGCATGTCACCGGAACGGGGAAGGGTTAAAGTAACGCAAGCAGGTGCACGACTTATAAATCCCTTGCAAGGGGCGATTGTTACACGATGGGTCAGAGCGAACCTATGGTCCCCGAGAAGCTGCATTGAGCTCGTTAAAGCGAAACCCGAATTTCAAAACGACGGTTACATTTTTGTGCAGCAGTCATTGGCGACCGTGGCTGAGAACCACCAATATTCGCTCGCGACACCGGAACACTCCAGGCTCAATCACGGGTGGCTGGGGCCTAGTCGGTTGAACGAAAAGGCGAGGGAGGGCCCAAATGTAAAAAAGTTGGCTGGCGGGGAGACTGCCAGCTTCACCCACCGTGTGTGCCGGCAGAGCCTCCCGGAAAATGCGGTCGCTTTAAGTGATGAACCCCCCCCCCCCGCTTTCCTCTCCCCCCCACACCCGTCCACATCACTCACTTAATGTTCTCGAGTCGGTTGCCATCGGGCTTGAGTGGAGCCGAATGCTGCAGCATCTTGTACAGAGTAATCAGCAGGAACACGAAGTTCACCTGTGACACCACACGCGCGCCACGCATACGAGTCAGCAGTCCATAAGACGTTTTTTTTTTTTGGGGTTAAATCGCTTGAACGTAAATGTGTCGTTAAACCCGTCACCGCCGCCACCCGGCCACAGGCAATTGGTAAGGTTTGTCGCGTCAACAGAACGTGCCAATTCGTTGCTAGTTCAGCGCACCGGTGTGTTGGAGCGTAAACCCATAGCAACATTTACAATTCGAGCAGCGCGACGTTTCGCCGGTAATTACAAAAACAACAACAACAATAACAGGCATCGTCAGGCGATAGCCAGAATTGCGGAGAATTCCTCCTCCTGTTTCGATCTTAAACAGAGGCGTAGAGGTGATGTCGTCACTTGTGAGCCTATCAGGTGCGAAGATCAGAGGCGGGTGAATGTAGTCAATGTAAATTGCAATGGATGCCTATAATTTCGGGTTATTTAAAACGAGTTGAAACCAAGTTAACTTTCCAGGCTACGGTGACGGCAGTGGGCTTGGTCCACATTAACGTCGCATTTTCACTCTAACACGGTTGTTGCACGTACTGATGTTGAACTTCTTTCACACCGTACGTAGCCGACCGTGCTAATCAGAGGTGCGGGACTGCCAGCTCACCATACTGGCTGAGCCTCCCTTTCATTAGGGAAGACTTTTCTCACAACGCGGAACGTGCGCACCGTTATAATGCGGTTTCTGAGCGGTCGACGGTGAACTGCTTTCTGGAACGGTACGGGAATTCTGGGTATATACGCGTGGAATGTTACGGTTATTTGTGTGCGTGCGTACAACGTATCTTGCCACACTTGGCAAACTTTATCGTGACATTACTTCTTATGGGGATTATTTAGATAATTTGGCTGCTATAAATTTCCAATTGATAAGCCAATTACTTTGTTGCTTCTAAAAAAAAGACGCTAATAACTCAGTGGGCCTTACCTGGTAAAATAAAAACTAGTTTTTTTTACACCAGATTTCCTTTCCTATACTTTTCACTGCTATCGTATTTTTGTACCGTTTGTTGTTGCAACGTTCTGACCCCGGTGCCCCCGACTGGACATCTGTGAACAAAAGAGCTTTATAGCTCATCGGATTCCTCCTCCAGTAGTAATAAATATTCCGACTCTCTCTTCGCTGAACGCGGTGCTTTTCAGGAATTCTTCTACCGCGTTAAGCGAGTAATTAATGGGACAACCAAAGAGTCAAAAAGTTATTTCCTGCTCAAATTAGCATTGAGGCCACTGGTGCTCATCTTCCCATTGACAACCCTGAGCCGGTCGTGGGAAATTCCACATTACTATGGTGGGGGGGGGGGGGGCGAGTCTTTTCAAAAGACAACCTGGTGACTCCAAAGATCAACATGTGAAAGAAGTTCAGCATACCTAGTACATACAGACGTTAGCGTGGCAATCAGAGGTGCTCGCCTGCAATTCGCGTTTTAGATCTGGACGGGATTTTGGCACGAGACGATTTCGGGAATTCACGTTCAAGACGAATGTGGGAATCGCATCAGATTCAGCACGGGAACTCTCACACACACGTACGTTGAGCGGCAGACACAGCGACGCGTCTCACTGGCGGGGGAACGATGCCGGAAGCTTCACCGCGACCCACCCACCCCCCCCCCCCCCCCCGTCCCTGGCACAATGCGCACGCACGGTACTCACGAGGATGATGGCGGCCACGGGCGCGAGGAAACTCCAGATGAAATGATTGTCGGTCCTGAGCCAACAGCTGCAGAACGGAAGAGAGGACAAACGATCGCCTGGTTAGCCTGCCAGGCCGAGATAGCGCTGCACGTATCTGGTTTCATTCGCCAGTTATTTGGTAACATTTGCCACCGTTCAGTAGCACTTGAGCCACCCATCTGGTAACATCGGGGCACATTTGTGTCATTTGTTGCATGTGACGGCATTCCATACATCTGGTGAGGCCGGGCGCCAGCCGGCAAGGCCGGGCGCCAGCCGGCAAGGCCGGGCGCCAGCCGGCAAGGCCGGGCGCCAGCCGGCAAGGCCGGGCGCCAGCCGGCAAGGCCGGGCTCCAGTTAGCAAGCCGGGGCGCCAGCCGGCAAGACCCCGGGCGCTGTCCCCGGCACGAGGGGCGGCGGCGGCGGCGGCGGCGGCGGCGGGACTCACGCTCGCTCGGTGCCGTAGCCAGTGTAGTCGACGGCGAGGGAGACCCCGACGACGGTGAGCGGCAGGCCGTAGCCCAGGAGGTAGAAGTACTTGCGGCGTGCGCGGCGCCCCTCGAACACCTCCACCAGCATGAGGTAGAGCTGCACGCCCTCGAGGCACATCCACGCAAACGCCGCCAGGAAGAACAGGTGCAGCAGCGCCGCCAGGATGGAGCACGCCACCTGCGGAGCCAGCGCAGTGGGGTGGGCGGTTGGTGTTTATACAGAATCGGAATCTTTATTTGGACGTGGAGGGGAGGAAATCCGATGAGCCGAGAAGCTCTTGTCTCACAGATGTCCACCGGTAGGGGGTCACGGGGGTCACTACGAAACAACGCGATAGGAGTGCAAGGTAGAGGAAAGGTGAACACATCACGAATGAAAAAATTAACCATTTTTATTTTCCCCAGGCAAAGCGCGCTGAGCTGTTGCACAATTTGCTTCAGAAGCGAGTGAAAAATTGAGAAAGTGGTAAGCAAGTGGCTAAACGTGAACGGAACATTATTTAAATAAAAACGTGCATCATTTATATATCTATCAAGATTGGGCAAGGCAGCAAAAACAAGGAAACGTTCTCAGACCACACCAAGGTAACACCACACAGCCGGAGTCGCTCAGTAACACGGAGAGCCCCGCCAGGGAGAGTGGGCGAGCGAGACGGTGGCTCCGCAGGGTCGGTGGGTCAGCGGCTAAGCACGTGAGATGGTGAGCGAGTGAGAGGACGGTAAGAAAGAGCGGGTTGGTGGGCGAAGTGGGTGAGTGGATTAAAGGGCGAGTGGGTGAAAGGATGAGTGGATGACCATGAGGGTGAGTTGGTGAACAGCGGGACTTTGGTTCGAGGGCGAGTGAACGGCAGTGCGAGCTAGCAAGAGGGTGAGTGGACGACAGTGTAAGTGGGTGAGCTTGTGAGCGTGTCAGTGGGTGAGCGTGTGAGTGGGTGAGTGCGTGAGTTGGGTGAGTGTGTGAGCGGGTGAGCGTGTGAGTGGGTGAGTGCGTGAGTTGGGTGAGTGTGTGAGCGGGTGAGCGTGTGAGCGTGTGAGTGGGTGAGTGCGTGAGATGGGTGAGTGTGTGAGCGGGTGAGCGTGTCAGCGTATGTGCGAACGAAATAGCAAGCGGCAGAGAGGAGCAGTGGGCAAGATGGGACAGTGGGCGAGAACGAGTGGGTAAACGTGTGAGCGGAAGAAAGAGCGCCACTGCGAGTGGGTGAGCAGGCAAGACACACGGAGAGAGAGAGAGAGGAAGACTGAGCGCATCAAGAGCAAGCAAGAGGATCGAGTGGGCGAGCGAGTGGGTGAGAGGACGGGCGAGTGGGCGAGCGTGGGTGAGTAGGTGAGTGGGTGAGTAGGCGAGTGGGTGAGAAGACAAGTTGGAGGGAGTGGGCAATAGGGAGGGAGCGGGTGGGCAGGCGGGCGAGTGGGTGAGTAGGTGAGTGGGTGAGTGGGCGAGTGGGTGAGTAGGTGAGTGGGTGAGTAGGTGAGTGGGTGAGTAGGTGAGTGGGCGAGTGGGTGAGTGAGTGAGTAGGTGAGTGGGTGAGTGGGTGAGTGGGTGAGTAGGTGAGTGGGTGAGTGGGTGATTAGGTGAGTGGGTGAGTAGGTGAGTGGGTGAGTGGGTGAGTAGGTGAGTAGGTGAGTGGGTGAGTGGATGAGTGAGTGAGTGGGCGAGTGGGTGAGTGGATGAGTGGGTGAGTGGGTGAGTAGGTGAGTGGGTGAGTGGGTGAGTATGTGAGTGGGTGAGTGGGTGAGAAGACAAGTCGGTGGGAGTGGGCAAGAGGGAAGGAGCGGGCGGGCAGGCGGGCGAGTGGGCGAGTGGGTGAGTGGGTGAGTAGGTGAGTGGGCGAGTGGGTGAGTAGGTGAGTGGGCGAGTGGGTGAGTGGGTGAGTAGGTGAGTGGGTGAGTGGGTGAGTAGGTGAGTGGGCGAGTGGGTGAGTAGATGAGTGGGCGAGTGGGTGAGTGGGTGAGTAGGTGAGAGGGTGAGTAGGCGTAAAGACAAGTCGGTGGGAGTGGGCAAGAGGGAGCGGGCGGGCGCACCGTGTACTGAGTCTTGTCGATGCCTAGCAGGAAGAGTAGCTCAGCGAGCAGCAGGTTGAGGCACAGGTTCTTGTGGATGGTGTTGCGGTCACTCTGGAGGCCGCGGAAGAAGCAGAAGGTGAAGGTGGCCATGGCGAGGCACACGAGGGACACCAGCACGCCCACCCACGTGATCACCAGCAGCAGCAGCTCGTGGGCGCGGTCCCCGTACTGGCACGCACGGGACACACGGGGGCATGAGGATGCCATGGGCAGGTGCACGTATGTACTGTGAGGGAAAAAAAGTATTTGATCCCCTGCTGATTTTGTACGTTTGCCCACTGACAAAGAAATGATCAGTCTATAATTTTAATGTTAGGTTTATTTGAACAGTGAGAGACAGAATAACAACAAAAAAATCCAGAAAAACGCATGTAAAAAAATGTTATAAATTGATTTGTATTTTAATGAGGGAAATAAGAATTAAGAATTTGACCCCTCTGCAAAACATGACTTAGTACTTGGTGGCAAAACCCTTGTTGGCAATCACAGAGGTCAGATGTTACTTGTAGTTGGCCACCAGGTTTGCACACATCTCAGGAGGGATTTTATCCCACTCTTCTTTGCAGATATTCTCCAAGTCATTAAGATTTCGAGGCTGACGTTTGGCAACTCGAACCTTCAGCTCCCTCCACAGATTTTCTATGGGATTAAGGTCTGGAGACTGGCTAGGCCACTCCAGGACCTTAATGTGCTTCTTCTTGAGCCACTCCTTTGTTGCCTTGGCCGTGTGTTTTGGGTCATTGTCATGCTGGAATACCCATCCACGACCCATTTTCCATGCCCTGGCTGAGGGAAGGAGGTTCTCACCCAAGATTTGACGGTACATGGCCCCGTCCATCATCCCTTTGATGCGGTGAAGTTGTCCTGTCCCCTTAGCAGAAAAACACCCCCAAAGCATGTTTCCACCTCCATGTTTGACGGTGGGGATGGTGTTCTTGGGTTCATAGGCAGCATTCCTCCTCCTCCAAACACGGCGAGTTGAGTTGATGCCAAAGAGTTCCATTTTGGTCTCATCTGACCACAACACTTTCACCCAGTTGTCCTCTGAATCATTCAGATGTTCATTAGCAAACTTCAGACGGGCATGTATATGTGCTTTCTTGAGCAGGGGGACCTTGCGGGCGCTGCAGGATTTCAGTCATTCACGGCGTAGTGTGTTACCAATTGTTTTCTTGGTAACTATGGTCCCAGCTGCTCCTCACCGTTCTCATGATCATTGCAATTCCACGAGGTGAGATCTTGCATGGAGCCCCAGGCTGAGGGAGATTGACAGTTCTTTTGTGTTTCTTCCATTTGTGAATAATCGCACCAACTGTTGTAACCTTCTCACCAAGCTGCTTGGCAATGGTCTTGTAGCCCATTCCAGCCTTGTGTAGGTCTACAATCTTGTCCCTGACATCCTTGGAGAGCTCTTTGGTCTTGGCCATGGTGGAGAGTTTGGAATCTGATTGATTGCTTCTGTGGACAGGTGCCTTTTATACAGGTAACAAGCTGAGATTAGGAGCACTCCCTTTAAGAGTGTGCTCCTAATCTCAGCTCGTTACCTGTATAAAAGACACCTGGGAGCCAGAAATCTTTCTGATTGAGAGGGGGTCAAATACTTATTTCCCTCATTAAAATGCAAATACATTTATAACATTTTTGACATGCGTTTTTCTGGATTTTGTTGTTATTCTGAATCTCACTGTTCAAATAAACCTACCATTAAAATTATAGACTGATCATTTCTTTGTCAGTGGGTAAACGTACAAAATCAGCAGGGGATCAAATACTTTTTCCCTCACTGTATCAGGATCTTCTTTCGCCAAGTACGTAGCCAACCGTGCTCATCGGAGGTGCGGGGGAAGGACAACAAACTAAACACAAAAAGCAGTTCTTAAATAAATTAGTTTTTAATTGGGATTTAAATCGAAAAAGGTGGACAACGAATGACAAAGATCCCCCGTATAGGCTTTAACAGACTGTTGGGGCAAGTGCTGTTAGCAAGTAGCAGCACCTATGAAGGCCGGCACGGCACACGAGGGGGTGGGTGGCCAGCACCACGCCCGGCCGCCTTTGTCTCCCCAGTGGCAGGATGTTACAGGACCCAGGTATTATGGGTTGATGGAGATTACAGATGCACCAACTGTGCTCCACACTCAACTTTCTGCATTTTAGTCACCCGGCACTCTGCTCATTGTTATGAGCATCGCTCCACACACAAAGATCCCCCGAATAGCCTTAACAGACTGTTGAGGCAAGTCCTGTTAACGAGCACCTATGAAGGCTGGTATGGCACACGAGGGGGTGGGTGGCCAGCACCACGCCAAACCATCTTTGTCTTCCCAGTCACGATGTTTACACACCGCACCAGGTACTCATTTGAGGCTGAGTCGACTGAGGGGAGGCCCAGGACCGGTTCAGATTATTCATATGTCGCTGGTGTTGGTGGCCATGAGTGGGAATTGAACTCGGGTCGCTGGGTTCTTAGCGCAGCACCCTAACCGCTAGGCCACCGCCCCCCCACAACATAAACATTACCATCATCAAATCAATAACTACCACCACCACATCTCACCACCTCATCCAAACTTACCAGCTCCAACACCACCTCCAATCACCAACTTCACAAACCTCACCACCCTCACCTCATCTAAATTTACCGCCACCAACATCATCACCTTAACCTCCAATCATCCACCCTGAACACCTTCATCTCATCTTCAATTTCAGTTTCATTTATTTGGTATAGCCCTAAACTTAGCACCACCACCACCACCACCACCTTCACCAACAATCACCACCCTCACCGCCACCACCACTACATCCAAACTTTACCACCACCAACATCACCACCATCACCTCCAATCACCACACTCACTCACAACACTCACTCACCACACTCACTCACCACACACACCACACTCACCACATTTACACACCACACTCACCACATTTACACACTCACCACACTCACCACATTTACACACCACACTCACCACATTTACACACTCACCACACTCACACACTCACCACACTTACACACCACACTCACCACACACACTCACCACACTCACTCACCACACTCACTCACCACACTCACACACTCACCACACTTACACACCACACTCACTCACCACCCTCACCACCCTCACCACCACCACCAGCGAACCGAGGGCCCCCCCCCCCCCCACCCCGAATCTCTCGGTACCTCGATGTCGTGCCTGGCCATGAGCACCGCGAAGTTGGTGAGGTGGTTGCAGGAGCAGGTGGTGTGCGTGCTGTTGGTGGACAGCAGCTTGCAGCCGTGGCTCGACCAGTGGCCCCTCATGGTGTGGGACGAGTAGTTCCAGAAGGAGCAGCTGGGGCTGAAGTGGTCCGATGTCTGGGGGGGGGCGGGGGGGGGGGGCGGGTACGGGGGAGGAGGACGGCGCCCAACTCGTCATTCAAGGGCCGCTCTTAAAGAGTCTCGGAATCAGCGGCAGTGGCAGCATCGTCATCGTCATCATCATCAGCAACAGCAGCAGCAGAAGCGCCGTCATCATTAGCAGCAGCACTATCATGGGCAGCAGCAGCAGCAGCAGGCAGAAGCAGCGTCATCATCATCATCATCAGCAGCAGGGGCGGCAGCAGAAGCGTCATGAGCAGCGTCCTCATCATCAGCAGCAGCAGCGTCATCGGCAGCAGCGTCATCGGCAGCAGCGACAGCGTCAACCAACAGTGGCATTGCTGGTTAAAGTGGAAGCATCGGATGCAGCAGCAGCAGCAGCAGCGGTGGCAATATTCGCAGCATCAGCAGCAAAGGTAACAGCAGTGATTGCAGGAGCAGCAGCAACAGCAGCAATAACAGCAGTATCAAGATCAGCTGAAACAAGAGCAGCAGCAGCAGTGTCAGCAACAACAGCAGAATCAGCATCATCATGAGCAGAATCAGCATCATCATGAGCAGAATGAGCATCACCAGTTACTGGAAGGGTCCCGGCAGCACGGCCCTGTCCCACTATCTAGCCGCTGTGGAAGCGCGGCATCGCCGCCGCCGCCGGTGGGGAATCCAAACCGAGGCATCTCTCAGCCGTGCCCGAGACTCAGCAGCGGCGTCTCCCACGTGACCATTGTGAACCCTGCCAGCTGAGCAAGCGACGACCCCGGGTGCCCGGGCCCCCCCTCCCACACCCCCACCCCCGAAGCTCACTACCCCACCCCCTGTCCCCCCCCCCCCCCACCCACCCCCAGTCCCACCCTCCCCACCCAAGCTCACTACCCCCACCACCCATCCCCCCACTCCAACCTCACCCACCCCCTCCCAACCCCACCGCTCAGCTCCCCCCCCACCCCCCCAACCCACCCCCTTCCCACCCCCCCTCCAAGCTCACTACCCCACTCCCTGTCCCCCCCCCACCCACCCCCAGTCCCCCCTCCCCAAACTCACTACCCCCCCATCCCCCCCACCCACCCCCAGTCCCCCCCCCCCAAGCTCACTACCCCACCCCCTGTCCCCCCCCCCCCCACCCACCCCCAGTCCCCCCCCACCCCCCCCCACCCAAGCTCACTACCCCCACCACCCATCCCCCCCCAACTCCAACCTCACCCACCCCCTCCCCACCCCCCCCCGCCCCACACCCCCGGGCCCCCTCCACGAGCTCACCACGTTGTGCTTGAGCGTGAAGACGACGGGCTCGCTGAGGAACACGTGGTTCGACTCCTTGTTGATGGAGGCGGAGATGATGGGCGAGTTGACGACGAGGGAGCGGTTGCTCTGCTGCGACGCGTTGGCCGGCAGCGTGGCGTTGTCCGTGCTCAGGAAGAGCGCCAAGTTGTCGTACGTGGTGAACACCAGCTTCGTCACACCTGCGCGCCCACAAAGAGAAGATTCGGAACGTTGATTTACGCTGGAGGAACCCCATGAGCTATCAAGCTCTTTTTTTTTTTTTTCTTTTCTTTTCTTTTCCCAACGGATTTACTTCACTTGATTCCTGTGTTTGTCGCGGTCAAATCTTGTAAGCCAAATTTCGTCCAACTTCCCGTTGTCCAATCAATTCCACATTTTTGCACACGGCACTCAGATCCGGTGACGATGCACGCCTGTATCAAAATCGGCATCAATTGATCAATAAATTCGCTACTTTAAAGCAATTGACATTTTGTATGGACGCCCTTATCATTTATATATATATTTGTGTGTAGGTCAAAAACGCCGCGGTCCCTAAACTGTGGAATCGGCTCGCACCAAACGCAGGCGCCATTGACGCACTTCTCAAAAGACCGTGAGTTCAACGAAGTTGTTAATAATAAAACCGTCGTTTTAAAAACAAAAAAACTCTTTTAAAGGAGTTTATTTTTACAGATGTCCAGTCGGACAGCAGAACATCTCTCCGTTCTCTCCCTGCTCTCTCCACGCTCTCTCACCACTCTATCCGCGCTCTCGCTCCGCTCTCACTTCGCTCTCCCTCCGCTCTCCCTCCACTCTCTCTACCCCCCCCCCCCCGGCACCGCTGAATGCGACCACCGCAGCTCACCGTTGCGGCTGTTCAGTTTGATGGAGTTTGCCGTGAGCGTGATGCGGTTCCCAGAATGCCACGGGGTCGTGGCGCCACCACGGCCGCCGCCGCCGCCGCCGCCGCTGTCGGGGCGATCCGAATTGCCGGCCCTCTCGGTCGCCTCGTCGCGGGGGAACGTGAAGTCCTGCAGCGGCCCCTCCGTGTTCAGCACCGACACCGTGAGCACTGAGGACGGGGGGAGGGGCGGGTGGGGGGGTGGGGGTGGGGGGAAGCGGGGTGGGGGGGGAGGAAAAATGGGGTGAGGACGGATGCAGAATTCCATCAAATAATTCCCCAAGAAAATGAGGGGGCCCGTGAATGAACACACGTTGTTGTTCATTCACAACTCCATTTGAGTTTATGGGTGTCTGTTTGGAGTCCGTGAGTCTTTAAGTCAGTCTATGGGCCTCTGTACAAGCCGTCATCTATGTGAGCCGTGGGTGAGGGGGCCGACACCATCCACTCACTACACTCGAGATGCCGGTTTAACCTTTTCCCATTCCGATGGCGTACGTCACCATCATCAGTTTTTCTTCCGATTCCGTTCCGATGACGTACACGGACGTCTTCAGGTCGGAAGATGTACCGAGGCCTCCCGCAAGGCACACGCAGGAGGCCGTGTGGCACAGTTTGGCGCCAGCTATCGTAGAGTGGCGGTGGCCGTGTCGCTACGGTTCTCTGCGGTGATTAACGACGCCTTTAAAGGCAACGGCGCTGCCACGCCGCTCTGAAAGAAAACTGAACGCAGGGCCGCTTGCGCGTTCCGAGATTCAGCGGTGAACTCCGACCCCGGAACTTTAAGATGTCTCGGAACGGGTAAAAGGGTTTATCAGCATGCTCGGGCCCAACTTTAATCCCCAAGCCGAACAGACGGAACTCACCATCTTCAACCCCCCGCGTCCCACGCCACTCGGCCACCTCAACACAACCCTCGCCGGCTCCCGCGCTGACCCTTGACCCAACCCCCACCCCGAAACGGCCGCCCACTGCCGGCGCGCGAACCCTGGGCACCGCTCCCCCCCCCCGGCCCCCCCGCCCCCCCCCCCGTACCGACGTTGTCGGCGGCAACGGTGACGTTGTCGGGGTGCAGGAGGTGGTCGGCGAGCACGAACGCCGCTTCCTCCACGGAGTCGGCGAGCAGCGTGGCGGTGTGCGCTCGCTCCGTGCCGTTCATGTCGCGCCACGCCCACACGGCGTCCTCGCGCAGCAGGTTGCTCACCACCTCCACCACCGCCTGCGCGTGGCCGGGGTCACGCAGGCAGCACGCAGGCAGACACACAGACACAGACGCACGCACGCAGCAGGTTACTCACTCGCCGCCTCCTGCTCCGTCGTTAAGCGGGAGGGGAAGCGACGGCAGGGGTGACGGTATCGGTAGCGGTGACGGTATCGGTGGCGTTAGCTGTGACAGCAGTGGTCATCATTTTGCGGGACTTCTCTCGCGCCGTGCGTAGCCAACCGCGCCAGTCGATAACCACGTCGCGTGCCGCCCAAAAAAAATGAGATGACATCGCCGTTTGTTTTCTCCCGGCACGCGCAGGGAGGACACAGCGCATGCCAACAAAAGAAAAAACTCACTCAAGCGCATGCAAGCCTCGCCCGAGTGAAAACACAAAACACCGCCGCAGGGCCACGAGCAGGGAGCGCGCGCGCTTTCGCGGATCTTCCCGAGGACGCCGAGCAAGCAAGACACTCCCGTGTACAGGTTGCTCGAGCGTGCGGGGTCGCCCCGAACCCACGCACGCACGCACGCATGCAGGGTCACACCCAGAGCGGTGGAGCAAAACGGGCAATTTGCTCTACACTAATATGGGGGGGGGGGGGGGTGCCCACACATGCGGCGATCTGCCCCGGGGGCCTCCAGAAACCTCTGGGCCGGACCGGACCTGCGCACGTGCAAGCTTTTAGCCGTGTAACTCAAAACACAAATGGCCAAACAAGCGAAACATCACGATGCAAGGTCCTCCGGATGGCTGTGGAGAGCGCTGGGGGGGGGTGCGGGGTGAAGGCACACAAACGTCATGGCCCGACCGTCGTCATCACGGAGCAGGGGAACGTCGTCATCACACAGCAGGGGAACGTCGTCATCACAGAGCAGGGGAACGTCGTCATCACAGAGCAGGGGAACGTCGTCATCACAGAGCAGGGGAACGTCATCACAGAACAGGGGAACGTCGTCATCACAGAGCAGGGGAATGTCGTCATCATCACAGAGCAGGGGAACGTCGTCATCACAGAGCAGGGGAATGTCGTCGTCATCACAGAGCAGGGGAACGTCGTCATCACAGAGCAGGGGAACGTCGTCGTCATCACAGAGCAGGGGAACGTCGTCACACAGAGCAGGGGAACGTCGTCATCACGGAGCAGGGAAACGTCGTCATCACAGGGCAGGGGAACGTCATCATCACGGAGCAGGGGAACGTCGTCATCACAGAGCAGGGGAACGTCGTCATCACAGAGCAGGGGAACGTCGTCATTACAGAGCAGGGGAACGTCATCATCACGGAGCAGGGGAACGTTGTCGTCATCACAGAGCAGGGGAACGTCGTCATCACAGAGCAGGGGAACGTCGTCATCACAGAGCAGGGGAACGTCGTCATCACAGAGCAGGGGAACGTCATCATCACAGAGCAGGGGAACGTCGTCATCACAGCAGGGGAACGTCGTCATCACGGAGCAGGGGAACGTCGTCATCACACAGCAGGGGAACGTCGTCATCACAGAGCAGGGGAACGTCGTCATCACAGAGCAGGGGAACGTCGTCATCACAGAGCAGGGGAACGTCGTCATCACAGAGCAGGGGAACGTCGTCATCATCACAGAGCAGGGGAACGTCGTCATCACAGAGCAGGGGAACGTCGTCATCATCACAGAGCAGGGGAACGTCGTCATCACAGAGCAGGGGAACGTCGTCATCCCGGAGCAGGGGAACGTCGTTGTCATCACAGAGCAGGGGAACGTCGTCATCACAGAGCAGGGGAACGTTTCTTGGGCTTCGTGCATCGCACAATGCGGCGGCGGCGTCATCCATGCAGCGACGTGCCAAGACGACGCGGTGAGCCATGCACGCGATCGCGGTGCCGTCGACGGCGCGGGTGGGTGGGGGGGGTGGTGGATGAAGGGAGGCCCCAAAGCGAGGAGCAACCCCAAACAAACGCAGCGCACTTCGGTTTAAATCGCGGTGGGGGCGGAAGGACGAGACCCACGATTCAAACCCAGGGTCTCAGCGGTGGTGGCTCAGTGGCTCTGACATTGCAGCCAAACGCGGCCGCCTCTAAATACTCCGACAACGTTTTGCCTCTCCACTTCGTTGAGCTATCACTCGTGACCAGGTCGCTTCTGAAGAAGAAGCTAACAGCTCAGTGGGCCTTACCTGGTAAGATAAAAAAGATCACTAGCACCGCCCACTTCGCTTATGACCCTTGGGCTACACCCATCTCAAACCTTTAAAACATCCTTTATAACAACAGCTCTCCCGCCATTTATTCACCTGATAACGACTGCTTGTGTTGTGATCGATACGTCGTGATATTTTTATTCTTATTTTTATCTTCGTGGCTTTACCGAAAGTACCCAAAGAATAGGATAAAAAGAGTTTAAGCTTTTATTCGTATATTTTAGAAAGTGATTTGTTTACTTTTTCAATACTTTGCACTCCAATCGTGCTTTCATATTGTCAGTTGTAGTAACGTTCTGACCCCGTGTCCCCCTGCAGGAACATCCATGAAAAAGAGCTTCATAGACTCATCGGATTCCTCCTCCGGCGTAAAAATAATAATAATAATAAATCCGATTCCGATCCCTCGACCTCTGGAGCCACTGGGCCACCGCTGCCCCGGTCGCGGAAGCCCCACCAGCAACCACATCGTGCGCCGACGCCGTTTGTTGTTACCCCCCCCGCTTGACGGGCCAGACCGACGACGCGGATACCGATACCTTGATGTACGCTTGGCAGAGCCCATCCCTCATCTTTAGCTGAGAGTGCAGAGATTGGTGGGGGGGGTAAAGGAGGAGGAGGAGGGGGGGGTGAAGGGGGAGGAGGGGGGAGGCATTATAAAAAGACACCGCGTGATTTCCAGACTCGCACACAACAACCGCCGCCCGACGAGCAACCGGGCTTTTTTTGCCAGCTGCCCGGTTTCCGTTTGACCCGTGCCGGTTTTGTCAACCTCGCTCGCTCCGGAGTCTCTGACCGGACGTAACGAGTCTCTGATGCGCCTGGCCGGCCGTGCAAGGCGTGCTTCACGGCGCGGCCTGGAGCGTGCTTGACGGAGCGTGGAGCGCATCCCTGCGGTGTGCAATGCATTTTGCTGCACAACACGGCACGGAGGGTGCGTGACGGAACATGGAGTGGAACAGTGCGTGTCGTACAAAGCACCCATCGCAACACGGCACGGAGCGTGCCTGACGGAACACGGGAGCGGAGCCCTGTGGCGTGCAGTGCGTTGCTCAACAACACGGCATGGAGCGTGCTTGATGGCAGATGGAGCGGATCCTTGCGGTGTGCACCGCATTGCTTCACAAAACGGCACGGAGCATGATTGATGTAACATGTAGTGGAGTCCTGTGCACACTATGCAACGTGCACACCACAACACAGCATGGAGCAGGATTGATGGAACGTACCCACCACAACAAGGCAAGGGGCATGCTTTTAAAAGGAACGTGGAGCGCACCGCTGTCCACCGTGCAATGTATGCACCATAACATGGAGCCTGCGCAATGCATGCATTACAACATGTCGTTGAGCGTGGATAATGGAACACGGAGCGGAGCACGTGCGCTGTACAGGCAAGGTGCGCACCACAACGTGGAATGGAGCATACTTCATGGAACATGGATCGAGGCATGCTGCACTGCGTGAGGCGTGCACCAAAACACGGCACGGAGAAAAGTTAGATGGAACCGGTTTCCAGAGTTTTCATCGCATAAACCAAAATCTGACGAGAGGCGTCGGTCCAGAAGCCCGAGGATCGGCCGACGGACCGAAAAACACATTTTGCTTTCACGTGCAAAGTATGGGCTCCTTGTCCGTGTATTCAATTATTCATCGGCTACCCACGTGGGCCTCTGCGATGGTCGCCAAATGCTGGGCTCTAGACGGATAGCGGTGCGCCGGTCCGTCAATGGCGGCGACTCCCGCCGACGCGACGCTCTCGCGATTCTGCGACAGCCTCGCAGCGGCGGCGCGACATCACCAGAGCCACCCCCCCCCCCCCTCCGGCTCGGCAAAACGAGCGTCCGCGAAGCGAGGGGCCGTTCCCCCAAGAAGGTACCGGGGGACACACGGCCGTCCCCTCTCCGCGAAATGGCTGGATTCTGACACCGTCGGCTCCTGTTACAATGCCCTCTGGTGCTAACAAGCCATTGGGTAGAAAAGCGCACTGGAGCGCTCTGCGCCCAACGATTCGACTGACGAATTGGTTGCTTTTTATTTTAGTTTGGCTCGATCTTCCTCGCTGGTTCGGAACCCATTCGCTCCATTCGCCGGAATTTAACTGCGGCGACCGAATCGTTCGCCGAAGAGGCGGCGGTCACCAATACGCGCATCCAGTCGTACAAATAAGCGAGGGAAAAGAACAACAAACTATGGGTCTCTTTGCGAGTCGATGGATCTCTGTTGCGAGTCTTTGAGTGTATGCACGCGGAACTTCTTCGCACCTTACGTAGCCAACCGTGCTAATCGGAGGCGTGGGGGAAAGGACAACAGCCGCTCTTCCCAGATCTGGGTCAGATTCAAGGGTGTCGGCAGCAGCGCGGTCCCAGGAGGGGGGTCGGGACCTTGAGTTGGCGTTGCGGTACATTTCAGAGGGTATTGATAATAATAATGCAGCAATTAAGACGATGCGTTCACATGTGGCGTTCCCCCTCTTCTGGCATGGGTGCCATGCTCTATCCCCAGCGTTACAATGCAGCGTTAGAGCAGGCGGCGACGCCAGCGCAAGGCTGTGAGTCGTTTCGGCAAAAAGCGCTCGCTCGACGCTGCATGGAAGGGAGTCGCGTAAACGGACAAAAAACACATTTTGGCAAAAATCCTATTAAAGTTACATTACAGTTAAGATGAATACACGCAAATGGGATGCATTAATCCGTAATAGGATTAAGGCGCCGTCTGTCGTCGCGCATCGCAGATTCCGTGATTTATAAGCACGCGTCGAGATTTAAACTCGGTGATGAACGGCATTTAGAGGCCGACAGCCGCCGCCCGCATAATTATGGGGACCGTTCGGTGCTCAGCCTGGCGCGTGGGCGCATTCGGAAAGAAAGTCAACCGTGCAACGCCGCCACCGCCGCCGCCGCCGCACGCTTCCCTTAAGCGCTGTCCTCCAGACAGTCTCGTCCCTTCACCTGATGAAGGCCACTTGTGTTGTGGCCAAAACGTCGTGTTAGAATATTATTGTGTTATTTTATTTTATTTTATTAATTTAATATTTTATTCTCATTCTACGTGACTTTACCGAAAGAACCAAAGAAGATAGCACCGCTGAGTCCGCCATCTTGGTCTCGGCCTATTCAAGGCTTCAAAAGAATGACTGTGGTTTGAGCACTCGGCTCACCAATCGCCAGGCCGCGTGTCGACCCCCCAACCAAATACCGGTTGGGTGGCGGGGGGGGATCGACTTAGTCCATCGTCGTCATCGCCACCATCGCCATCCCTTATGGTGATGAAAGGGACTTAGCACGGACAGAAATGACGACTCTTACTTGAAACAGTAGGCCATCACGTGACCACCACAAAAACGAAGCCGTCGGCCACATGCGGGTCGCATCCGGGGCCCCCGTCCGCCCTTCACGCACAGCTACGGAGGAGACCTTCAATAACCGCCGTGGTGGCGGTGGTATTTTTGTCGGTCGCGTGCCATGCTACACAGCGCCGTTTCCAGCCTTGATGGACGGCCATATCCGGCCATACCCGGGACCCTCCCTCGGGCCACTCCGTGCTCTAAAGGTCACAACGACCCCAAGCGCCCGCCCCCCTAGCAAAGCCGAGCGGCGTGTGGATCCCGGGATGCGGCCGGGTACCTTGTTGAAGGTGCGTGTGGACGACTCCTTCTCGGTGGGCGTCAGCTCAAGCAGCTGCGCGTCCAGGATGTCCACCAGCTGCTCCATGAGCTTCACCGAGGAGCTCACGTCGCCCGCGTACACGGGGTCGCGCGTCTGCCGCGCCAAGTCGCTCGCCACCGTGGCGGCGTTCTCGCGGCTCTTGATCTGAGCGACGGGGGAGGGGGGGGTGGGGTGAGAGGGAGGACATAACGGTGAGGGACAACGATGGGGGGGGGGGGGGGGGGCGACAAGAGTTATCGAATTAAATAATCGATTTGCTGAGGATCACGGTCAGGCATACAGACGGAGTGATTTGGGAGCAAAAGCAAATCAGAGACATCGTCATATTGCCTGTTAAGAAAAGTAATGACTCAGAAGACAAGTATTGACGATTAGAACAAGTATTGACGATTAGAACAAGTATTGACTGTTAGAACAAGTATTGACTGTTAGAACAAGTATTGACTGTTAGAACAAGTATTGACTGTTAAGACGAGCAATGGCTAAAAATAACAGTGCATGAAGGTGTGCCGCTCACAAACGAAGGCACGACTCCCATCGTTCCTTGCGTGCACATCACGTGACCACCGTGACGTGCACGCAGGTGCACGTACGATGCTCTCAGCCTTGTCAAGACCACCAGATCAAGACTAGAGCTGAAAGCGTGGCTGTATTAGGTTTACTATCCCTTATCGTTTTAGCCGGCTCAGTTTTTCTTCTATTTTGATTCGCTTTCTCATCATTCACACAAGGCATTCGATTTCGATCGAAGTGGACGAATGGGCACGGTGACGGACACCATCCCCCGGACGGCATGATGTCCGGCGGATGAGCGACAGCTGGGGGCGACGGAACGGCAGCCGAAGGCGATGGACGAGGCGGGGGGCGAAGACCGTCGCGGAGATGGAACGGACGAGACGCGTTCCCGTGCGTGGGCGAGATGGGGGGGGTGTTGTGGGCATTGCGAAGGTCGCGACGACGACTCGATTGATGTCTCGCACGGGGGAAGGGACAGGGAGGCAGGGAGGCGATGGCTCACCCGTTGCGCGATTTGGTTCACCCAGGGCGAAGTGCAGTTGCTGAAATCGGGACCTCGGGCAGACCAGACTCCCGTGATGGCGTCGCAGGTGTAGAGCGCCGTGCCTGGTGTGTGCACACAAAGACAAAGGTTCCCCGTGTAGCCTTCGAACAGACTTTGCTGGGCCAAGTGCTGTTGGCGAACACTTATTAAAGACGGCACGGCACACGATTGGGGTCGGTGGCCATCCACCACGGTCGGCCGTCATCATCTCTCAGGTGCCGTTGTTTACCAAGCTTACCATGTTACTATTAAACTATTAAACATATTTATTATCTTACCAGGTGCCCACTGAGCTGTATAGCTATTTTTCAGATGTAACCTGGCAACGTAGTGGCTTATCTTGCGGAAATCTACGGCGGCAGGCAAATACTCTAAAACGCGTGAGTGGCGATTCTAAATGTTGAGGGAAAAACCGGAGGACCCGGAGAAAAATCCACGCGACCACGGGGAGTGAAACATGCAAACTTCAAATACACATTTGTCAGGGTTAGGATCGAACCCACGAACTCCTGAGTACCAGGCGAGGTAGTTAACCTCTTGACCACGGGGTAGCCAAGGGTAGGTTCATATATTCGGATCCAATGTTGGCCATGAGTGGGAATCAAACTCAGTTCACTGGGTTCATAGCCACTATGCTCCTGCTCCCCCAACATACACGAATATACAATCACACACACAGACACACACTCTAACATATAATCAATATGCAATCACACACATTTACATATACAAGAAGGCACACACATTTACACACGCAATCAATACGCAATCATACACATTTGCATATATAGGTAATCATTTTAGTCCGAGATGACCTAAGGGATGTCCAAGACATCTTCATATATCAATCGCCACTGATGTTGTGGCTGGAAAATCCAATTCAGGGCGCCGGGTTCGAAGCGCAGTGCGCTAACCACGCACACACACGGCGAACACCCACAAAAACGCACGGGTGCATACAATCACAAACGTTAGCACGCACACAAAGACAAAGATCCCCCTGTAGCCTACACAGGCCATTGGAGAGCAAGTGCACCAGTCACCATTGTCTCCCCAGTACACACACCTCACCAGGTACTCATTTAAGGCTGAGTAGGCCGAAGACCAGTTCAAGTGCCACTCGCCACTGATGTCAGCCTTGGCTGGTCGCCGGGTTTGTAAGAGCAACGTGCGCCACCGGTCACTACACATATATTGCACAGACACCTAGAAATACCCCCCCCCCCCCCCCCGTATAGCCATAAGATAATTTTGGGGCAAGTTCGAGTACCTATGATGGCCGGCACGGCACAAGGGGGGGGTGGTCTGGTGGGTGATCAGCACCGCGCCAAACCTTTGTCTCCCCAGTGGCGATGTTTACACACCGCACCGGGTACTCAATTGAGTCGACCAAGGGGAGGAGGCCCACAACCGGTTCAGATGATCGTCACCGGTGTTGGCCGTGAGCGGGAAAAAAAACTCGGGTTTGTAGCGCAGCGCTCTAATGGTTACACTACCGCTCCCCACACATACGCACATACAAATATACATTCGCATTCATAAATACAAACGAACACACATAGACAAACACACATTCACAAAAACACACGTACACGCAAAGACTCACAAACGCACGCACACACACACACACGCCTCACTCGGACAACATAAAACTCAAAACATTCCGTGCATCAAATTCCTCTCACCGTGCCAAATTTTTAATCCTATGGAATTTCCGACGGCGTCGCTCGGTGGAACCCAGGAAAAAGTCTGCAGCGGGGAGCTTTTCTTTTGGGTCTCGGCATCGTTTTCAGGTTGCACGTATGCGGGCTTTGACACGTAGGCTTTCGCGACCAATATAATTCGTAAAAAAGGCTTCTAGTTCTTTTGGATTAGATCGCGTAAGCGTCAAAGTGCGTGGTCAGCCCGCCACCACCCGACGCGGCCAATCACAGCAAGGTTCGTCACGTAAACGAAACGTGCCAGTTAGTTGCTACTTCAAGCCCACCGCGTTGCGTGTTGGAGAGTAAATCCACAACATGCACGATTCGAGTACCGTGAAGTTTCGCTGGTGATTACGATTGTGCTTGAGTTGAACGTCTTTCGCACCGCACGTTAGCCAACCGTGCAAAATCAAAATCTTCCCCCCCGCGTCTATCCCGCCCCCCCCCCCCCCACGCCCCAGTCCACACGTCTGCGGCACCGTCATCTCGCTGGAGCGAGCGACGGCACAGCGGTTAGCGCACCGTGTCGGCCTTGATAAGCGCTCGCCAACGGCGGCCTGCTTTAACCCTGCGCGCCCTGTTCTGGACGAGCGGTTTTCATCCCCTGGACATCTGTGCAAAGGAGCTTCGTGGCTCATCGGATTTTCTGCGGGATGAACAGAGACTCCCGATTCTGAAAGATTCTGATTCAGCGAACATCCGGTCGGGAGTGATATCTAATCTGGCAATGGCTGACTACCAACCTTCACCAATGTCCACTGACCAGCCTGGTGAAGTATGGTCAAACCAACATAGTGTGTCGGTCATGGGGGTTGATCATCCAGCAGTGGATTGAGAAAGGCTTGTACATTATTATTATAGCTATGAGATACAATGAACTGGCTGGGTGAGGCTCAGTGGTCAGAGCACATGACTCACAGTTGAAAGGTCAGGAGTTCAGGTCCATGTTGTGATGGTTAACCCAGCCCCATTCAACATAATCAACATCCATGGGGATAAAAAAAAAAAATAACAGGTCCTGCTTCGTGGAAATGTAACACTTCTTATTGTTCTGCCAAGTCCTAACTTGCTCGCTGCCATAGTAACGTGGAATTTCCACCATCAGCTCTACAATTCGCTGCACCTTATGCTCGCTTGAGCAGGCGGCTACAGTGGTTTTCGGCTTAAGAGTACCTTACAACGTCGCATATCCAACTCTGTGGGAACTGAGGTATGGGGTGGATACGTGAAAAGGTCTGACATGTTGACATCGATAGAGAATGACAGTCACATCACACTTCGCAAAACCTGTCAACCCCTTGTCAGTGCCCTACCTTATTACAGACAAACCCAAACCTTGTTGGTCACCCCGTGCCCCTTATAAATCTCAGCGTTCATTCTATATCACAAGGGAGAAACACAAACAAATAGACCCCCAAAAAAATGTTTGCCCGTAGTGAAACGGCTGTACGCAGTATAGACGTGAAAGTTCAATTTCCCTGCAGGTAAACCGTATGGGTTGACAGGTCTGGCACTGTGCGTACTGCACTGGGTTTGGGCGTTTAATTGGTCCTTGAGGATGCGTGACGGTGCGAGACATGTCGATGTACTGTATCAGTGCGTTGAATTTTTCCGGCTCTCAATGCCAAGTTGATAAGTTCAACGTTGGGTCAACGTCGCATGTTTACTAGGAACACAGCCTGTCAAACATCACCGCCACCACCACCATCACCACGATACCATCATCATCACAATCATCACGATCATCACCATCACTGCCACCGCCATCACGATCATCGCCACCAACATCACCACCACCATCATCATCATCATCACCAGGAGCACAATCATTATCACCATCATCATCATCACCGCCTCTTCCGGCTGGCAAAATAAAAACCACGTGTAACATGTGGTTCTGAGCAGTTCAATGTGGATTTTTTTTTTATGAACAGACTTGGACCCTATATTTCGATTTAAAGCTTTCGTGACTGCAATGATTAATCTTCTTTGGTTCTTTCGGTAAAGTCATGTAGAATGAGAATAAAATAATACATTGATAAAATAAAATAACACAATAATATTCTCACGACTAAAAAATTGATAAAATAAAATAACACAATAATATTCTCACGACGTTTCGGCCACAACACAAGCGGCCTTCATCAGGTGAAGGGACGAGACTGTCTGGAGTCCACTCCAGCGCTGTCCTACCTATTTTATTTTATCAATTTATTATTTTATTCTCATTCTACGTGACTTTACCGAAAGAACCAAAGAAGACTTGGACCCTATAGGAATGTGGAATTTAAAACCACTGGCAGCGTAAGAAATAACTTGGTGAGAATGTCGCCTGATGAAGCTGGTTGTAATTACTGGCGAAATGTCACGGCGCTCAGATTGTAAATGTTGTGACTTGGCTCTCCAACACGCCGGTGTGCTGTACTAGTATACTACACTATACACTACTATACACACTACACTACTACACACTACACTACTATACACTACACTACTATACACAATACACTACTATACACTATACTATACACTACATAATACACTACTACACACTACACTATACACTACACTACTATACAAAATACACTACACTATACACTACTATACACTACACACTACACTAAATACACTACACTACTACACACTACACTATACACTACACTAATATACACTACACTATACACTACACTACTATACACTACACTACTATACACTACACTACTACACACAATTCACTACTATACACTACACTATACACTACATAATACACTACACTATACACTACACTACTATACACAATACACTACTACACACTACTATACACAATACACTACTATACACAATACACTACTATACACTATACTATACACTACATAATACACTACTACACACTACACTATACACTACTACACACAATTCACTACTATACACTACACTATAGACTACATAATACACTACACACTACACTATACACTACACTACTATACACAATACACTACTACACACTACACTACTATACACAATACACTACTATACACAATACACTACTATACACTATACTATACACTACATAATACACTACTACACACTACACTATACACTACACTACTATACAAAATACACTACACTACTACACACTACACTACTATACACTACACTACTACACACTACACTACACACTACACTACTATGCACTACACTACTATATACTACACTACACACTACACTACTATACACTACACTACTATACACTACACTACACACTACACTACTATACACTACACCGGCGTGCTGTACTAGTAATGAATTGGCCACGTTCCGTTCATGTGACAACCCCTTACTAGTTGGCTGTGTCGGGTGGTGGCGGGTTTTAACGACACATTCATGTATTTACGCAATCTAACCCCGAAAAAACCTCTATTATTGGTGAGAATGTGTGTGATTGGATGTGGGTTTCCCACGTGATATCCTCAAGGCAACATTGTTGAGTGGTGCTTGAGCTCCACACCCCATCTAGCGACGTCTCACCACTTCCCCAACCCCACAGAGACAAAAGGACCCTCGCGTGCAGCCTTTAACAGACCATTGGAGCGAGTGGCTGTTAGCGAGTAGCAGCACCTATGAAGGCTGTCACGGCACACGAGGGGAGGTGGGTGGCCAGCACCACGCCTGGCCGCCTTTGTCTCCCGAGTGGAGATGTTTACTACACATCGCTCAAGGTACTCATTTTGAGGCCGAGTCAACCTAGCGGAGGCCCAGGACCGGTTCAGACAATCGTCACTGGGTGTTGGTGGCTGTTAGCGGGAATCGAACTCAGGTCGCCGGGTTCGTATCGCAGCGCGCTGACCGTTGGGACTTCCGCTCCCGACCCCCCCACTGACGGGAGGTACCGACACAGACTGAGACAGCGAGACAAAGGGAGACGGTTGGGGGGGGGGGGATACAAAGAGAGAGCGAGAGACGGAGAGGGCATGGAGGCAGATAGCCGGAGAGAGATAGATAGAGAGGCACAAAGAGGAAAAAGATCCAGAGATAGGGTGACAGAGAAAAACAGGTAGAGAGATGGACAGAGAGGGGTCTACAGACATAAGAGCATGAGACACAAAAACGGAGCCCGAGGGGACAGGGGCAGGGAGAGCGACACACACAGACACACACGCAGATAAATAGAAAGAAAGAAAGCGATGCAGCCATAGGGAGACGTAAGAGAAACAGACACGCAGATAGAGACACTGATACAGAGACACCGATAGAGACTCGGAGACAGAGGGAGACGGCCGGAGGCGGGCGGGCGGGCGGGCGGGCGGACTCACCGACGGTGCCCGCAGGACAGGGCCTCTCCGCCGTCTTGCCCTGCAGCAGCTGGGGCCACTGGACGGCGCGGGCGAGCGTGGGGGGACAGAACGTGGGCACGCGGGTGCCGCCCTCGCCGCCGTCAGCGGGCGCCACGTCTCCCGGTTTCACGTCGGTCGTGTCCTGCGGTGGAGATGCGCCATTACAGAGTCGAGCGCAGCGTTGTAGGTTCAACCTCTTTCGCACCGTACAGAGCCAACCGTGCTAATCGGAGGTGCAGTGCGCACCAATCACCGCTCACCACCACCACCACCATCAGCAACAATGCCACCACAGTCGCCACTACCACTGCCCCCCGTATAGCCTTTAACGGGTTGTTGCAAAAAGTGCTGTTCGCGAGCACCTATGAAGGCCGGCACGGCACGTCAGGGGATGGGTGGCCAGCACCACGCCCGACCGCCTGTGGCCATGTTTTTACACACTGCACCAGCTGCTTATTTGAGGCTGAGTCGACCTAGGCGAGGAGGCCCAGGACCGGTTCAAATAATCGTCACCGGTGTTGGCCGCGAGCGGGAATCGACCTCGGGTCGCCGGGTTCGTTGCGCGGCGTAGAGCTGACCGCTGCGCTAACCGCTCCCCACCACCATCACCACCACCGCCACCACTACTGCCAACACCATTGCTGATACCACCACCACCACCGTCACCTGTGGCGGTTGCGCAGGGATTGGCGGCAACGTTGCCACGTGGCTCCGCGGAGGACTTGCGGTGCTGCCTCCACTGGAAGGCCCCAACGTCGAAATCTCGTGCACTGCATTGTGGGAAACACACGAAAAAACAACGACCATATTGACGACACGGGCGCGGCCAACTAATGTTTACCCAATCAACGACAGCAAGAGCAGCGACGGCCATTCGACACCTCCGATTGGCACGGTTGGCTATTCAACGTGCAAACGCACTTTCGCAAACCAAGAGCAGCGGCCCAGAGCTGCCAAACGTCCTGGATTGGCCGAACGTTCCCGGTTTCAGGAAGGCCATCCCCGGTGTCCCGAAGAGTTACAAGTTTGTGCCGCTTCAAAGTTTTCTGGCCTCACGCTCGACCCGTGTGGGGGGGTGGAGGCCTATGAGCAGTGGGCGAGTGCAACGTCAGAGACAGCCAAGGAGCAGGCCTCCTCACGCACCTCAGATTAGCGTAGTCGGCTACGTAGGGTGCGAAAGAAAGTTCCAACATACGCACATACTGCCCCGACCACGACCATCGAACAAAGTTGGTCACTGTGAAATTAACAATAGGTTTTACCCCTTTATGGAAATAAAACAGGAGGTGTTAAGATGTTCAAATACCAAACAGACTCATGCAACGTCGAGTCGACCTTAAGTTATCACTTACACACAAACACCAAATATGGCTTATCAGACTGTGGAGGGCAAGTGCTGTGAGTGAGCACCTATGAAGGCCGGCACGGCACATGAGAGGAGGTGGGTGCACCACCTTCTCGTGTGGCAATGTTTACACACTGCACCAGGTACTCATGCTGTTGGTGGCCATGAGCGGGAATTGAACTCGGGTCGCCAGATTCATAGCGCAGCGCGCTAACCGCTATACCACCGCTCCCCACACACACACACACAGACACACACACACAGACATGCTTCACTCTCAACACAGAGCCCAGTCCTGAATCACACCCTGGTCATACTGGACACCTTTACTGGACACCTGTGAATAGAAGCTTCATAGCACGTCGGATTTCTCGAGGGTAACCAAGGATTCTGATTCCGACACACACACACACACACAAACACTTCATGAGACACACACACACGCACACACACACACACACACGCACGGACGCCCTTGGCACACAGCGCAGTCCCTGCATCTCACCCCTTGCAGCAGGGAGAGCGAGGTGTCAGTGAGCGAGCGAGCGAGCGTCGGAGCCGAGTTTAGTTGGTGGAAGCTGCCGTCACGCTGCCACCAGGGAGCACGACAACGCGGCTGGCGTGAAATTAAAGTGCGCAGCTGCGGTGTGGAATTAGCCTAATGACTAAGCAATGGGAGCTGTTGGGAGGAGCTGGGCATCGGCTTGGCTTCCATGGCAGCAGCGTGGTCTCTATTACAGACGCGCGCCGTCCGTGTGTCCGTCCGTCCGTCCGTCCGTCCGGAGTTTTTGTAACCGCTCAGATTTCGTTCCGCCCGTCGGCTGTGCCACGGTGTTCGCCGTACGTGCAACGCCGTCGCATCTCTCGGTGGGGGGGTAGGGGGGGGGTTGTGGGGGGGGGGGGGCAGGTCCCCCCCCCCCTTCCCCTCTCCACACTCCCCTTCGTCCCTTACTGAGGTTCTTCCACCCTCACCTGCCTCTCCCCACGTGAATGTAAACATGCAACCCCAGCTCTAGGTCTCCACGCGGCAGGGCGGCAGCGGCAGTGACTTGTGCCCGCGGAGTTTCTGTACCACTCCCTCCTCCGCCCCCACAACCCCACAGCGCCACTACGTCGCGGTTTGTGCTCTGTGCCGGGCTCCAGCTGAAAATGTAAAACGTAAAAAAAAATCGTCGGGGTGGGGTGGGGGGGGCCAGGGCGCTAACCTCTACTGTATGGACCCCGAGGTCAATACAGTACAATTTACATAGCGACGACACCTATGGTGGACTTCTTTTGCACCGCACGTGGCCGGCCGCGCGAATCGGAGGTGCGGGTAGGGGAAGGACAACAAACTAAACACGGGAAGCAGTTCTCAAGAAATTCGCTTTCGATCGAGATGATTTCGAAGTGCATAGCGCCAGTGTCTTCCTAACATCGAAAGGAGGAGCGTTCCAGACGGCCGCAGGAGCGCATCTGAAACGGCGCGATGCGGTGACCACCGGCTTTGTTCGATGGCCGAGCCGAAATCTGCTGCTGCGAGGATGACCGGAGTTCACATGTGATGGTTTAAATGCGACCGCATCTCCAGAAGTTTCACATGCGGGAAGTGGAGCGGGGTGGGGGGGGGGGGAGGAAATGTGCTCTCTGCACATGAATATAAAAAAAGGTCTCAAGTCGAGGGTAGCAGTAGCAGCAGCAGCAGCAGCACAGTCTCAACTACACAAAGTTCCGGAGGAAGAGAATTCCAGAGACAAACAGGAGCGGACGTCCAGAAGAGCGACCTCCCATGGAACCAAGGTTGAGACTGTGGGTGGCTGTGCAGGAAGGAGGAGGCCTTCGTTGCTGGAATGGAGACAGTGCGGCAGCGGCGATTAACGTGAGGCGAGAGAGGCGAGCGTAGACAGAGGGGCACTTACGGGGAACTCGGAGAGGTGGGGGGGGGTTGGGGTTTATCAGTGCTAGATCTGTGACGTCCACTTCCGCTCTACGAGCGAGCCGAATTAACCATTTACCATTCCGATGATGTCGGGTTTTTTTCCGATGGCGTTAGGTGCACGCACACGTACGTCATCGGAACGGAATCGGGAGAAAAGCTGATGACCCGATAAAAAGATAACTTTATCGGGAGGGTGTGCGGCACAGTTCAGGCGCCAGCTATCGCAGAGTTGCGGTCGTGTCCCCACGGTCCCTCTGCGGTGAGTGCAATGTCCTTAAAAACAACGGCGCTACGCCTCCTCTGAATAGAACTAACGCTGAGCCCCGCTCGCGCGTTCCAAGAGATTCAGCGGTGAACGGGTGGGGGGGAGGGGGGGAACACCCCTAGCCCACAACTCGCGGGACGTCTTGAAACGGTGAAAGGGTTAAGGCCCTGTCTCGGCGACCGTGTGATGCCGATGGCACAATCGGGATAAAGTTGGGTGAGGGGCGGTGGCCGGGGGGGGGTGGGGGGGCGAGAGGGCAGGGAGGAATAAAAGACTGAGGAATCTGTCGCGCACCGAGGGCCGAACGGCACTTTCAAACGCCTCAGTCCATCCTGTCACTGCAAGGTTGTAAGGAAACTAACGTACCGTGAGCGGTCATGTTTAAAATGTGTGGAGCTAGGGTTTTTTTCCCGGCGTTTTCTATTGGGATACCGTGGGGGCTGAGCCACGGCGTGCTCCTGCAAAAGCTGCGTTTTACGGTTGTTCCGATGTCATTTTCACGAATTTAAACTAAAGTAATAAAACTTTTTTTATTTTATATTACCAGGTAAGGCCCACTGAGCTATGTAGCTCTGTTTCAGAAGCGACCTGGCCATCACAAATGATAGCTCAACGAAAGTGGTTCGTCGTCACGTGTACATTTATAGCAGCCAAATACTCTGAAGGCGTTGACGTCGATTCTAAACGCGGAGGGGAAAAACCGGAGGACCTGAAGAGAAATCCACAGGACCACAGAGAGAGCAGGCAAATACACAACAGGCGTCAGGGTTGGTTTCGAACCCACGACCTCCCGTATACCAGGCGAGGTAGTTAACATCTCCTAGCCACCGTGGCACCTCAATTTAAGAGTTTTACTCTTACGAGGTCAACCTGAGTGAGGTTGCGGTGATTGGAGCGACTTGAGAGCGCTGGAATTAGAAACGCAGCGCCGTTTTGCCGGTCGAAAAACATGGCCCTCGAGTGCTCGATTAGTGCCGCTAAGATAAACCCCTCGCGGTGATGGACAACAATCATCTGTGGTTGGCCTCACGCGGCTGTGGGCCTTGTGAAGTGAAGCCACAGGCCATAGATGGGTCCTACCTCCGGTTTAAAAGGTATTCCTACCTCTGGTCAGTTTTGAACGAGCAGCTGGATTTAAGCACTCATTCTGAATGTAATTACACTGTCCTGTGGATAAACTTGTCCCTGCCATATAAAGGTGGAATTCCCACCGCTGGCTTGGGGTTGTAAACCGGAGGTAAGCGCCAATGCCTCAACACTCTTTTTGAGCAGGAAAATCACTTTTGAGTCGTTGTGACGAATATTAATGCAATAGCGAGAGCCTGTTGACAGCCAACTCAACTTGGGCACCGCAGTGGCATAGATGTTAACTACCTCGCCTGGTATACAGGAGTTCGTGGGTTAAATCCCGACCCTGACCATGCCCGCTGCTGCTGTATATATGGAGTTTGCGTGTCTCTCTCTCATCATCATCATCACGGTGGCCAGGAGATGTTAACTACCTCGCCTGGTATACAGGACGTCTTGGGTTCGATGCCGAACCTGATGCCTGCTGTATAATTGGAGTTTGCGTGTCTCTCTCTCTCTCATCATCATCAGGGTGGCCAGAAGATGTTAACTACCTCGCCTGGTATACAGGAGGTTGTGGGTTCGATCCCGACCCTGACCATGCTTGCTGCTGTATATTTGGAGTTTGCGGTGTGTCTCTCTCTCTTTCTGTCTCTCTCTCTTGTGGTGACGAGATGTTAACCCCATCGCCTGGTATACAGGAGGTCGTGGGTTCGATCCCGACCCTGCCTGCTGTATATTTGGAGTTTGCGGTGTTTCTCTCTCTCCGTGGTTGCGTGGATTTTTTCTCCGGGTCCTCCGTTTATTCCCCTCCACATTTAGAATGAACATCACTCTTACAGAATTTGACTGCTTTAAATTTCCACATGACGATGATAAGTCGCTTCTGAAAAAGAGGTGCATAGCTCAGTGGGCCTTGCACGGTAAAACGAAAAGAGTTTCGTAGTTAACAGTTTAAAGCCAAATAGAGTGGGGTGGGTGGGGGCGTTACCTTTTTCTTTGTCAGGTTATTTGTAACCTGGCCTGAACCCATCACCTCGCTAAACGCAGGGGCCCCCGATTCGGGCCTAAGAGCCTCAGCGGTGCCAGCTCTCGTCATCCGACACGGCCATTACGAACCCCCCTCAAGAGAAGGCCGCCCACACCAATGCCCCGAAACACCACTCCCTGACTGCCTAGCGAGCGACGTAAATGCCACAATCCCACGGTAGGCCCGAGGAGGTGAGGAGGCAGCGGAGACGGAGACCGGCTGGCGTGCTCTGGAAGGTAAGAAGCACTCCCAAACTTGCGTCCCGTGTCAATAAAGTTTTACAAATCAGGGGGGGGGGGGGGTGATGGTGATGAAGGGGGGGGGGGTGCATCTTATAATCCGCAGAAAACGACGCATGGCATGACGGCGGGGAGAGATGGCGGCAGATTGAAGAGTGCTTTCATCCAGCAGCGGATTAACCACGGCAGCAGCAGCTGCTGCTGCTGACGATGGCGCTGCTGGTGACGGACGATAACGGAACGCAACCACTAAACCAAAAATAATGAATCGCGAAGCTTAAGCGGACAATTTAGCCAACGGAGGGGAGGGGAGGGGGAACCGCTTGGGGGAAGGGGGCAGAATTACATATTTTTTCAAGCCTCCCAAAAAACACGGGAGAGCACATCCGTCAACAATAGCAATTAACAAAGAACACAGTGCCCCCCCTCCCCCTCTCTCTCTCGCTCGCTCAGCCCGCGCCGAGCTGTACACCTGAGAATCGCCACGCTTTACTTTTTAATGGTGCCGCTAATTGTCGGGTTAACAATGGGGCCCGCCGCCGCCGCAGATGCTCCGCGCGCGTCCTCCGTGGGTTGCAGCCAGCACGTGGCCTTTCAATCATAATGGCACCGTAATGGCATCTATCAGCCCCTATTAAATGCGCACAGATGGCTCTCGAGGAGGAAGAGTGAGAGAGCGAGAGAGCGAGAGAATGAGATGCGACGACGTTGTGGCGTTGGAATATAAACATATACACGCCGTGCGTGCGTGTGCGTGCTCGCGCGGGTACGTGCGCGTGTGTGCATAACAGCACTTGCCCCAACATTCTGTCGAGGCTATACGGGGGACCTTTGTCTTTGCATAACAGCAGCACGTGCCCCGACAATCAAGTTGATGTATGTACGATGAACTTCTTTCGCACCGCACTAGCCAACCGTGCTCATTGGAGGTGTTGAGGCCTATATGGGGGATCATTGCCTTTGTATACACATGGGGAGCGGTAGTGCAGTGGTTAGCGCTACGCTGCGCTACGAACCCGGCTACCCGAGTTCGATTCCTGTCCACGGCCACCAACACCGGTGACGATTATCCAGACCGGACCTGGGCCTCCACAAGGTCGACTCGGCCTCAAATGAGTACCTTGTGCGGTGTGTAAACATTGCCACTGGGGAGACAAAGGCGACCTGGCATCGTGCTGGCCACCCACACACCCACCCACTCGTGTGCCGTGCCGGTCTTCATAGGTGCTACTCGCCAAAAGCACTTGCTCCTGCAGAATGTTAAGGCTATACGGGGGATCTTTGTCTGTATACACGACTAGTGGGGAGGAGGAGGGGGGAGGCGAAGGCTCTTAACGAGCTCAGCCACCCAGAGTTCCCACGGGATGGGTAAATCAAGCAAAATACCAGTGTGTGGTAGTGTGTGTGCGTGTACGTGCCATGCGTGCACGTGTGTGTTGGGAGGGCGATGTCTTGGGAGGGTGAGCGCACCGCGCTACGAACCCGGCGACCGGAGTTCCGATTCCCGCTCGCGGCGACCAACACACACAGTGACGATTATCTGAACCGGTCGTGGGCCTCCCCTAGGTCGACGCGGCCTCAAATGCGTACCTGGTGCGGTGTGTAGTAAACATCGCCACAGGGGAGACAAAGGCGGCCGGGCGTGGTGCTGGTAACCCACCCCCCTCGTGTGCCGTGCCGGCCTTCACAGGTGCTGCTCGCTATCAGCACTTGCCCCGACGGCAAGTTAACGGCTACATAAGGGGAATCTTTGTCTTTTGGTGTGCGCGGGGGCTGGGTTGGCTGGGTGTCATGCAGCCCACGTGCCCGGCCACCGCATGCCCGAGCAGCTTCTGTTTGACCGGATAGAGGGAGTTAAACTGGTGCGGCACGGGCTGGAGAAGGGATGGGGTGACACGCCAGAGGAGGATGTGGAGCTGGGTGGACTTGGCGATGACTGAAGGAATGCTACTGGGCAGTCGGAGGCAGCTGCCCTCCAAAAGCAGTGCAAGGCGGAGGAGCAACGCTCAAAACAACAAGCGGAGCGATGGGCGGCTAATAATTCTGCAAGTTGGCAGACGGGGAGCACAATTGGTGCATCTGTCAGTCGTATCAGTAAGTTAGCCATAACACCTGGGTCTGTCCCGTGACCTCCTGTCAGCGAGCCTTCAACACTTCAAGTAGCCTCAAAGTGCATCTAGCCTGGCACAAGCGCTGTGGTGGCGTCACCGCCACTTAGTGGTGAATGGCAGCTGTTGTTGTTGTTGTGTGTGTGTGAAAGAGAGCGTGTGTGTGTGTGTGGGGAGCGGTAGTACAGCATCAGCACGCTGAGCGTGGCGCTGGCCACCAACTCCCTCATGTGCCTTCATAGGTGCTCGCTAACAGCACTTGCCGCAACAGCAAGTTAAATGCTATACGGAGAGTCATTGCATTTTGGCGTGTGCATGGGAATGTGTGTGTGTGTCTAGAGTTTCATTAGCTACCGACTATTTTCCGTATTGTTGGTAGCCTGGAGTCGACGGCGTGAATCGTAGCCACAGCGAGTCCAATACCGCCGGATGTGTGGTGTGCTGCTGGATGCGCAAATAATTTTGCAGGTCGCTGATCGAGACAGGCCCAGCTGTGATTAAGACCCCACCACCATATTCGTCGTCATCATCATCATCATCACCACCATCATTATTATTATGAAGCAAGTGCTGTGAGCGAGCACCTTTGAAGGCCGACACAGCACACAAGGGAGGGAGGGGGGGGGGGGGGCAGCACCACGCTGGGACGGCTTTTGTCTCCATCATTAACCGTCCCATCACCGCCATCACCACCACCACCACTCGGGTTGGCACTCAACAAAGGCATTCTCAACATCGTCCTTTCTTTGAGGCAGATGTCCTGGGAAATCTGAGAGGCTGCCCAGAATGTTAAGAGCCCCGGTTTTTAATACGACACCACTCAACGCGATGCATTTCCATGCAGTTTTTGTTTTGCCTCTTCTCTTCCTGTGGCATATTCGTATTCTTCTTCTCCTGTTTACGGTAAAACCTTGGATTGCGAGTAACTTGGTCTGCGAGTGTTTCGCAAGACGAGCAAATTTGTAAAATAAATATTAATTTTGATAAACGAGCGAGGGTCTTGCAATACGAGTAGTAGTACGTGTCTACGCTTTGTACTGTCGAGCGTCACGTGATCACAACTGATATACGAGTGCTTTGATATACGAGTGCTTTGGATTACAAACACGTTTCCGGATCGAATTATGCTCGCAATCCAAGGTTTTACTGTATTTGAATCTCTGATATGGCAATCCTCGTCCACCATAACTACTGCTACCACCAACACTAGAACCAGCATCACCACCATCACGAGAATCACCACAATTATCATCACCAACACCACCACCACGTATTCCTACACCAAAGACAAAGATCCCACGATTGCTGGCCTATGAAGGCTGGCAAATCAACCCGAGGGGGTGGGTGACCAGCACTATGCCGGGTCACCTTTTTCTCCGCGGTGGCGATATTTACACACTCCAGCAGATACTCATTTTGAGGCTGAGTCGACCTAGGGGAGGCACCGGACCAGCTTAGACGAGCGTCATCGGCATTGGAGCCCGTGAGCGGGAATCGAACTCGGGGAGTCATGACCGTGTTTCATAGCGCAGCGTGCTCACTTTCGTGTTGAACTTAAACCGAACTTCTTTTACATCGTACGTAGCCAACGGTGCAGGGGAAGGACAACAATCTAAAAGCAAAAAGCAGTTCTAAAGAAGTGAGTTTGTCAATCTCGATGACGACTTAAAAGTTGCGTAGCTCCAGTGGTTTCCTTATACCGGAAGGAAGAGCGTTCCAGACGGCCGCAGAAGTCCGATCTGAAAGCGCGCGATGCAGTGCGTGAGTCTATGGGTCTCTGTGTGATGAGTCTATAGGTCTCTATGTACGCATGTTGAACTTCTTTTGCACCGTACGTAGCCAACCATGCTAGTCAAAGGTGTGGGGGGAAAGTCAACAAACTAAACACAATGAGCGTTTCTAAATAAATGAGCTTTTAATCTAGATTTGAAAGTGCATAGCTCCAGTGGCTTCCTAATAGTTGATCAAACGTCTCCTGCTCCAGCCTCACAATAAGCGGTGGGATCATTGGAGAGGCGGTTAGGTGCCTCAAGGTTGAGGGACAGATATTCTGCATTTTAATTCGGGATTCAGCCACTCGTGGTTAAACCGGCTTCTGTAGACCAGTTCGTCGATGGGTAGGCCGCTATGGTGGGCCAAAGTGTGTCCCCCCCGAACTCCCGCCTCTCAAAACAGTCTGGCCAGGGTGGAAGAGTAGGCCAAGTACCCTCTCTGGAGCTCCCTCGAGTAGAATCCCTTCCGCCAGCAGCGGCAGGAGCAAGGGAATTCATTTTTATTATCACTATTATTATTTTGACTTAAAAGCTTTCGCGACTGCAGGAATTCATATTCTTTGGGTCTTTCGGTAAAGTCGATTCCAAAAACAATAAAATAAACGAAAAAACTAGGACGTTTAGAACTTCGTTCTGATACCAGGACGTCTGGGCTACACCCATTTTAAACTTTTAAAGACAGCTTGCCTTTAGTGGTTTCCCCCGCCTTTTTACACCTGATGACGATTGCTTGTGTTGCGATTCGTTAATCTTATTACTTTTTGAACCTACCCACGTGACTTTACCTAAAGACCCAAAATAATACTATTATTCTTCTTTGGTTCTTTCGGTAAAGTCACGTAGAATGAGAATAAAATAATAAATTGCTAAAATAAATTAACGCTCGATTTAAAGCTTTCGTGACTGCAATGATTCATCTACTTTGGTTCTTTCGGTAAAGTCACGTAGAATGAGAATAAAATAATAAATTGATAAAATAAAATAACACAATAATATTCTCATGATGTTTCGGCCACAACACAAGCGGCTGAGTCGACCTAGGGGAGGCCCACGAAGGCCGCTTGTGTTGTGGCCGAAACGTCGTGAGAATATTATTGTGTTATTTTATTTTATCAATTTATTATTTTATTCTCATTCTACGTGACTTTACCGAAAGAACCAAAGAAGATGAATCCTTGCAGTCACGAAAGCTTTAAATCGAAATTTAATACTATTATTATTATAACTCCATCGACACCGCCGTGGAACTGCAAGACGCAGCGGACGCTTAACACCAATCCAACCATAACAGAGGTGTTTTGGGTCAGATCTGCGTAAATACGTAAATGTGTCGTCAAAACCCGCCACCACCCGACACGGCCAACTAGTAAGGATTGTCACGTAAACAGAACGTGGCCAATCCAACCACTGCGCTACCGCTCCCCACTACTCGCTCTCCTACAACCCCCCCCGCTCCCCTAAACCCGCGTCCCCCCCCCCCCACTACCCCACCCTTCCGCTCACCTGCAGTGGGATCCGGCGGGCCGAAGTGCAGCGTGTAGCGCAGCACGTGGTGGTTGTTCCACACGTAGAGGGCCCCGTCGCGCGGGTTGTACTGCACCGACGTGATGAACTGGTACGGGTTGGGGAAGGGGATGGAGACGCGTGCCTCCCGCTGCGAGTTGGTGTCGTACACGTAGTCGATGCGGTCGCTCGTCCCCCCTCCTCCGCCTCCTCCGCCGCCTCCTCCACCGCCTCCTCCGCCTCCTCCACCGCCTCCTCCGCCTCCTCCACCGCCTCCTCCGCCGCCGGCGGCGTCCGCCCCCCCGTCGCCGTCGTCCTCGTACGTCGAGCGCAGGACGTAGAGGACGCCGCAGGCCATGAAGGCGTTGGAGGCCGAGCGCTTGTCGTAGGCCGTCTCCCAGGAGGCCTCGACGCGCAGCGTGTACGGGTTGAAGTGGCTCACCACCACGCGCCCGTTGTTCTGCTCCGTGGCGTAGATGACCCACAGGCCGTTCTCGTCGGCCGCCAGGTCGATGTCGGACTTGCCGCCCCAGCGGTAGGGCGAAGTGTCGTGGTAGTTGGCGTTGGGGATGAACGCCTCGCCGCTCTTGACGCGCGTTCGCAGGTCGAACTTGACGACGTTTCGCGTTCGCTCCTGCGGCCGTGCGCGCGCGGCCGTTGGGGGGGGGGAGGGGGGAGAGGGTTGGGTGAGTGTGTGAGAGAGTGGGGGAGAGGTGAGTGAGGGAGCGGTGAGTGTGTGTGTGGGGGAGAGGTGAGTGTGTGGGGGAGTGGGGGAGAGGTGAGTGTGAGTGTGTGGGGGAGAGGTGAGTGTGTGTGAGAGAGTGGGGGAGAGGTGAGTGAGGGAGTGGTGAGTGTGTGTGTGAGAGGGAGAGGTTGGGTGAGTGTGTGTGAGAGAGTGGGGGAGAGGTGAGTGTGAGTGAGGGAGCGGTGAGGGAGTGTGTGGGGGAGAGGTGAGTGAGGGAGCGGTGAGTGTGTGTGTGAGAGGGAGAGGGTGGGTGAGTGTGTGTGAGAGAGAGTGGGGGAGAGGTGAGTGTGAGTGAGGGAGCGGTGAGGGAGTGTGTGTGGGGGAGAGGTGAGTGTGAGTGAGGGAGCGGTGAGTGTGTGTGTGGGGGAGTGGGGGAGAGGTGAGTGTGTGGGGGAGTGGGGGAGAGGTGAGTGTGAGTGAGGGAGCGGTGAGGGAGTGTGTGGGGGAGAGGTGAGTGTGTGAGAGGGTGGGGGAGTGTGTGGGGGAGAGGTGAGTGAGGGAGCGGTGAGTGTGTGTGTGAGAGGGAGAGGTGAGTGAGTGAGTGAGGAAGTGTGTGTGTGTGAGAGGTGAGTGAGTGTGTGTGAGAGGTGAGTGTGTGTGTGAGGGTGAGGTGAGTGTGTGTGAGAGGTGAGTGTGTGTGGGTGAGGTGAGTGAGTGTGTGCATATGGGGAGAGAAGAGTGAGTGTGTGAGGGAGGAAGGGAGGGATAGAGAGGGGGTGGGGAGAGGAAAGGTGAGAGTGAGAGAGGGGGGAGAGTGGGAGTGTGAGTGGGTGAAGGTGTGAGCGTGAGAGATCCGGGCGTGGTGGTGTTAGCCACGCCACCCCCTCGGCCTTCACAGGTGCTGCTCGCTAACAGCACTTGCCCCAACAGTCTGTTGAAGGCTTTACGGGGGATCTTTGTCTTTGATGAGCACAAGTTAAGTGCGTGGGGGCGCTCCTCACAGCGTGTGAGGAAGAGAGGAGGTGTGAAGGTGTTTAAGTGTGAGTTTCTGAGTGTGTGAGCACGCGCGCGCGCGTGTGTGCGCGAGTGAGCGAGATTCTGAGTGTGTTCAGCGCGTGTGAGTGTCTGAGTGTGTGTGTGTGAGCGAGTGTGTGAGCGAGTGTGTGAGTGTCTTGAGCGTGTGAGCGCACGAGTGTGAGCGTTAGCCAAAATCCAAATGCGATCCCGCAAGTCAACGGATCTCATCGCCACTTCATCTCCGCAGTGGCCGTGCCTTTTGGACGCACTCCACCAGCGCCGTACACTGGGCCAGCCTTCTAGCGGTGACACGCTATGGACCAAGCCAGCCCTGCTCTCCTTCACGGCCCACGTGTAGCCCCTATCCTGCGCGCGTGTTCTCGAAACCAACGCGGATCCTCTTTTCCGTCCATCGGCGTTATTAACGATCGTGCATCTCCCCCTGCGCTCACCTTTCAAATTTGTCGCGATATTTGCTTCGTCATTTGGCAACATTTAAACTCTAGACCACGGGCTGCCATGCAGCTCGTTTTTCAGAATCGACCTGGCCACAAACGATCGCCCAACGCGTGCCTGTAAACGTGGAGGGAAAAGCCGCAGGGCCCGGAGGCAAAATCCATGTGGCCACGGGGAGAGAGAATGCAGACTCCAAACACACAGGCATCGTCACGGTCGGGATCGAAACCACGACCTCCTGCACACCAGGCGAGGTAGTTAACATCTCCTAGCCACCGCGTCACCCATTTGTGACCCATACGTCATAGGAAGGCCATGTACGTATGTACGTTGAATTTCTTTCGCACCGTAAGTAGCCAACCGTGCTAATCGGAGGTGCGGGATATGTATATACAGGGTGGCCCACAAGTCAGGACACGTGGGGTTATTATGCTTATGTTTACCAATGGTTCGAAACATTTTTGTTGTTTATTCTTTAACTTAATATTTTCTTTATTATTATTAACATCTGTTTTTTTCCTCTTCCTTTTCAGATTACATGTGTATATGTGATTTGTTAAAATAAATATAATAACCCGATGTGTCCTGACTTTTGGGGGCCTTCCTGTAATACACACGCACACAGATTAAGAGCTCCTGAGCTCAGGCACATTCCGCTATCGAGTCGCGCTTTCATCAAAGCGTTCCAAACCTATTCCTGTCGCGAAAATTAGCTCCTCGGAAATGAGGGGGGGGGGGGGGAAATTTTTTGCTAAAACGAGTTAATTAAAAATACATTTGCGAGGCAACCGTGCAATTATCACCCTCACCTAAAACAATATTTTATTTTACTAACTGCTGTCGGCGGCAATTTTTTTTTTTTACCTAAATGTAAGGAACCCACGGGAAATTAAAGCATCCTGAATTTTGCCTTTAATTCCTCAATTTCCGAAAAAGGTAAATCCTGCGAAAGCCACTCGGTTGCGTCGAGGTCCAAGAGAAACGGCGGGGAGGGGGGGGGCGGGGCGGGGGGACAACCTGAGGAACCGATTCATCGTTGCAATCAATTAAAATTGATTGACGTTCTAGAGAAATCTCAAGCCTTCACCACACCGACGATGACTGCGCGTGGTGCGGAAAGAAAAAAAATTAACCCCTCACAATTCAATTTTGCTCCCGCCTCTTTGCGACGTGGCCTCAAATCACGAGCCGGCTCTGGGAATCAAAAAGCGCGTCCGTTCGACATTGCGTACGACGACGAGACCCTGGGCTTAACGATCGTCTTCTCAGCTCGGGCGACACGAGTCCATGGGTTGCTGCGCATTCTGACAGTTGTTGTTGTTGTTGTTATTTCAATGAAGCGTGACAAAATGGGTAATGTTTTTTTTTCGAACGTTATAAATATTTCGTTATTTTGTTATTAGCCGGGAATTGCATTTGCGTGGTATCACCTTCGTGAATTTGATTAATCGTTGGAAGACGGCGCAACGATAAATTTGTTAAGAAATTATTATGTAGTCGTATGTCAACACTTCTGAGAATTTGCAACAATACTACGAGAAATGTGCATCCAGGGGTTCTGCAGACCACCTGGAGAAGATTCAAGGCATGCAGGCTCTTTGACTTTTTGAAGCTATTAACATTACATTTGTTATCATGTTACAGTGCTATTCTTATCCGTTCTTTTTTCCATAGTATGATCGCAACTGAAGGGCTCTCTCTCTCTCTCTCTCCCCAGTTCATTCATTCTGCAACTGCAATGTTTACTGGAGTTATGAGCTCAGTCTACAAACTATAAAAATAGCTCTGTTTCAGAAGCGACCAGGCCACAAATGATACAGTGAGGGAAAAAAGTATTTGATCCCCTGCTGATTTTGTACGTTTGCCCACTGACAAAGAAATGATCAGTCTATAATTTTAATGGTAGTTTCATTTGAACAGTGAGAGACAGAATAACAACAAAAAAATCCAGAAAAACGCATGTCAAAATAGTTTAAATTGATTTGCATTTTAATGAGGGAAATAAGTATTTTACCCCTCTGCAAAACATGACTTAGTACTTGGTGGCAAAACCCTTGTTGGCAATCATAGAGGTCAGACGTTTCTTGTAGTTGGCCACCAGGTTTGCACACATCTCAGGAGGGATTTTGTCCCACTCCTTTTTGCAGATCTTTTCCAAGTCATTAAGGTTTCGAGGCTGACGTTTGGCAACTCGAACCTTCAGCTCCCTCCACAGATTTTTTTTATGGGATTAAGGTCTGGAGACTGGCTAGGCCACTCCAGGACCTTAATGTGCTTCTTCTTGAGCCACTCCTTTGTTGCCATGGCCGTGTGTTTTGGGTCATTGTCATGCTGGAATACCCATCCACGACCCTTTTTCAATGCCCTGGCTGAGGGAAGGAGGTTCTCACCCAAGATTTGCCGGTACATGGCCCTGTCCATCGTCCCTTTGATGCGGTGAAGTTGTCCTGTCCCCTTAGCAGAAAAACACCCCCAAAGCATGTTTCCACCTCCATGTTTGACGGTGGGGATGGTGTTCTTGAGGTCATAGGTAGCATTCCTCCTCCTCCAAACACGGCGAGTTGAGTTGATGCCAAAGAGCTCCATTTTGGTCTCATCTGACCACAACACTTTCACCCAGTTGTCCTCTGAATCATTCAGATGTTCATTGGCAAACTTCAGACGGGCATGTATATGTGCTTTCTTGACGGGGACCTTGCGGGCGCTGCAGGATTTCAGTCCTTCACGGAGTAGTGTGTTACCATTCTACGTGACTTTACTGAAAGAACCAAAGAAGATAGTGTGTTACCAATTGTTTTCTTCGTGACTATGGTCCCAGCTGCCTTGAGATCATTGACAAGATCCTCGCGTGTAGTTCTGGGCTGATTCCTCACCGTTCTCATGATCATTGCAACTCCATGAGGTGAGATCTTGCATGGAGCCCCAGGCTGAGGGAGATTGACAGTTCTTTTGTGTTTCTTCCATTTGCGAATAATCGCACCAACTCTTGTCACCTTCTCACCAAGCTGCTTGGCAATGGTCTTGTAGCCCATTCCAGCCTTGTGTAGGTCTACAATCTTGTCCCTGACATCCTTGGAGAGCACTTTGGTCTTGGCCATGGTGGAGAGTTTGGAATCTGATTGTTTGATTGCCTCTGTGGACAGGTGTCTTTTATACAGGTAACAAGCTGAGATTAGGAGCACTCCCATTAAGAGTGTACTCCTAATCTCAGCTCGTTACCTGTATAAAAGCCACCTAGGAGCCAGAAATCTTTCTGATTGAGAGGGGGTCAAAGACTTATTTCCCTCATTAAAATGCAAATCAATTTATAACATTTTTGACATGCCTTTTTCTGGATTTTGTTGTTATTCTGTCTCTCATTGTTCAAATAAACCTACCATTAAAATTATAGACTGATAATTTCTTTGTCAGTGGGGAAACGTACAAAATCAGCAGGGGATCAAATACTTTTTTCCCTCACTGTAGCTCAGCGTAGTGGCTTAATCACGTGGCAATATATAGCAGCCAAATACTCTTAAACGCGTGATGTCGATTCTAAACGTGTAGGGAAAAAACCGGAAGACCCGGAGAAAAATCCATGGGGAGAACACGCAAACTCCAAATATAAAGCAGGCGTCAGGGTCGGGATTGAACCCATTGGCTCCCGTATACCGGGCGAGGTAGTAAACATCTCTCCACCAGTCATTGCAACAGTCCCTAGCCTGATAAAATTTTAGTGTCAACGTATGTGCGGGCGCCCTCCCCGGAAAGATAAATCAAAGTTCTATCCGGCCCTCAGTTAGGCAAAAGCTCTTTCTCCACCACTGTCCTATACTTCGGATAATGAACACACTTAATAATTCAACACATTTGGTATTCGCGCCATTCTGAGAACCGCAGGGGCCATCACGAATGAAGGCGCCATTTCACAGACAGGTATACGCCGCCGGTAAGGGGAAGGGGCGACGTTGCCAAGTGGTTTCATCCACGGCCCCTTGTATACCAAGCGAGGTAGTGAACATCTCTCCACCGCCGCCGCCCCTGTGGCCCCTATCGTCATTATCATCGTCACGGCTCTGTCGTACCAGGTAAGGCCCACCGAGCCATACAGCTCTTTTCCAGAAGCGACCTGGCCACATAAAATGATAGCTCAACGAAGTGGCTCATCACGTGGCAATGTATAGCAGCCAATTACTCTAAACGCGTGTGGATTCTAAATGAGGTAGTTAACATCTCTCCACCACGGAGCCCCTACTGGTGCTCACGCGGAAAAAACCCCCGCGCCGGGCACCGACCTTGTTGAAGAACACGGCTCCGTCGTACACCACGAAGCCCGTGCCGTCGACGCGGTGCGGCAGCTTGTAGTTGGTGAGCGGTCGCCCGGCCAGGAAGTCCTGGAGGGAGGCGTACTCGGTGAGGCTGTCAGTGCGGTACGGCGTCCACGGCATGAAGTACACCTTCTCGGTGGCCTGCAGCGGGTCGCGGCACCACGAGCCGGCCTGCTGCTCCGCCTCCAGGAGGTGCAAGGCCTCGCCAACGAGTCGGACGCTGCCCGGGCACAGGAAGACTGCCACGGAGAACGACGAACAGACGAGCGAACGGTCGGGTCAGGGATTCGTGGCCGCTCCCTAGCTGATATACTATAAGCTGAAAACGTTTTTGTTTGTTATTTTAGCAGGTGAGGCCAACTGAGCTATGTTACTCTTTTGCGGAAGCAACCTGGCCGCACAAATTATAGCTCAACGAAAGTGACTTATAACGTGGAAATGTAGAGCAGAATCCAAATACTCGAAACGCGTGAAGTTGATTATAAATGTGGAGGGAAAAACCGGAGGACCCGGAGAGAACTCCACACGACCACGGGGCAGAACACGCAAGCCTCCAAGTATACAGGCGTCAGGGTTGGGATCGAACCCACGATCTCCTGTATACCAGGCGAGGTAGTTAACATCTCGCCACCGTTTGCGTGCGTGTACTGATGGGTGTGTGGTAACATAGGTGCCGTCTACGTCACAGCAGAGCCTGATGAAGCCGAACGTCTACCGGGAACGATCGCGTTTCTTAAACATACACATGTGGTATGTGCATCGTGAGCTTAGTGTGTGGTATAAATCGACAGATGCATCGTCGCGTGTCGATTAAATACTTAGGTGAAATAAAACCGTCGCGAACACAGGCAATTCAGCTTTTGCACGGAAACAGTGGGCATGCAGAGGATTGTGGGGTTTCCCAGGATGCGCTGAGGCCTAGCCTAAACGAATTTCAACTGACGTGTTGTTACCGGGATTGTCGCACAATATTTTGTCACGATACGACATCAAACTTGATGGCAGGACGATTTTCCAATAACGTTGTAGTACTCGTATTTAGCATGTTAGTTCTGTTGTTTTTGTGCCATTTAGCATGTTAGTTATGTTGTAATCAATGCAGTCTATAATGCTGATGAACTCACAGCGCTGTCAGTTGCGCCAGAAATGCGGTCAACAATTACACGAACCACGGCGATGACGATGTCACACAATCGCCATGCTGTCAATTGACGCCGAAAACTGTTTGGAAAGCATTGATTCGATGTTATAATAAGTATTTATTTACAACCTGCGTAACCGAATTTGTTACTCTCGCAATTAAATCGTGAGGACATAAAAGGCGCAGGAAAAATGCTGCGAGGGCAGCGAGAATCGCGATCGAAGCACATTTAGCAACAACGGACGACACGATGACCTTATAATCATCGCAGTATCGCCACGTCGGGGGAAAAGCCTGCCTTCTTACACGGCGTTTGAACTTTTGCGTCTCAGACTATTGTACGGGTTGACTGTAGGGGTGCAACGTGCACAATAGCCCTCTCCGGGAATCACGATGAGGAACGTCACACAGCAGTTCGTTGGCTCGGGAGTGTTTTTTTTCTTTTCATGCACGTCCGAGCAGGCCCATGAACTCTCATGCACGCAACAAGGAAATCGTCAACGTGGAGAAGTTTAGCGGTGCAGTGTTTCGTTGCCTGGAACTTCGCTGCGGCCTACAAAAATGCCATTTCGCCAAACCTCGACTACACGTCGGCAACTCGGATGCTTCGACTTCACGATACCGATGCAAATCACGGAGACATTTTGATTGCACCGTAGTCATTATTACACGATGGGTAGTACAGTGCGCTGTATTAATGTGATACTCAAGAAGATAGGCCTGAGCCTTCAACCTCCCCCCTTCTTGCCTTGGCAGCGCAGCCCAAAGGGCTCCCCACTCATCCCGACCCCCTGAATCAGGTAAGGAATCTAGGCAAGAAGCGGCATGTAACTCAGCCCACGGAAGGAAACCAAAGTTTTTTTTTTTTCAATGATTAAATGTAAAGATCGCATCCATTAACAAATGGAATTTTCGCGAGATTAATTGCGGCGGTAAAAAAACGCAAAGAAATAATTTCCCTTTAGGACATAACTGCAGGCCCTTCACTGCCAATGTGTTCCCATGACAACCATTTCGAGTGTCATCAACATCCGGACCTCATCCGAGCCAATCGCAGAGCAGCTCCGCTGCACGCTTAACGCTAACACGTTTGAAGAATATACATAAACATTAAATTGTGTTTTTTTATTATTTTATTGTTTCCCTTCTACGTGACTTTACCGAAAGAACCAAGAATATATGTAAACATTATTAACGACTAGGCCCAATTTGCAGCCTTTTGCTGCCTTCTCATCTGCACACCTCCCCCCCCACCCCAGATCACACCGACTCAAACGGCCGTCTGGATACAGGAGTCACATTGGCAAATGTGATTTGTAACTTTGATCACTGCCTGCGTGTCGATAGTTCAACGTGCCATTTCACTGAGGGACTACCACCATGTGGCGTTATCTTGGTGCAGTCTGGGACTGTTTTTGCCGCCTCGCCCAATCTTGATAAATTGGACTAACGTAATTCAAGAGCGCATTACTTATTCATATTTCGTGACTTGCATTTTCTCCATTTTGCACTCCTGTGCCATCAACTCGCCCCCACCCCCCCACCCCCCCCCCCCCCCAGGCTCATGGGATTCCTCTCCCCTCCGAGTCGAAAGAAAGATTCTGAACCGTAAACGTCGTCGGCACCGCTGAACTTCCCACGGAAGGGGGCGAGTGTCGCGATTGCCACGTGCACGCGCCGCCGTGACGCTACCTTTTTGCTCCAGCCCTTCGCGAGCGTGAGGTTTTTTTGTTTTTTTTTTTAGGGGAGGAGGGAAGAAAAAGGCGGTGAAGCGAGAGACAAAGGGAGGATTAAAACGTGGACTGAGGAGACAAATGCATACAGAGGGGACGGGCGCAGCGCAGACAACGCTCGTACGGTAGACTCTCGATTTGTCCACGCTAATGACGGGGGGGGGAGGACGGCCGCGGATCATTCGAAATCCAAAAATATAACCATTTTCCCGCGGATCTCTGCGCCAAAAGCCACTAACGTCGGTATCGATTATGCTCAAGTGAAGAAAATTGAGTTTGATAATGAACAAAACGAACATTTCTAGTCCAAAATGTGTTGATCTTGTTTCATTACAAAACTCCATACAAAAAGACAACACTACTCATTCAAACGAATTTGAAAAATCCTTAAAGACGGATTTCTGCTTCAGTGCGCCCGCTTCAATGAGCCCGCTTCCTTGTTGCGAATTGACGCCCTTAATCGACGCAATACCAATTTGTCAGCGAGCAGCGGAGTCATCCTGTTGCTCTTCCGATTTAGAACGAATGCCGACGATCGATGCGCGTGCTCAGTGCAAACACTTTTCTGCTCCCGCGCAGAAGACTCGGCCCACTAAGTGGACAGCAGAGCCACGCAAACCAAAATTGATCAAACTACGCTCACTGTTGTTAAGGTATTGCAAATACTATACTGCGCAGGCGATCACGTAGATTTTGCATGAACCAAAGCACATGTTTGTTCGGTTCAAGCACGCGACTTGTAATAAACATTTCCAGGGTTAACAATGTGTAACTGCTTCTAGATTATTCATTTTGGGCTTAAGGCAAAAATCCACGAGTTATTAATTAATGTTCACAATCTCAGGTGCGCGGTTAATCCGCAAATCGGATAAACCGCACGCGGATAATCGAGAGTCTACGGTATGCTGAACTTAATTTGCGCCGTACAGAGCCAACCGTGCTAATCGGAGGTGCGATTCGTTGTCAGCCTAATCAGAGACAAGGCAGAAAGACCCACTCCGGGATGAGCTTTCTTTCAGATAACATCATCATCATTTTTCAGCAGAAACGTTTAAATGCCTCGGTATCTTCACACACATTTACAGACGTTATATAATGGGGTTGGGAGCGGCGACGCAGCCGATAGTGCGACAAAAAACCCGACGACATCAGTGGTGCTGGTGCAGTGCAAGGCATCGCGGGTGACTTCCCATAATGCACCGTTTGGTGAGCGCAACATAACTGAATTGTTTGGTTTAACAGCTGTATCTCAGGCTAGGCGTGGAACACACGTGTGTTTGGTGATCAGACCGAATATCTTCCAGGCCCGCAGGTAGAATGGAGAAGGCAATGGGATTAGTTGCCACAGCCAGAGCGAGAGGAATACTGGATACGGTGTGCCGGGTGCAACAACAAAAAATGTACGGGTTTAGCGGTGGACTGCAAGCTAGTTAAAATCGTGCTGACGATTATTTGAACCGGCCATGGGCCTCCCCTTGGTTGACTGGTGCGGTGTGTAGTAAACATGGCCACTGGGGAGACAAAGGCGGCCTGGGCTTGTTACTGGCCACCCACACCCCCTCGTGTACAGTACCGCTCGCCCCGACAGCCTGTTAAAGGGCGTAACGTTGCCCGCGTGTGCGTGCGCACGTTCTGCGACTACTCACTGTAGGGGACGCACTCGTACCAAACCTCGAGGTACTTGTACGTTCCGGGACAGGGGTCCGGAAACACCTCGTTGCCAGCGACGACGAGGCACTGCGTCCTGTTGTTGCATCTGCGGGGGGGGGGGGGGGGGGGGGTGCAGGGGGAGCGGGCGTAGGGAGGAGGTGGAGGGGGGGAGAGGAGCGGCGGAGCACCCCGCGAGAGCCGTGGTTTAGTGGCAGGGCCGCGTTACGTTAACCTCCTCCCCCCCCCCCCCCACCGGTGCCGCGACTCTCGGTCACAGCTGGGCCAAGCATCCCCAGTGCAGGACCCTCCTGTGAGAGGGTGATGATGGGAATCAGGCCCTTTTGTGGGTATCAAATAACTGGCATATTTATTAAGAATTATTACGATTTTTACTGTGTGGGGGGGGGGGGGGGGGAAGGGAAGGCGGGCAGGCAGGCATAGTTGGTAGCACAATGGGTTAGCGCACTGTGGCATGTAGCCGGCGACCCGAGTTTGTAGGTATGCATGCGCGTTGAACTTCTTTCGCACCCGCACGTAGCCAACCATGCTAATCGGAGGTGCCGTGGGGGGGGGGGGGGGGTGAACAAAGAGTGAGATTCCCAGCCACGGCTGACATGGGTGGCGAGGGTGATATCCGAATAGGCCTGCTGCTGTGCTGTAATGGTGATGGGACTGTCAGGATGGGCCTTGGGAGGACATGCCAACTGTCTAACAAGAGGAAGACAGATGGGGGTGATGAGACTGTAAGAGTGGTCATTGATGTACTCTGCGCGTTTCTACTGAGTAAGAAGCAGGTGGCGGTAATCAATCAATCAATAAATGTTTACTTGTTACGCGCGAAGTTCCTCTTGGCCAGTTACCCGGCGAGTTCTGCAAGCGCTGGCGACGTTTCTGGACGAGCGGTCCTCGTTCAGGGCCACGTCAAAACCGCGTATCAATGGGGAAGCACAAAAGTCCAAACAAGGAAAATAAATTTTGATTTAAAGCTTTCGTGACTGCAGGGATTCATATTCTTGGTTCTTTCGGTAAAGTCACCACGTAGAAGGGAAGCAATAAAATAATAAAAATATAAAACAATTAAATTCTCACGTTTCGACTGCAACACAAGCAATCATCATCAGGTGTGAAAACCACAGCAAGAAAATTTGAAAAAAGTGGCGTTTTTTTTAACGTTAGCACCACGGAGAGCGATTTGGCAGTTATTCAGATGGATGAGTCCATCTATGTTCGGAAAAGAGGAGGGGGGAGATGAAAAAAATAATGGATGCGGTCTTAAAGCCACCGTAAGCGTGATTGTTCACGCTTTCGGTGGATGTGGTCTGAAAGCCACCGTAAGTGTGATTATTCACGCTTACGGTGGCTTTCAGACCGCATCCATTATTGTTCACGCTTACGGTGGCTTTCAGACCGCATCCATTATTTCGTCTCCCCACTCCGCTTTTCCGAACATAAGATGGACTCGTCCATCTGAACAAACTGTCAAATCGCTCTCCGTGGTGCTAATGTAAAAAAAACCCGCCACTTTTTAAATTTTCTTGCTATGATTTTCACACCTGATGATGATTGCTTGTGTTGCAGTCGTGCAACGTCGTGAGAATTTTATTGTTTTATATTTTTATTATTTTATTGTTTCCCTTCTACGTGGTGACTTTACCGAAAGAACCAATAATAAGGAAAATGATTGTTTCGATGCAATCGGGAAGAGGAGGTTGCGACGAGCGGGGCCAAGCGTGCTGGGCGGTGGAAGGCCGAGCGGCCGAGAGCGGCATTGGAGTGGCACCCAGAGGAAGACCTAGAACCAGACGGTGGTGGTGGTGGTGGTGGTTGTGGCGGTGTAGGTGGTGGCACCGGTGGTAGTGTGGAGCGGTAGTGTTAGCGGTTAGCGCGCTGGGCAACGAACCGGGTGGCCACGAGTTCAACTCCAGCTAACGGCCAACGCTAGTGACGATTATCTAAACCGGTCCTGGGCCTCCCCTAGGTCGACTCAGCCTCAAATGACTACCTGGTGTGTGATGTGTAAACATCGCTACTGTTGGGAGACAAAGGCGGCCGGGCATGGTGTTGGCCACTGACCCCCTTCGCGTGCCGTGCCGGCCTCCATAGGTGCTCGCGAACAGCACCTGCCACAACAGTCTGTGAACGCTATACGCGGGGATCTTTGTCTTTGGTGGTCAAGAGACTCTACGGGCAAACCCTCGGATGCTCGTCAGTTTGTCATCTTCGCAGCAGTCGTCGGACCTGGCTGAAGGAAAGAAGCGACGGCGGCGATATTGCGTCGATGTATGTTGAACTTCTTTTTGCACCGTACGTAGAGACAACCGTGCTGACCGGAGGTGCGAGGAAGGACACCAAACCAAACGCAACAAGGCCGTTCTGAAGAGATTTCGTGTTCAATCGAGATTGAAAAGCGCGTAGCTCCGGTGGCTTCTTAACATCACAAGGAACCGCGCGCTCCAGACAGCCGCGGAAGCGCTATCCGAAAGCGCCCCGCGATGCAGGTGACCCGTCTGCGTCCGATGGCCAGCCAAAAGCCGCCGCCGCCGCGAGGGTGAGTGGGAGTTCCGCGTGACGGTTTACGCAACGACCCTCACCCCAAATCGCCCCACGCGCCCGTAATGCCCACGTCAACCCTCCAAGAGCGCTTCGCCCCGGATGCCATCGTTCCAGGGTCAATTGTTCACCAACATTAATTTCCCAAAAGGGCCTCCTCCTCCTGCCTCCTCCTCCTCCCTCCCTCCCTCCTCCTCCTCCTTTAAACATTTCTGCTGGCGGCAGCAGTTAGCGGGGAATGAAAATACCGCGTTTGCGCGGTCGGCGATAATTGCGGCGGTGACTCAGTGAGCATGGTTTTGTGTTTTTTTTTTCCTTTATTTCTGAGCGCCATCCTCTGGAGGTACGGGGGGGGGGGATATCAGACGGAGGCAGCGCAGAGCGCTTAATGAGCATTTGATTTAAAACGAGAATGCGTGGTCGGTCGCCCCCCCTCCTCGCCCCGCACACAAAAAGCCAAAGATCCCCCGTATAGTCTTCAACAGACTGTTGCGGCAAGTGCAGTTAGGCGAGCAGCACGGCTGGAGGCCGGCACCGTGGCACACGACGGGGGCGGGTTTGGTGGGTGGCCAACAACACGCCCGGTCGACTTTGTCTCCCGCACGAGGTACTCATTTGAGGCTGAGTAGACCTAGGGAGGCCCAGCCACCGGTCCACATAGTCGTCACTGCTGCCGTGGCCGTGAGCGGGAATTGAACTCGGGTCTCCGGGTATGAAGCGCAGCGCGCCAACCGCTGCACCACCGCTCCCCACACACCTACAGTCACAAACACACGTGTGTGCGTGTGTGTATGTATGTCGAACTTCTTTCGCACCGTACGTAGTCAATCGTGCTAATCGGAGGCGCGTAACCGGTTCACGACTCGGTGATGAGCACTAACTATTACGAAGACCTATAATAACGCTGTAGCCTCTGCCGGGCAATCGGAAACTGGTTATGACTCACTGATGAGCACTAATTATCACGAAGACCCATGGCGCACTGATGAGCGATAATTATTAGGAGGATCCCGTGTGACACCGTCGCCTCTACCGGGCAATCGGAAAACTGGGTATGACTCACCGATGAGCACTAATTATCACGAAGGCCCATGGCGCACTGATGAGCGATAATTATTAGGATTCCATTTGACACCGTAGCCTCTACCGGGCATTCGGAAAACTGGGTATGACTCACTGATGAGCACTAATTATCACGAGGATCCCACATAACTGTGCATGACCCAACTGATGAGCTTTAACAATTACCAAGTCTCACCCCCCCCCCCCCCCCCCACATACAAGCTACCAGCAAGGATCAGCAATGCTGGTCCGGATACAGATGTTAATAGGAAAGACAAGTCACGTAGAAGGGAAACAATAAAATAATAAAAATATTAAAATATTATTAAAATATTATTATTTTTAATTATTTTATTGTTTCCCTTCTACGTGACTTTACCGAAAGAACCAAGCATATGAATGCCTGCAGTCACGAAAGCTGTAAATCGAAAGGAAAGACGAGGTTTTGCGCCTCCGATTTGCACGGTTGGCCGGCTAAGGTACGGTGCGAAAGAAGTTCAACATACATCCGGTGCCTTTGTCGATCCACTGCTGGATGAAGCTCTTCCCATGTCGTCGCCATCCCTCATGCACGACGACACAGTGCTTCTTGCCCCTGCGCGTGAGCCGACCTCATCACGTGGTTCAATGGTCCCCCTAATGGCCATTGGGGCCAACTGAAACTAACAAATTTCGGATAGGCCCAGCCCTGAGATCGAACTTAGCTTTTCAGAGGCATTGCCTCAGTTTCTCAACATGAGCATTGTAAGCTGAAGGAGAGAGAGAGAGAGAGAGGGAGAAAGACACACAAGGCACCGGAGCTCGAACCCAGAACGTTTGAACTTGCTGGCTTCGTTCCCTGACGAACGTTTAATTAGAGAGGCACCCAGACCCAGGGTTCAAACCCAGGGCCCCACAGCGACTGGGGCTCTGTGTGACTCATAACAAAATAATATATATATAAAAAAAACTTTTTAAAAACACGCTTTAATGAAACGTACCGTACGAGTAATGGAAGAAGTCCACGACTCCAGGAAGTGGCCCTGAAGCTCGCCACAACGTAAGTGGCCCGTGGTCAATTACAGCCAACGTCAGTTGACCGTGGACAATTAGACCCAAGCCGAAACATAACGTGTAAAAAATAATGTTTAAAAATATATTTCTATTTTTTTATGATAGAATATAGTACTGTGATCAGTATGACATAAGTCTACCAAGTTTGCAGTCGATACCACATTGGCAAGTGGGTTAAAATCGAGTTGCAAGATTTGAGGATACAACAAAAACAGACAGAGTGAGTTAAATAAAAGCGTGTAAAAACAACATCATCAGCCAGAGGGGGGGAAGATAGAGACACACCCATTCCCAGGGCGTGAACCCACAACCTCGTAGGTGCCCGGCGCATCGTCTCTACGCGACGACAGACGAGATAGAGGAAAGGACGCGGAGATGCAGCGAGACAAGAAGAGCGACGCAGATGAGGGCTGGCGGAGTGAAACGAGACAGATGAGCACTTTGAAAACGAGACAGACGAGCACTTTGGTTATTTCGGCAAAGTCACGTAGATGAAAAATTAAAATAAATAATAATAATAATGAAAAATAATAAAATGAAAATAACTAAAATTAAATCACGACGTTTCGGGCGCAACACAAGCGAACACGGATGCTAATCGGAGGTACGGGAGAGGGACAATAAACCAAGCACAAAAAAGCAGTTCTAACAACAAATGAGTTTTTAATATATGGGAGTCTGTGGGTCTCTCTGTGAGTCTATGGCTCTCTGTGTGAGTCTATGGGTCTCTATGAGGCTGTGGGTGTCTGTGTGAGTCTATGGGTCTCTATGAGGCTGTGGGTGTCTGTGTGAGTCTATGGGTCTCTATGACGCTGTGGGTGTCTGTGTGAGTCTATGGGGTCTCTATGAGGCTGTGGGTGTCTGTGTGAGTCTATGGGTCTCTATGATGCTGTGGGTGTCTGTGTGAGTCTATGGGTCTCTATGAGGCTGTGGGTGTCTGTGTGAGTCTATGGGTCTCTATGAGGCTGTGGGTGTCTGTGTGAGTCTATGGGTCTCTATCTGAGTCTGTGAGTCTCTATGTATGCATGCAGACTTTCTTTCGCACCGTCTGTAGCCAGAGAAAAAATCCACGCGACCACAGGGAGAACACGCAAACTCCCAACTATACAGGCGTGAGGGTCGGGATCGAACCACGACCTCCTCCTGCATACCGGGGCGAGGGAGTTAACATCTCCTAGCACACCGTGCTAATCGGAGGTGTGCGGGAAGGAAAACCAAAACCAACACTAGACGTGAAAAGGCGTTCTAAAGAAGTGACTTTTCAATCGAGACGATCTGAGAGTGCGTAGCTCCAGTGGCTTCCTGATGTCCCGATGCAACCGAGGAGCCGACCGCAAAGCAACAAAAAAACCAACAACGACAGGAGCAGGCAGAAGCAGCAGATGCAATGACAAAACCTCGACGGAATCGCCCGGGAATAATCAAGAACGGCGATAACGACAGCGGCGGTGGTGGGAAGTACGGGGGGGGGGGGGGGGGGGGCTGGGGGCTGGGGGGGGGAGCACAGGCAGCAGACAGCAAGACGCGGGTGTGGACACAAGCCGTCATTTGAAACCAATTTAAAATTGGATTCGTAACGCCACCTGAACACTTGCTTTCAGGATTCCGATTAAATATTAATTTTGGCGAGCGCCCCGAGACGAAGAGGGGAGAGGGGGGTGGGGATGGGGGGGGCGGCGAGCTTCGGGAGCATTCATTATTAACGACGGCGTTTATTGGACGGAACGTCGCGGGGGGAAGGCAGGCAGAGAGCGTGGGCGCACATGGTCGCCGGGCAATTTATGCGGAAGAATGTGAAAATCATTTAGAGGGGGGGGGGGAAATAAATACGCGAGCAACGACGGGCGACTCCGGGAGGAGAAGAATAAGAAGAAGAAGAAGCAGAAAATGATATCGCGTTTAATCAGAACCCGCGACTCAGAAAGCAAGAGGTTTAAAGAGATACAGATATTCTTCTTCTTTCGAACGGCTGATGTACGTATGTAATGTTGAACTTCTTTCGCACCGTACGCAGGCAACCGTGCGAATCAGAGGTTTGGGACAAGGACAACAAACTAAAAGGCAGAAATAAGTTCTAAAGAAATTCGTTTTCAATCTATGCGAGCCTGTGGGTCTCCATGTGAGTCTGTGGGTCTCTGTGCGAGTAGTCTGTGGTTCTCTGTGTGAGTCTGTGGGTCTCCATGTGAGTCTGTGGGTCTCCATGTGAGTCTGTGGGTCTCTGTGCGAGTAGTCTGTGGTTCTCTGTGTGAGTCTGTGGGTCTCCATGTGAGTCTGTGGGTCTCTGTGCGAGTAGTCTGTGGGTCTCTATGTGAGTCTATGGGTCTCCATGTGAGTCTGTGGGTCTCTACATACGTATGTTGAACTTCTTTTGCACCGTACGTAGCCAACCATGCCAATTGAAGGGTGCCGGGGAAAACCGAACACAACAAGTAGTTCTAAGCAAATTATTTTTGAATCTAGAAGCTCCAATGGCTGCCGAATATCGGAAGGAAGAGCATTCCAAGACGGCCGCAGACGCGCTATCTGAAAGCGCAACCGTTCGACGTCTAGCCAAAAGCCTCTGCGAGGATGATCAGAGTTTGCGTGATGTTGCTCTATGCTCCTAGGCGAGATCAGCGAGGTGTTGCGGTTCATTTGTGGCGAGCGCTTTGCGCGCGACGAATGCGACCTCACAACGCATTCGTTTGGCAAACGGGAAGCCAACGCAGACGCAGAGCAACAACTTACGCAGCTCCACATTCAGGTGGTCAAGCCAGACAACCGCTGTCGGGGGGCAGCTGGGTAGCGTATCGTCGCCGTGATGATGATGTCTCCTTCGTATTTGCGGATCGTGCCGCAGCGTCGTTACGCGTTGCACGGTCTTGTTCCCGGATGACCGCGGTCGCACCGCTACCGGAGAGTTTTTAAATCGTGTGTGTGTGTGTGTGTATATTATAGCGGATAAGAGCGCGTACACGTGCGCTCGGGATGATGCCTCGGTGTCGCGGTTAGTGCGCTCCCGTAACGGCGAGGATTCCCAGAGGTTTTGCCCGGTTTGGATGTCCGGGGCGCGGCAGTTAAAACAGTGGCGGGGTGGTGGGGGGTGGAGAGGTTTCCAAAAATCGCACGCAAACAAAGACCTCCCCCACACCCCCTCCGTGTAAGCCTTAACAGACTGTCGGGGGCAAGTGCTGCTGTTAGCGCGAGCACCCTATGAAGGCCGGCACGGCACACGAGGGGGGTGGGCCGGCCGGCACCACGCCCGACCGCCTTTGTCTCCCCAGTGGCGACGTTCATACATCGCACCGGGTGCTCATTTGAGGCCGAGTCGACATAGTGGAGGGGCCTAGGACCGGTTCAGATTCTCGTCACCGATGTTGGCCGTGAGCGGGTAATCCAACTCGGGTCATGGCCGGGGCTCGCAGCGCAGCGTAGCGCTGACCGCCACACTGCCGCTCCCACAAAGACAAAGATCCCCCCCGGGCGTAGCCTTCACAGACGGTTGGGGCAAGTGCTGATGGGGCGCGCGCACCTATGAAGGCCGGCGCGTGCGGTGCCGAAGGCTCGCTGCTGGCCGGAGGTCACGGACAGACCCACACACACACGCACACACACACGCACGCGCTCCCGACACTCGCGCCCACCTCTGAGCCATGATGCGGAAGCTCTCGTCCTGCAAGCAGGCCGTGTTCTGCATCTTGGCCGGCTCGGAGTCGCAGATCTGGTCGTTGGTGCGGCCGTAGTTGGCCGAGCTCACGACGATCACGTCGCTGCCCGGGCAACGGAGGTCGATGGGGTAGCCCTCGCACGACAGCTCCCGCTGCACCAGGCCCTGGGGCAGCGCCAGGCGCCCGGAGCCTGCGAAGGGGCACGACGGACAGAGAGAGAGAGAGGTTGGACGAGGTCAAGAGGTCGTTATCGTTATCGTCATCATTTGCATTATTACTTGCACCCGCTTACCCGGGGAAACGCCTCAGAGTGTCAAGGGTCATTATCCTGGAGGGTCCTGCCAGGGTTTCACAGTAGTGGCCGATGTTGCACCTCCGATTGGCACGGTGGGCTACGTACGGTGCGAAAGAAGTTCAAAGTACACACGTACTTTGGCAAGTTTCGTCAATACCAGCTAAAGTGTACGGGGGGTTATTTTTCCCCGTTGCGGGAGGAAACCGGAGAACCGCAGAAGGACGCCCGAGTCGGGATTTGAACCCAGGCGCTGCTTGCTGTGATGCACAAGCGTCACCGGCCAATGTGGAATTTCCAGGATCTCCAAATTGGGATGAGCAGCCAAACACCCCCCATTCAAATCCAACGGTAACAATCAACTTCTTGGTTCTTTCGGTAAAGTCACCACCACGTAGAATGGAAATAAAACAATAAAAATAAAACATAATAATGAGAATAGTGAGAGTTTTATTTCGTTATGTTTTATTTTTATTCTTTTATTTCCATTCTACGTGGTGGTGACTTTACCGAAAGAACCAAGCAGGTGAATCCCCGCAGTCACGAAAGCTTCAAATGCAACGGTAACAATCAGAGCTCCACACAGCTTTCGCTCGCCCTGCCAGAGAGAGAGAGAACGAGGAGGAGGCCTCGAAGGCGGTTGGACACGCGGGAGGAAAACGCACACGTTGCGAGGGGGCAACGCTCTATCCCGTGCAGACGGAACGGGCGGAGGGAGTCGACGTCGTCGCTGCAACCACCTTCTCCTGGCAACTCCTTGACGCCCAAAGGCAAGGGGAGTTTCGCAACATCTGCGCGGTGATCCGCGAGCCCTCGCTGCTGGCTCCCCAGCGCCGGATTAGGGGCGGGAGACCACGTGCCGCAGCGCAGCCACCGCCAGGCCGGCCAGGGGACGCTTATTGTTCGGCGAGCGGTCCGTGGATCGCGCGCAGATTTTTCAAAGCTGGGCAATGACGCGATGGCGGCCACCCCCCCCCCTCCTCCTCCACCTCCCCCCCCTCCTCCAACCCCCTCCCCTCCTCACCCCCCCATCACCCTTATTCACCCCAACCCCCTCCTCCACCCCCCCTTCCTCCACCCCCCCTCCCCCCCTCCTCCAACCCCCCCTCCTCCAACCCCCTCCCCTCCTCACCCCTCCATCACCCTTATTCACCGCAACCCCCCTCCTCTAGCCCCGCGCCCCCACCCCTCCTCCACCCCCCCCCCTCCGCCACCCTCACCCCGCTCCCCACAACCTCCCTCTGCCCCCCACCTATGCAGGGTGGGGGTTTTCTCCTTGGGGTTCTCCGGTTTCCACCCACACGGACGAAGCCAAACTCTCATTAGAAAGGAATTTGCTAAATACCCAACAAGAGGGTACGCGGAGGGACAAACCCCCCCCCCCCGCCCCCCCCCCCCCCCCCCGAGTACCCAGCGGAGAATTTCCTGGGCAGATAACAAATTCATCATCAGGCATGCTTGATCCACTGCTGGATCGTTAGTTTGTAGCGTTTGTTGTCGTAACTTTCTTGACCCGCGCCCGACTGGACAACTGTGGGAAGGATCCTTCACGGCTCATCGGATTTCTCACGTTTCTACTGACTGAACTAATTTTATTACGTGACCGGGCAAGGCCTACTGAGCTACGCAGCTCGTTTCCGGCAGCCACCTGACCACAAACGACAGCTCAAAGAGAAGTGTATGTACGACGAACAATTTTCGCACCGTACGTAGCCAACCGTGTTAATCGGAAGGCGCGGGAAACCTGATAGCAGCCAAATACTCTCCAAAACGCGTGACGTCGATTCTAAATGGGGAGGGAAAAACCGGAGGACCCAGATGAGAGAGAGAGAGAGACACCGCAAACTCCAAACCCACGGACCTCCTGCATACCACGCGAGGGAGTCAACATCTCGACAACTCCGTCGCTATTCTAGAGCATCGTTCGTCGTCCTCGCCGCTCGCCGCAAACGCGCGCCGCTCACCCTCAGGGGGCACCAGTTTACTGCTTGGGCGCCATTAACCCGAGCGCGCTTGGGATTTGCACCGAGAGACGGAACAGGTGGGGCAATTACAGGGACATGCGCAGGTTAGAGAAGTGGTTCAAACCACCCGTGACGTAAACGCGGGCTTGGGCAGGCCGCGCCGTTGCCTTGAAGGAATGATGGCCGACTGTCATGAAATAATGACAAGAGCACGCGGCGGCGGCGGGGGGGGGCAGAGGAGTGGTGGAACGCCGTCTCGTCTCGTCGGCACGTCTACGGGAAGGTGGGGGGCGACGGAGCGATGAAATCGGGGCTCGTGAGCGACGGGAGGGGGCCGAGGGCGGATTATCACACCGCAGGGTCGTGGGAGAAATGGCGACGACTGGGAGAGGCCCTCAATCCAGCAGTGGATGGGCCATGGCCGATGATGACAATGACGGATGATGATGATTTTTGATTTAAAGCTTTCGTGACTGCAGTAATTCATATTCTTAGTTTTTTCGGTAAAGTCACGTTGAAGAGAAACAACAAAATAATAAAATATATATAAAACAATAAAAAAATTCTCACGACGTTTCGACCATAACTCAAAAAACTAAGAATAGGATGATGATGATGATGTTGGACGCCTCTATGTTTCGCGACGCAGGAATGCCGTGCTCGCTCGCGCGCTCGCTCTCTCTCGTGCCGAGACAATTCTCCTGCTTGTTTTTTTAATTTTAAACTCTCTGTTTGTACAATTAACAGGGACGCAGCCGCCGCCGCCGCCGCCGCCGCTACCACAAGAGTCCTTACTTTGTTGTCCTTCCCCCCCTCGCACCTTCGATTAGCACGGCCGCGGCCACACGCGGTGCAAACGAAGTTCAACGGACACACGGTACGTGCAGTGCGGCAGTTAGCAGCGGCAACGGCTCTCTCACCCGGCAGCGATACACAAGGCGGGGGGGGGGGGGGGGGGGGAAGGAGAGGTACCCATGTAAAGTGTGAGCACCTCTTCTGAAAACGTGTGGTCACACCGCTTGGAAGAGTAGGCCTAATACAATCGGTGGGGGCGGGGGGAGGGGGGGGCTCTTTTGAGCTCTCTCTAGTGGGAAGGCCCTTCCGCCAGCATTGGCATGAGCAGCCAACTACAGGGGCTGCGCCCTCTTACCCTTGTATCTATGTACGAGCCGTGTTTCAAAATCATCTCAAACCTCCCGTGAATCACGTGATTTCTGCATGGCACAACCCCCCCCCCCCCCCACCACCACCACCACCACCACCGCGCCCACATCCGAATCGCTCCCCTCTCCCCACCGCCGCCCACTGTGAAAACAGACTCTTCCGCTCGCGCCTCTCTCAACTCCCTCCCGGCTCTCCCTCTCCTTCTCTCCTTCCACTCTCATCGTCGCCCTCTCGTCATCCCCCGGCATGTTGGCCCGGTCATTCCCTTTTCCCCACGTCCTCCTGCAACCGCCCGCCGTTCCTCCGTCGTCCTTCCCGCTGCTCATCTCGGAGCTGTGCCCTCCACCTCCGCCACCACCTCCTCCCGTGTTCCTTCCCCCGCACCTCCGATTACAGGCGCGGGGTTGGCTCACGCAACGGTGCGAAAGGATTTCAACGTACGTCTCGGCGGCTTCCGTCCCGGCCTCTCGTTCCCTTCCACCGCTCACCTTGCCCCCCACCCCCCACCCCACCCCCCACCCCGGCCTCCCCCTCTTTTGTCTGATGCCTCTTTTGTCTGGCAACCGGCTCACCCAAACCCTCCCCCTTGGCCGAGGTGTGGTGCCACGGGTAGGGAGTTGTGTCGCGAATAATTACAGTGCGCGCAGCTATAGAATATCAAAGAAGAAGGGGGGTGGGCGCGGGGGGAAATGTCTTAAGAGAGAGAGAGAGATAGGGAGGGGAGGAGGGGGGCGGGCGGGGGGGGAGCACGGCGCGCTTTATACATCGCGTATCGGCGGAATCTTTAAGAGACTCGGGCAGCTGCGATGGGAAGAATGACTTTGTGTTTTGGCAGACAGACAGGCAGCAGCAGCAGCAGCAGACAGCCCGTTTGAGAGACTAAACAATGCCATGCTCATGATCAGTGCAGCATTCTGCGCATGTTTGCGTGTGATTTGAGCACGTGCCCAGGTGTAAACGTGCCTGTCTACGTTGGTGTGTGTCGGCATGTCCGTGCGTGTGTGTGTGTGCGCTATGGTCCGTGTGTAGTTTTGGCTCTGTGTCCAGGCGTAAATGTGCGTGTAGGTTGAATTTTGCGCGTGCCCGTCAACGTGACCTGCCAGCGGGTTTTCAACCCTTCACTTCGCGCGTGAATTTGTTCGCGCGCATTTGTTGTGTTTGGTCGCGCCTGCGTGCGTGCGTGCGTGCACAAACGTGTGTGTGTGTGTGTGTGACCTCCTGTCAGCGGAGCCTTCGACGCTTCACGTTGACCTTAAAGCGCACATAGCCTGGCACAAGTGCCGTGGTGGCGTCACCGCCACTTGGCGGTTGTTGCTGCGTGCGGGGTTCGGGTAGCGCAGTGGTTAGCACACTGCGCTTCAAGCCCAGGTGCCTACGTCAGATTCCTGGTCCCCGCTTACACAAGTTACGGAACATCTGAACCGGTGGTGCGGCCTCCTCTTGTCAAATTGAGCCTCATATGGGTACAGTATCCGCGCTGGGTCTTTCACAAACACCTTCTTGTGAAAGACCCAAACGCCGAAGATCCATGGGATTGACCTTCCACGAAGCTGATGGTCCCACCCTAAATAGCATCCACACATGCCTTGGCCGATGCGGATAGCTGATGCACAAAAGGAAAATTAAAACCTGTCCTGTGGCGTGCGACTGCGATAATCCAGAACAGACCGTACGATGTGTAGCGACGCAGTGCCCCGATCCACAAATACCAAGGAGACATCACAGCGATACACTACTCCGCTGCTCCTGACGCGGTTATCTGACTCGACAAGCTGAATGTGAAATTGTAGTCGTTGCTCTGCCATCTACATCAGCCATACGGAAGAAGAAGAAGAAGAAGTGTGTCAACACTAGCACTGGGGAGACAAAGGCGGCTGGGCATAGTTCTGTCAACACCACCACCACCACCACCACTCCGTGCACTCTACGGTACTTAATAGGTGCTCACTAACAGCACAATGAATGCACCGACAGCCTATTAGACTACACGGGGGAGGGGGGGGGGGTTTGTTTTGTGTGAAGCAGTGATAACAACAGTTGTAAAGCCTGAATGTGGGATCTGTGTGTGGTTTACATGGGTAGATGTACACGTGTGTGTGTGTGGTTTACATGGGTAGATGTGCACGTGGTGTGTGTGTGTGGTTTACATGGGTAGATGTGCACGTGTGTGTGTGTTTTACATGGGTAGATGTGCACAAGTGTGTGTGGTTTACATGGGTAGATGTGCACGTGTGTGTGTGTGTTTTACATGGGTAGATGTGCACGTGTGTGTGTGTGGTTTACATGGGTAGATGTGCACGTGTGTGTGTGTGTTTTACATGGGTAGATGTACACGTGTGTGTGTGTGTGTGGTTTACATGGGTAGATGTGCACGTGTGTGTGTGTGTGGTTTACATGGGTAGATGTGCACGTGTGTGTGTGTGGTTTACATGGGTAGATGTGCACGTGTGTGTGTGTGTGTGGTTTGCATGGGTAGATGTGCACGTGTGTGTGTGTTTTACATGGGTAGATGTGCACGTGTATGTGTTTGTGGTTTACATGGGTAGATGTGCACGTGTGTGTGTGTGTGTTTTACATGGGTAGATGTGCACGTGTGTGTGTGTGTGTTTTACATGGGTAGATGTGCACGTGTGTGTGTGTGGTTTACATGGGTAGATGTGCACGTGTATGTGTGTGTGTTTTACATGGGTAGATGTGCACGTGTGTGTGTGTGTGTGTTTTACATGGGTACATGTGCACGTGTGTGTGTGTGTGTGGTTTACATGGGTAGATGTACACGTGTGTGTGTGTTTTAGATGGGTAGATGTGCACGTGTGTGTGTGTGGTTTACATGGGTAGATGTGCACGTGTGTGTGTGTGTGTGTTTTACATGGGTAGATGTGCACGTGTGTGTGTGTGGTTTACATGGGTAGATGTGCACGTGTGTGTGTGTGTGTGTTTTACATGGGTAGATGTACACGTGTGTGTGTGTGTTTTACATGGGTAGATGTGCACAAGTGTGTGTGTGTTTTACATGGGTAGATGTGCACGTGTGTGTGTGTGGTTTACATGGGTAGATGTACACGTGTGTGTGTGTTTTACATGGGTAGATGTACACGTGTGTGTGTGTGTGGTTTACATGGGTAGATGTGCACGTGTGTGTGTGTGTGTGTTTTACATGGGTAGATGTACACGTGTGTGTGTGTGTGTTTTACATGGGTAGATGTGCACAAGTGTGTGTGTGTTTTACATGGGTAGATGTGCACGTGTGTGTGTGTGTGTTTTACATGGGTACATGTGCACGTGTGTGTGTGTGTGTGGTTTACATGGGTAGATGTACACGTGTGTGTGTGTTTTAGATGGGTAGATGTGCACGTGTGTGTGTGTGGTTTACATGGGTAGATGTGCACGTGTGTGTGTGTGTGTTTTACATGGGTAGATGTGCACGTGTGTGTGTGTGGTTTACATGGGTAGATGTGCACGTGTGTGTGTGTGTTTTACATGGGTAGATGTACACGTGTGTGTGTGTGTTTTACATGGGTAGATGTGCACAAGTGTGTGTGTGTTTTACATGGGTAGATGTGCACGTGTGTGTGTGTGGTTTACATGGGTAGATGTACACGTGTGTGTGTGTTTTACATGGGTAGATGTACACGTGTGTGTGTGTGGTTTACATGGGTAGATGTGCACGTGTGTGTGTGTGTGTGTTTTACATGGGTAGATGTACACGTGTGTGTGTGTTTTACATGGGTAGATGTGCACAAGTGTGTGTGTGTTTTACATGGGTAGATGTGCACGTGTGTGTGTGTGGTTTACATGGGTAGATGTACACGTGTGTGTGTGTGTTTTACATGGGTAGATGTGCACGTGTGTGTGTGTGTGGTTTACATGGGTAGATGTGCACGTGTGTGTGTGTGGTTTACATGGGTAGATGTGCACGTGTGTGTGTGTTTTACATGGGTAGATGTACACGTGTGTGTGTGTGTTTTACATGGGTAGATGTGCACAAGTGTGTGTGTGTTTTACATGGGTAGATGTGCACGTGTGTGTGTGTGGTTTACATGGGTAGATGTACACGTGTGTGTGTGTGTTTTACATGGGTAGATGTACACGTGTGTGTGTGTGTGGTTTACATGGGTAGATGTGCACGTGTGTGTGTGTGTGTGTGTTTTACATGGGTAGATGTACACGTGTGTGTGTGTGTTTTACATGGGTAGATGTGCACAAGTGTGTGTGTGTTTTACATGGGTAGATGTGCACGTGTGTGTGTGTGGTTTACATGGGTAGATGTACACGTGTGTGTGTGTTTTACATGGGTAGATGTGCACGTGTGTGTGTGTGTGGTTTACATGGGTAGATGTGCACGTGTGTGTGTGTGTGTGGTTTACATGGGTAGATGTGCACGTGTGTGTGTGTTTTACATGGGTAGATGTGCACAAGTGTGTGTGTGTGTGTGGTTTACATGGGTAGATGTGCACGTGTGTGTGTGTGGTTTACATGGGTAGATGTACACGTGTGTGTGTGTGTGTGGTTTACATGGGTAGATGTGCACGTGTGTGTGTGTGGTTTGCATGGGTAGATGTGCACGTGTGTGTGTGTGGTTTACATGGGTAGATGTGCACGTGTGTGTGTGTGTGGTTTACATGGGTAGATGTGCACGTGTGTGTGTGTGGTTTACATGGGTAGATGTGCACGTGTGTGTGTGTGTGGTTTGCATGGGTAGATGTGCACGTGTGTGTGTGTGTGTTTTACATGGGTAGATGTGCACGTGTGTGTGTGTGTGTTTTACATGGGTAGATGTACACGTGTGTGTGTGTGTGTTTTACATGGGTAGATGTGCACGTGTGTGTGTGTGGTTTACATGAGTAGATGTGCACGTGTGTGTGTGTGGTTTACATGGGTAGATGTGCACGTATGTGTGTGTGGTTTACATGGGTAGATGTGCACGTGTGTGTGTGTGTGGTTTACATGGGTAGATGTGCACGTGTGTGTGTGTGTGGTTTACATGGGTAGATGTGCACGTGTGTGTGTGTGTGGTTTACATGGGTAGATGTGCACGTGTGTGTGTGTGTGTGGTTTACATGGGTAGATGTGCACGTGTGTGTGTGTGGTTTACATGGGTAGATGTGCACGTGTGTGTGTGTGGTTTACATGGGTAGATGTGCACGTGTGTGTGTGTGTGTGGTTTACATGGGTAGATGTGCACGTGTGTGTGTGTGTGGTTTACATGGGTAGATGTGCACGTGTGTGTGTGTGTGTGGTTTACATGGGTAGATGTGCACGTGTGTGTGTGTGTGTGGTTTACATGGGTAGATGTGCACGTGTGTGTGTGTGGTTTACATGAGTAGATGTGCACGTGTGTGTGTGTGGTTTACATGGGTAGATGTGCACGTATGTGTGTGTGGTTTACATGGGTAGATGTGCACGTGTGTGTGTGTGTGGTTTACATGGGTAGATGTGCACGTGTGTGTGTGTGTGGTTTACATGGGTAGATGTGCACGTGTGTGTGTGTGTGGTTTACATGGGTAGATGTGCACGTGTGTGTGTGTGTGGTTTACATGGGTAGATGTGCACGTGTGTGTGTGTGTGGTTTACATGGGTAGATGTGCACGTGTGTGTGTGTGTGGTTTACATGGGTAGATGTGCACGTGTGTGTGTGTGTGTGGTTTACATGGGTAGATGTGCACGTGTGTGTGTGTGTGGTTTACATGGGTAGATGTGCACGTGTGTGTGTGTGTGGTTTACATGGGTAGATGTGCACGTGTGTGTGTGTGTGTGGTTTACATGGGTAGATGTGCACGTGTGTGTGTGTGGTTTACATGGGTAGATGTGCACGTGTGTGTGTGTGTTTGTTTTACATGGGTAGATGTACACGTGTGTGTGGTTTACATGGGTAGATGTGCACGTGTGTGTGTGTGTGGTTTACATGGGTAGATGTGCACGTGTGTGTGTGTGTGTGTGGTTTACATGGGTAGATGTGCACGTGTGTGTGTGTGTGTGTGGTTTACATGGGTAGATGTGCACGTGTGTGTGTGTGGTTTACATGGGTAGATGTGCACGTGTGTGTGTGTGTGTGGTTTACATGGGTAGATGTGCACGTGTGTGTGTGTGTGGTTTACATGGGTAGATGTGCACGTGTGTGTGTATGTGTGGTTTACATGGGTAGATGTGCACGTGTGTGTGTGTGGTTTACATGGGTAGATGTGCACGTGTGTGTGTGTGTGTGTGTTTTACATGGGTAGCTGTGCACGTGTGTGTGTGTGTGGTTTACATGGTTAGATGTGCACGTGTGTGTGTGGTTTACATGGGTAGATGTGCACGTGTGTGTGTGTGTGTTTTACATGGGTAGATGTGCACGTGTGTGTGTGTGTGGTTTACATGGGTAGATGTGCACGTGTGTGTGTGTTTTACATGGGTAGATGTGCACGTGTGTGTGTGTGTGGTTTACATGGGTAGATGTGCACGTGTGTGTGTGGTTTACATGGGTAGATGTGCACGTGTGTGTGTGTGGTTTACATGGGTAGATGTGCACGTGTGTGTGTGTGTTTTACATGGGTAGATGTGCACGTGTGTGTGTGTGGTTTACATGGGTAGATGTGCACGTGTATGTGTGTGTGTGGTTTGCATGGGTAGATGTGCACGTGTGTGTGTGTGGTTTACATGGGTAGATGTGCACGTGTGTGTGTGTGTTTTACATGGGTAGATGTGCACGTGTGTGTGTGTGTGGTTTACATGGGTAGATGTGCACGTGTGTGTGTGTGTGGTTTACATGGTTAGATGTGCACGTGTGTGTGTGTGGTTTACATGGCTAGATGTGCACGTGTGTGTGTGTGTTTTACATGGGTAGATGTGCACGTGTGTGTGTGTGTGGTTTGCATGGGTAGATGTGCACGTGTGTGTGTGTGTGGTTTACATGGGTAGATGTGCACGTGTGTGTGTGTTTTACATGGGTAGATGTGCACGTGTGTGTGTGTGGTTTGCATGGGTAGATGTGCACGTGTGTGTGTGTGTGGTTTACATGGGTAGATGTACACGTGTGTGTGTGTGTGGTTTGTATGGGTAGATGTGCACGTGTGTGTGTGTGTTTTACATGGGTAGATGTGCACGTGTGTGTGTGTTTTACATGGGTAGATGTGCACGTGTGTGTGTGTGTGTTACATGGGTAGATGTGCACGTGTGTGTGTGTTTTACATGGGTAGATGTGCACGTGTGTGTGTGTGGTTTACATGGGTAGATGTGCACGTGTGTGTGTGTGGTTTACATGGGTAGATGTGCACGTGTGTGTGTGTTTGTTTTACATGGGTAGATGTACACGTGTGTGTGGTTTACATGGGTAGATGTGCACGTGTGTGTGTGGTTTACATGGGTAGATGTGCACGTGTGTGTGTGTGGTTTGCATGGGTAGATGTGCACGTGTGTGTGTGTGTGGTTTACATGGGTAGATGTGCACGTGTGTGTGTGTTTTACATGAGTAGATGTGAACGTGTGTGTGTGTGTTTTACATGGGTAGATGTGCACGTGTGTGTGTGTGTGTTTTACATGGATAGATGTGCACGTGTGAGTGTGTGTTTTACATGAGTAGATGTGCACGTGTGTGTGTGTGTTTTACATGGGTAGATGTGCACGTGTGTGTGGTTTACATGGGTAGATGTGCACGTGTGTGTGTGTTTGTTTTACATGGGTAGATGTACACGTGTGTGTGGTTTACATGGGTAGATGTGCACGTGTGTGTGTGGTTTACATGGGTAGATGTGCACGTGTGTGTGTGTGGTTTGCATGGGTAGATGTGCACGTGTGTGTGTGTGTTTTACATGAGTAGATGTGCACGTGTGTGTGTGTGTGTGGTTTACATGGGTAGATGTGCACGTGTGTGTGTGTGTTTTACATGAGTAGATGTGCACGTGTGTGTGTGTGTTTTACATAGGTAGATGTGCACGTGTGTGTGTGTGGTTTACATGAGTAGATGTGCACGTGTGTGTGTGTGTGTGGTTTACATGGGTAGATGTGCACGTGTGTGTGTGGTTTACATGGTTAGATGTACACGTGTGTGTGTGTGTGGTTTACATGGGTAGATGTGCACGTGTGTGTGTGTTTGTTTTACATGGGTAGATGTGCACGTGTGTGTGTGTGTTTTACATGGGTAGATGTGCACGTGTGTGTGTGTGGTTTACATGGGTAGATGTGCACGTGTGTGTGTGTGGTTTACATGGGTAGATGTGCACGTGTGTGTGTGTGTGTTTGTTTTACATGGGTAGATGTACACGTGTGTGTGGTTTACATGGGTAGATGTGCACGTGTGTGTGTGGTTTACATGGGTAGATGTGCACGTGTGTGTGTGTGGTTTGCATGGGTAGATGTGCACGTGTGTGTGTGGTTTACATGGGTAGATGTGCACGTGTGTGTGTGTGTGTTTTACATGAGTAGATGTGCACGTGTGTGTGTGTTTTACATGGGTAGATGTGCACGTGTGTGTGTGTTTTACATGGGTAGATGTGCACGTGTGTGTGTGTGTTTTACATGAGTAGATGTGCACGTGTGTGTGTGTGTGTTTTACATGGGTAGATGTGCACGTGTGTGTCGTTTACATGGGTAGATGTGCACGTGTGTGTGTGTTTGTTTTACATGGGTAGATGTACACGTGTGTGTGGTTTACATGGGTAGATGTGCACGTGTGTGTGTGGTTTACATGGGTAGATGTGCACGTGTGTGTGTGTGGTTTGCATGGGTAGATGTGCACGTGTGTGTGTGTGTCTGTGGTTTACATGGGTAGATGTGCACGTGTGTGTGTGTGTTTTACATGAGTAGATGTGCACGTGTGTGTGTGTTTTACATGGGTAGATGTGCACGTGTGTGTGTGTGGTTTACATGAGTAGATGTGCACGTGTGTGTGTGTGTTATTTACATGGGTAGATGTGCACGTATGTGTGTGGTTTACATGGTTAGATGTACACGTGTGTGTGTGTGGTTTACATGGGTAGATGTGCACGTGTGTGTGTGTTTGTTTTACATGGGTAGATGTACACGTGTGTGTGTGTGTTTTACATGGGTAGATGTGCACGTGTGTGTGTGTTTGTTTTACATGGGTAGATGTACACGTGTGTGTGTGTGTTTTACATGGGTAGATGTGCACGTGTGTGTGTGGTTTACATGGGTAGATGTGCACGTGTGTGTGTGTGTGGTTTGCATGGGTAGATGTGCACGTGTGTGTGTGTGGTTTACATGGGTAGATGTGCACGTGTGTGTGTTTTACATGGGTAGATGTGCACGTGTATGTGTGTGTGTGTGTTTTACATGAGTAGATGTGCACGTGTGTGTGTGTTTTACATGGGTAGATGTGCACGTGTGTGTGTGTGTGTGGCTTGCATGGGTAGATGTGCACGTGTGTGTGTGTGTGTTTTACATGGGTAGATGTGCACGTGTGTGTGTGTGGTTTGCATGGGTAGATGTACACGTGTGTGTGGTTTGCATGGGTAGATGTGCACGTGTGTGTGTGGTTTGCATGGGTAGATGTGCACGTGTGTGTGTGGTTTGCATGGGTAGATGTGCACGTGTGTGTGTGTGGTTTACATGGGTAGATGTGCACGTGTGTGTGTGTTTTACATGGGTAGATGTTCGTGTGTGTGTGTGTTTTACATGGGTAGATGTGCACGTGTGTGTGTGTTTTACATGGGTAGATGTGCACGTGTGTGTGTGGTTTACATGGGTAGATGTGCACGTGTGTGTGTGTGGTTTGCATGGGTAGATGTGCACGTGTGTGTGTGTGTTTGTTTTACATGGGTAGATGTGCACGTGTGTGTGGGTTACATGGGTAGATGTGCACGTGTGTGTGTGTTTTACATGGGTAGATGTACACGTGTGTGTGTGTGGTTTGTATGGATAGATGTGCACGTGTGTGTGTGTGGTTTGCATGGATAGATGTGCACGTGTGTGTGTGGTGCAGCAGCGGTTAGCACAGTGGGCTACCATCTAAATACGATCCCATGCCAGGGATAACATGTGGCAGCCGGTGTCCCGTGTGTGTGAGCGCGCGTGCAAATTCATTCATGGTTGTGTACGTGTGCATAGTTCATGGGAGGGGTAGTGTAGCGGTTAGCGCGCTGCGAACCCGGACACCCGGGTTCGATTCCCGCTCACGGCCACAGCACCAGTGACGACTATCTGAACCGACCCGGGGCCTCCCCTGGGTCGATTCGGCTTCAAATGAGTACCTGGTGCGGTGTGTAGTAAACATCGCCACTGGGGAGACAAAGGCGGTCGGGCGTGGTGCTGGCCACCCACCCCCTCGTGTGGCGTGCCGGCCTTCATAAGTGCTCGCTAACAGCACTTGCCCCAATTTCTCTACCTTTACCACCGCCCACACCACCCCCAGTCCGTGAGTTTCGGGCTTTAGCCCCCGCGGAATTACTGGTGCCCCCCCTCCCCCTCCTGCGGTGCCCCCCCCTCCGCACCTCCGATTAGCACGGTTTGCTACGTATGGTGCGAAAGAAGTACAACATTACATACACTGTACACTGCTACACACTATGCTACTATGCACTATATACGACACTACACTATTATACGACATTGAAAACTCATTTCTTTCCAACTGCTTTTTTGTGTGTTTAGTTTGTTGTCCTTCCACCGCACCTCCGACTAGCGCGGTTGGCTATGTACGGTGCGAAAGAAGATCAACGTACTGTGCATATTGCCCGCGCTTTGTACCGGGCTCCTGTCAGAAGAGAAAAAAAATACCAGGGGAGAGATTAGTCTCGTGTGACCTCACCCACCATGGTGCAGGGTGTAGTGAGTTCGGTTGGATCCAGTCATAGAGTTCGGTTGGATCCAATCATAGAGTTCGGTTGCATCCAATCGGAGAGTTCGGTTGGATCCAATCGGAGAGTTCGGTTGCATCCAATCATAGAGTTCGGTTGGATCCAATCATAGAGTTCGGGTGGATCCAATCATAGAGTTCGGTTGCATCCAATCGGAGAGTTCGGTTGGATCCAATCGGAGAGTTCGGTTGGATTCAATCGGAGAGTTCGGTTGCATCCAATCGGAGAGTTCGGTTGGCGAGTGAATGTTGCCAATGGCTGGGGGCCAGCGGTGTCCAGATCGGAGGAGGCTCGTGAAGGACGCTCCTGCTGGGTGGTTGGACTGCGGCAGCCGCCCTCCAGCAACAATGCGGCGACACTCACAGCAACGAATAGCTGACACACACTGAGACGCAAGAGGGTCTCTGTCTACTTCTTTCATATGGCCGATGTAGATGCGGCGCAAAAACTACGATTTCACATTGAGGTGGTCAGGCCAGACAATAACCGCGCCAGGAGCAGCGGAGTAGTGTGTCGCTGTGGTGATGTCCCCTTCGTATTTGTGGATCGGGCCATTGTGTCGCTATACGTTGTTTCGGTCTGTTCCGGATGACCACAGTTGCACACCGAAGGGTTTTTCATTTTCCATTTGCGCATCAGGTATCCGCATCTGCCATGGTTTGTGCAGTGGATGGCGGTTTACGGTGGACCGTGAGCTTGACTGACTGACTAATGACGTTTCCTGTAATGTAGATGGGTTAAACGGATGATAAAATAATTGTTGTTATTATTATGATTTATAGTCCTTAGATTTGGCTGGCCCGTCTGGAAAGCTCTTCCTTCCGATATGAGGAAGCTACTGGGAGCAATGCACTTTGAAATCATCATCATCATCATCTCGATTGAATAATCGTTTCTTTGGAACTCCTGTTTGTGTTTAGTTTGTTATCCGTCCCCCGCACCTCTCCGTTGAGCACACGGTTGGCTACATGCGGTGCAAAAGAAGCATACATTTCCGGATGAAGGTCTCCCAACATGACTCTGCCGGTCACGTGGGTTGCTTGACCATACTTCACCACTATGGTCAGTGTGTGAAGGTTGGAGAGGGGGCGGTTGGGGGGGGCCGTGACCGGGAATCGAACTTGCAAAGCGCGCGAACCACTGCACCACTGCTCCCCGCAATAATAATAATACTCTTACAAAGAATAATAGCGATATTCCTGGTTCTTTCGGTAAAGTCACGTAAAAAAGGGAAACAATGAAATAATGAAAATATAAAAACAATAAAATTCTCACGACGTTTCGACTGCAACACAAGCCATCATCATCAGGTGATGATGATGATGATGACGTTTCGACTGCAACACAAGCAATCATCATCAGGTGATGATGATGATGATGACGTTTCGACTGCAACACAAGCAATCATCATCACCTGATGATGATTGCTTGTGTTGCAGTCGAAAACGTCGTGAGAATTGTATTGCTTTTATATCTTTATTATTTTATTGTTTCCCTTCTACGTGGTGGTGACTTCACCGAAAGAACCAAGAATATGAATCCCCGGCAGTCACGAAAGCTTTACATCAAAATGTAATAATAACGATGCCAATTAAGCTACCCGGACGGAGAACAAAAAAGGCCCCATTAGCGAGTCTCAGGACTCATTCTTTGTGACGTTTGACCAACTGCTTTGACGAGCGAGCAGGACAACGCAAGAGGGCTTTTCGACTGCCTTCTCCTGTGCGCCGCTCGCGGACCCTTTTCATATAGATATATAAAGGGTGCTTCAAAAATTGTTTTTAACACTTCCGAGAAATGTGCAAGAAATTCCACGAGGAAATGTTGCCGCCTCCGTTGCTCCGGATGCCACCTGGAGAAGATTCCAGGCGCGTGCGTTGACAACGATGGCGAACCAGTTGGGAGGCTCTTGGGGCTTTTTGAAGCTATTAACATTGCATTTGTTATCATGTTACCGTGTGTTATCCGTTCTTCTGCCATTAAAAACGATAGTCCCATGTAAGTGTTAACATTTGTGTGTGTGTGTGTATATATATCGCTCCACCGCTGGATGAGTGCCTCCCCAGGGCTCGTGGGTCAAATTTGGCCGGGCCTCACCACGCCGGACGGTGCCTGCTCAGTGCCTGCCGGTGAAGGCTGGCGGGCGACCAAAGTCGTGGGAGCACAGAAGTACAGTACAGCGCGACGGATCGTCTCGCAGCGTAGCGCCCGCACCGCAGCCTACAGCACCCGACGCGTGTACAGCGCAGTGGCCGCCCATCCGGGCACTATCCAGGCTCAACGCTGCTTAGCTTCCGAGAAGATTGAACATCTCAATTACGTCGATCAGTCAAAATCGTCTCAGCATATTTCCTTTTTTTTAATTTCCTCCTTAATTCATTTCCTCTCACCTTGCGGCTCTCTCCTCCCATGGTAACTGCACTTCACTATCTCGCTCTCTCTCGCTCTCTCTCTTTCTCGCACAAGTGCCGCCTGCCTGCATGCCCGGCTTTCACTCACCCACTCGCTCGCTCTTTCTCTCCACCTCCTTCATCTCTCTCCAGCTTCTCTCCTCTGCTCTCCATCGCTCTACCTCTCCAGAGCATTTCACTAATGAATGTTGGGGAGCGATGCGCGGCAGGAATACCAAGTAGATATTTTCAAAGACGGCGAAAGGGGGGTCGGGTGGGGTGGGTGGGTGGGTGGGGGAGGGAATCTTCAGCGGTGCTCATTACAGAGGCAAACGCACACTCTCGCTTGTGCGCGCGTGCGTTCACAATTGACTGCCACATTCATTCATTCATTCTGCCATTCAGTCATTCACTGCTCCGTTTGCCAATTATTGGCATGCCGCCGATTGGCCGAGTTGGGCGTGATGTCGCTGCAGCTAAAATATAATCAATCAATACAGATTAGAAATAATGATGACGTTTGCTGGGTGAACGTCTAGGCAATTACTGCACAGTATTGCTGCACACTGAGGCGTCTGTGTGCAGCCTCAATACTAACCCCAGCCTCAATACTAACCCCAGCCTCAATACTAACCCCAGCCTCAATACTAACCCCAGCCTCAATACTAACCCCAGCCTCAATACTAACCCCAGCCTCCCACTGACCCACAACCTCAACACCGACCCACAACCTCAACACCGACCCACAACCTCAACACCGACCCACAACCTCAACACCGACCCACAACCTCAACACCGACCCACAACCTCAACACCGACCCACAACCTCAACACCGACCCACAACCTCAACACCGACCCACAACCTCAACACCGACCACAACCTCAACACTGACCCACAACCTCAACACCGACCACAACCTCAACACCGACCACAACCTCAACACCGACCACAACCTCAACACCGACCACAACCTCAACACTGACCCACAACCTCAACACTGACCCTCAACCTCAACACCGACCACAACCTCAACACCGACCCACAACCTCAACACTGACCCACAACCTCAACACCGACCCACAACCTCAACACTGACCCACAACCTCAACACTGACCCTCAACCTCAACACCGACCACAACCTCAACACCGACCCACAACCTCAACACCGACCACAACCTCAACACTGACCCACAACCTCAACACCGACCACAACCTCAACACCGACCACAACCTCAACACCGACCCACAACCTCAACACCGACCCACAACCTCAACACCGACCCACAACCTCAACACCGACCCACAACCTCAACACCGACCCACAACCTCAACACCGACCCACAACCTCAACACTGACCCACAACCTCAACACCGACCACAACCTCAACACTGACCCACAACCTCAACACCGACCCACAACCTCAACACCGACCCACAACCTCAACACCGACCACAACCTCAACACCGACCACAACCTCAACACCGACCACAACCTCAACACCGACCCACAACCTCAACACCGACCCACAACCTCAACACCGACCCACAACCTCAACACCGACCACAACCTCAACACCGACCCACAACCTCAACACCGACCACAACCTCAACACCGACCACAACCTCAACACCGACCACAACCTCAACACTGACCCACAACCTCAACACTGACCCTCAACCTCAACACCGACCACAACCTCAACACCGACCCACAACCTCAACACTGACCCACAACCTCAACACTGACCCTCAACCTCAACACCGACCACAACCTCAACACCGACCCACAACCTCAACACTGACCCACAACCTCAACACCGACCACAACCTCAACACTGACCCACAACCTCAACACCGACCACAACCTCAACACCGACCACAACCTCAACACCGACCCACAACCTCAACACCGACCCACAACCTCAACACCGACCCACAACCTCAACACTGACCCACAACCTCAACACTGACCCACAACCTCAACACCGACCCACAACCTCAACACTGACCCACAACCTCAACACTGACCCACAACCTCAACACTGACCCACAACCTCAACACCGACCCACAACCTCAACACCGACCACAACCTCAACACCGACCACAACCTCAACACCGACCCACAACCTCAACACCGACCCACAACCTCAACACTGACCCACAACCTCAACACCGACCCACAACCTCAACACTGACCCTCAACCTCAACACCGACCCACAACCTCAACACCGACCACAACCTCAACACCGACCCACAACCTCAACACCGACCCACAACCTCAACACCGACCCACAACCTTAACACCGACCCACAACCTCAACACCGACCCACAACCTCAACACCGACCCACAACCTCAACACCGACCACAACCTCAACACTGACCCACAACCTCAACACCGACCCACAACCTCAACACCGACCCACAACCTCAACACCGACCCACAACCTCAACACCGACCCACAACCTCAACACTGACCACAACCTCAACACCGACCCACAACCTCAACACTGACCACAACCTCAACACCGACCCACAACCTCAACACCGACCCACAACCTCAACGCCGACCCACGGCCTGCAACGCCGACCCACGGCCTCCTGAAAAACATCAACGAATAGTAATCGCGGCTTTTCCACCGGCTCGATAACACGCACCGCCACCAATATTGCCATTATCATAAACGTGAACAGGTTAAAGCGGTTGTGTTGCGTTTGCCGTTCATTTCGTTGCAATGATCTTCGCGGACCGCGCCCCCCCCCGCCCCCCCCCCCCGCCCCCGGTCGGTTATTGCAATCGCGTTCACAGCAACGTGAAAACGATGTTTGCCTGTGGCCGTTATTCCATCAGCGGTTCTTCCGCGTGAGTCATCGGCGTCCCAATTTGGCGAGGTTTCGCCCCGGGTAAACAATTGCCGTCAGCGCTGCCCGCGTGGGGGTTTGCCACGGTTGTGCCGAGCGGCGCTTGTGGAATGTTACGTTATTATTTTTGGTTATTTTTTGTTATTTTTTGTTTTGGTTTTGGTTTTTTTAGCGTATTGTCTGTTGTCGTAGGTTTCTGACACGCCCCTATCCGGACATCTGTGGGTGGGGAAAAAAAAAAAGAGCGTCAAAGCTCAATAAAAATGTATCCAGGACAAATGAAGATTCTGATGGTGATTTTTTACTACGCTCGCGTACCCAGGGTCTCAAGACTCTTTTTCAGGAGCGTCCTGCCAAGTTCGCACAGTTGGGGCGGGGGGGCGGGGGGTGATGTCACCATTTGTGAACTCGATTGAGTAGTTTGTGGGTAATGTTTCAAACGAAATCAAACTTTTATTTTTATTTCACCAGGTAAGGCCCAGCTACGTATTTATATAGCTTTTTCAGAAGCGACCTGGCCACAAATGATAGTTCAACGAAGTGGCTTATCGTCGTGTGGAAATTTGTAGCAGTAGACCAAATACTCTAAACGCGTGATGTTGATTCTAAGTGTGGAGGGGTAAAAGCGGAGGACGCGGAGAAAAATCCACGCGACCACGAGGAGAACATGCGAAACTCCAAATATGCAGGCCGCAAAATTAGGATCGAACCCACAACCGCCTGCATACCAGGCGAGGTAGCTAGCATGCCCTAGCCACCGTGGCGCCCCCATCCCAACGTTTCCAGCATCGAGATGCTCGGTCAAATATGAGTAGCGAGTGTTTAGGGGGTCCAACCGCGTTCTCGTTCGGCGCAATTCCGAAGAAGCTCCCGGCACGCGGAGCGAAACGTCGGACATCGTGCCGGACAAGGAGCGGCAACAATCCGAAAACACATCGGAGAATAGTTATTACTACCGTCATCGTCCTTGGCGCTATAATAATAACAATGCTACTGCTAAACCCCAGCCCAGAGGGCCATTTGAACATTTTTCAGTGGGGTTAAGCGGGAAAGCTGTGTGCCAACCAGCATTGACCAGAGTGGTGAAGTATGGTGAAACTATCGCCATGACCGACACGATCATAGGAGGCCTTCATTCACTCTAACATTCGGTCACAAGACAAATAACCGAGAATAATAATTATAGAATACCTAACAGGTGATGTTCCCTCAATGTGTACAATTCACTTTGAAATAATAATAACAACCATAATGGTACCTTGGGAAGCCCCAGCGAGTCTCAAGATTCCTTTTCAGGATGTGGCCACTGTTACATCGGGATGTCTGGCCAATTCCAAAAGTCAATGTGCGGCTTCTTGTGGCAGGGAAACCGGAGGAACCCGGGGAAAAACACACCGCACGCACACGGTGGGAGGGAGGGTGGCTGGCGCTGACACGCCAAAGCTCCGTGCAGAGCGATGATGCGCCATGTGCTCCCATCTCCTGGACACCTCGTGGGCCAGGCTCGAGCCTATATAGCACCAGTTATGCCCCAAGCAGTCGCCCAAATCAAAGTGTCAACCAGGCTCAACCCTGCCTGGCAACTCTCAATCCAGAATGTTCACAGAACAGTGAGTGCGCCAAGCCCACTGGCCACTGCGCCACTGCGTCTTCCACTGTTACTTTACAATTAAGACAACATTAACTCTCTGGGCATTATTTAAGTTTGGGGGGGGGGGGGGGGAGGGGAGCGGGGGGAAAAGAGAACAACACAAATCTACTTAATCGCAGCCTCAGAAGCCGTGAAACCGGCCACCAAATCCCTAATCCGCTCGCCCGAGTCAAAGGTTAGAGTTCGCCTGACCCTCAGTGTCTTAACCCCAACCCTGGGTAGGCTCATTTGCATGTTAATTGAAATGCAAACTGCCAAAGCCCCGGCAGTTAAGAGGGGAGCCTCTGCGGTCTTTGGCTCTGAAAATTTGGGTCATCGCGATACGGGAGGCACACTACGATTTATCGTACGGCGCGAGATGCAGGATGCGCGATCGGCGTACGGTCCACGCTGCAGAAACATGGTCCAGCGACGCCAAAGTTTAAACTCGAGGCTTACGGCCGCCCTTTGACTTTTTTTCTCACCCGAATTATTATTCCTCGCCCGACATGTCGACAGTATCCCAAAGCGATGGTGTAAAGCTGCAGAAGCTAGGTGGTGGTGGGTTGGGTGGTGGAGAAGAAACCGCAAGAGCACCTTTGATGGACTTCTCTCGCGGGGTAATTAAAAGATGCATCAACTATGTAACAAGGGGAATACCTGAAAGCCAGATGTATACTTATGCTGAACTTCTTCTGCACCGTACATAGCCAACCGTGATAATCGGAGGTGCGGGGGAAGGAGAACAATAGACGGTGGTGGTGGTGGTGGTGGTGGAGCTGAGTGGACTCGCCGATGACTGGCACCAGCGGTGTCAAGATTGGCCTCTGTGGTGGAGGCTCGTGAAGGACGCTGCTACTGGGCAGTTGGAGGCAGTCGCCCTCCAGCTCACGACAACGAGCGGAACGCCAGATGGCGAAAACACAGCAAGTTGGCACAGTAGGGGGCACAGCTGGTGCATCTACCAGTGATCTCAGACAGGCAACCCAAGGCAACTGTGTCTGTCCCGTGACCTCCTGCCAGCGGTCGTTCCGACACTTCACGTGGCCTCAAGGTGCACCTAGCCTGGCACAAGCGTCGTGGCGACGCCACCGCCGCTTAGTGGCGAATGGCGGTTGTTGTTGGTGTTGGTGGTGGTGGTTCTGATGAAACGGTAGGACCGGTGGTGCGTGGAGGTCGGGTATGGACGGTGCAGCAGCAGCAGCAGCGGCGGCGGCTGTAGGATCCGGCAGACAAGATGGAAACGGTGGCGAGGTGTTGCCGGCAATCAGTTGGCGCTGGCATGGCTTGACCCGTTGACTTTGTTTATCATTGTAAGTGACTGCCGTTAATCAAGTCGGCTTTGGCAATGTTAAATCAATTCTAACCCATTCCACTCATTCAATTCTCATTACACTCACTCGTTAATTAATTCATTTTAACAATTCATCCTTTGCTTCGTTTGCAATCTCCTCCCACTTCCTCCTCCTCCTACACCACCAGCCAATTCACTTACACGAGCTTGTTAACTAATTTACCCGGTGGCTCATTAGATAAGTAGATGAGGTTTCCCCTCCCCCCATCCCCACCACCGCCCCCCCCCCCTCCACATCCTAAAATTGATTGTGTTTGTATTCATAGTGGGTTCAAAACTTATCCTGAAAGATGTACTTACGGCGACGCCAAAATTTCTGCCCAGCCTCGTTGGACGTCTTAATATCTCCAATTATAACTCCAGCCGCGCCGGTGTTATTCCCTTCATTACCCGGAGATAATTTCCTATGGCAACTCTCGCAGCGAGAGGCATCACCGTCACGTCGTAGACATTTTCTTTGTGTCGCCTGACGGTCGAAACTGACGTTTTAATCCCCACGGCGGCAATTTTTGCTAAATCAAGAAAAAGTTTGAATTTTACAGGTTTTGGGTGTTCCCCCCCCCCCCGATTGTGTTCGTTATCAATTTTGTAAAAACCGGGCTGAGGCCATCAACAACACGGTTTTAAAAATCCTCGGAGGGGGGGGGGGGCCGAAAGCCACATTCGAACTCGATGCCTCAAGCCTGCAACGTTGGCAACCAAGCCGCCTCCATATATATATAAAAAAAATAGATGCATAGCCGGATGTGTCCGGCTAGGTCAGAGGTCAAAGAGCACGGAGCTGGCACGGCCGAGAGATTCTCGCCAAATAATGTATCTGGTGGCAATGCTGCGGTGGTAGCAGCAGCAGCAGCAGCTGCGTTGGCAGTTGTGCAAAAGCACAAATGACTCATGACTCGCATGCGTAAACAAAAATATATATATACCCCGACTTAAAAGGAATAGGCATGCAATAGGGGCTACGTTTATGGGGGAAACGGCCCTCCTTCGTGGCACGTGAACGGAGAGGCCGTAGATGTCGGATGAGCCTATCTGGTAATGCACGTTTAATTATTGAAGGGTTTGTCTGTTACTCAATAGCTACTGAGAGGTAACTATTCACGTGCCAATTTTGAAATTGTTCACCAGGAAGCATTTATTCAATTTAACGAGCAGCCCGCAAAGCCCTTTTGGACGTGACCGACCGTCCAGAACGTCCGTCCGTCCCTCCCTCGAGACAGCCAGTCAGCAAGCCAAACTTTTTTCGAATGTAGTATGAGATGACAGCGTGACAGCGTATCCCGCGCATCAGCGCGAGACAAACATCCGGGGTGGACGATGGGGGGTGGGGGGGGAGGTGTGATGTCAGCACAACCGACGGACCTGGCTCAATGCTGCGGGGAATGCAGGTGACGTCATCACATCGGCACCGCACACGCATGCCTGCCCTCGCGCCAGCCAGCACTCCAGGCAGGAATCTAGCCAGCGAAACTTTAAAAAAAATATATAATATATAGCACGATTCTCATCATGCCCCGTGGTGTAAAAGTGGAGTATCTCCAACTCTGATCCACCATCTCTGGCATCTCTATTTACGTACCATAAAGATAACGACATTGCCCAAACCGTCACCTGTTATACATATTTAAAAAAATTAAGGCCACAGTGTTATTGACAAATGTGCCGAGTTCGAATTCAAGCAGCTCGCCTGTGAAATAACGGGGCCATCCAGGAAGCTGAGAGCCTCTATAGCCGGTCACCGACGACAGCACGAAAAACGACCCGTTACATTACTTTTGGTTCTGCACTAAATTTGGTTCTGAGAATCAAATGTCGGCATGACCGCCATGCGACGAACTTTACTTCCCCTCTACAGTGCGGGGACCAGGGGTCACTGGGAAGGGATCTCAGAGATAATTCTGTGATATCTGTTTTCACGGCCTCTTCTCTAACACGAACAAGGGTCTCACCGCTCTCTATGAGTGATCCAAATGGATGTTTCGTATCATAACATGACGCCATGGTGGCTAGGAGATGTTAACTACCTCGCCTGGTATACAGGAGGTCGTGGGTTCGATCCCGACCCTGACGCCTGCTGCTGCTGTATATTTGGAGTTTGCCTGTCTCTCTCCCCGTGGTTGCATGGATTTTTCGGAGTCCTCCATTTTTTCCCCTCCACATATACAAACATCTATAAATTTCCACACGACGATTAGCCACAAAGTTGGGCTATCATTTGTGGCCAAGGCGCTTCTGAAAAAGATCTACGTAGCGCCAGTGGGCCTTAACTGGTAAAACGAAACGAGATGGTTAAGAGTGAGAAGGGAACTCAGAGGCAGCTCTGTGATATCCGCTTCCACGGCCTGCTCTCTAACACGAGCAAGGGTTCTAAAAAAAGGGGCTATACACATATACAAGCTCAGTGAGGGCCTTACCTGCTAAAATAAAAAAAAGATAATTAAACTGCCCTGTGAGAGATCCGAGTGGATGCTTCGTAGCATAACATGACGACGGAAGCGCAATCGAGATAAAACTTGGGGTCGGGGGGGGGGGCGGGGGCGGGGGCGGGAAACAACATTGAATTTCTTTTACATATATACATGCAACGTAAAGATTAAAAAAAATGTAAAAACTTTTCGCCGACGCGGACAACGTTTCGCACTTTGGCGGCGAACTCCGTCCTCCGTCTTCCGCAGATCAGTGCGCTCATCATCAGCGGGCCGTGCCCTCGGCGGGGAGTCGACAGTTCAATTCCCAAACGCAGCTCCGCGATAATTAATTTCCTTCGAAACGTCACCGTCGCCTCTGGCGGCACAAACGAGTGGCGGTGGAGGGTCGCCGGCGGTTCTGCCATTCTCGTGGCAGCGGGGGGGGGGGGGGGGTAAGTTAAGCGTGTCCACAAAATGATCACTGTTGAATTATTATTCCTTTTTTTACTTTTGTACATGAGAGCATGGCAGCCGTAGGAACGGGGAAAAGACAAAATCAGAAATCTTTATTTTAAGACCGGAGGAATCCGGTAAGCTATAAGTAGATTTTTTTTCACAAGTGTCCACAGTAGGGGCACGGGGTCAGACAGTAACAACAACAATACAAACAAAAAACGATGGGAGTGCAAAGTATAGGAAAGGTAAGCAAGTCACGAAAAATAAATGCATATTTAAAGCATATAACTGCAAATTGCTGAAGTATATCAATCCCCGCCGATTTTTCAACAATGCAAGCTTGGGAAAAGCAGCAAAACATCAAGAACAGTCCCAGACCACAGGAAGGCAACAACAAAGACCCTCAATAAAATAGCTATTTAAAATGTAACTATCGATACGTGCGCATCTGAAAGCGCGTGATGCAGTGAACACCTTCGATGCGGTGACCGTCTTTATTTTGGTTCAGATAATCGTCACTGGTGCTGGCCCGTGAGCGGGAATCGAACTCGGGTTCGCCGCGTTTCGGAGCACTGACCGCTGCACCACCGCTCCCCGCCACCGCCAAGGACTGCCCCCTAACGGTGTCCCCAGCGTCCGGTCTCAGGGTCTCCTTCTCCCCCTTGCTCACCGGACTCTCTGCGAGCAAATTCCAATACATTTCAGCCGTAGTTGGAAAGTGCAAAAAATAAAAATCGCAAAACATCCGCAACCCCTATTTGCTGTGCTGCCACACCGCAGGCCCAGCGGCTCTGGAGTCTCACACCGCTAAATTATCTCACGCCCTCTCTCCGTCTCTCTCTCTTTCTCTCGAACGCGAGACATCAACGGGCAGCCTCCGGGATGGCGACCCAAGCCGCACGCCCGGATGTTGTAGTTGCAACACAAAGGATTAAACGTGGACCTATGGGGCAATAGGGAAATGAATTACATCCTTTTGTACGTATCACAGTGATTTCGACTTTCGACTTTCGACGCGCCACCACCACTTACCGCTCCACAGCATTCGCTCCTCGTTCTCGGACAGAGAAAGCGGGACGACCCGGAGGCCCGGCGAGGAAACCAAATTCTCCCCAAAGCTCTGCGCTCCTCGATGAGACCAATTAAGGTGTTATTGGCCGATGAACCCTTTCCCGTTTTGAGATGAATGCAAGATGCAGGCTGGGTATCCCGTTCACCGCCGAATCTTGGAACACGCAAGCGGTTCAGTGTTTCATTTTATTTAGAGAGGCATAGCGCCGCTGTTTCATTTAGAGAGGCATAGCGCCGTTGCTTTTAAAGACACTCTACGATAAGCTGGCGCCAAACTGTCCCAGACGCCCTCCCGCATGGCCTTGTGGGCGACTCGGCACCAACAAAATTATTTGCGATGAAGAACTTACACGTACGTACGTGTACATCCTCAGTTCTGCTTGTGTGTTGCCACCAATATTACTGATGCGATGGACTCCTAGAAGGCAGTGGGAGCCAATGGGTTGAGTAAAAAAAAAAATACTTAAGATTTTTATGTGGAGGGACAGATACAGGAAGGGAAGCGTTATGTTAATATATACAGTGAGGGAAAAAAGTATTTGATCCCCTGTTGATTTTGTACGTTTGCCCACTGACAAAGAAATGATCAGTCTATTATTTTAATGGTAGGTTTATTTGAACAGTGAGAGACAGAATAACAACAAAATCCAGAAAAACGCATGTCAAAAATGTTATAAATTGATTTGCATTTTAATGAGGGAAATAAGTATTTGACCCCTCTGCAAAACATGACTTAATACTGGGTGGCAAAACCCTTGTTGGCAATCACAGAGGTCAGACGTTTCTTGTAGTTGGCCACCAGGTTTGCACACATCTCAGGAGGGATTTTGTCCCACTCCTTTTGCAGATCTTCTCCAAGTCATTAAGGTTTCGAGGCTGACGTTTGGCAACTCGAACCTTCAGCTCCCTCCACAGATTTTCTATGGGATTAAGGTCTGGAGATTGGCTAGGCCACTCCAGGATCTTCATGTGCTTCTTCTTGAGCCACTCCTTTGTTGCCTTGGCCGTATGTTTTGGGTCATTGTCATGCTGGAATACCCACCCACGACCCATTTTCAATGCCCTGGCCGAGGGAAGGAGGTTCTCACCCAAGATTTGACGGTACATGGCCCCGTCCATCGTCCGTTTGATGCGGTGAAGTTGTCCTGTCCCCTTAGCAGAAAACACCCCCAAAGCATAATGTTTCCACCTCCATGTTTGACGGTGGAGATGGTGTTCTTGGGGTCATAGGCAGCATTCCTCCTCCTCCAGACACGGCGAGTTGAGTTTATGCCAAAGAGCTCCATTTTGGTCTCATCTGACCGCAACACTTTCACCCAGTTGTTCTCTGAATCATTCAGATGTTCATTGGCAAACTTCAGACGGGCATGTATATGTGCTTTCTTGAGCAGGGGGACCTTGCGGGCGCTGCATTATTTCAGTCCTTCACGGCGTAGTGTGTTACCAATTGTTTTCTTGGTGACTATAGTCCCAGCTGCCTTGAGATCATTGACAAGATCCTCCCGTGTAGTTCTGGGCTGATTCCTCACCATTCTCATGATCATTGCAACTCCACGAGGTGAGATCTTGCATGGAGCCCCAGGCCGAGGGAGATTGACAGTTCTTTTGTGTTTCTTCCATTTGCGAATAATCGCACCAACTGTTGTCACTTTCTCACCAAGCTGCTTGGCAATGGTCTTGTAGCTCATTCCAGCCTTGTGTAGGTCTACAATCTTGTCCCTGACATCCTTGGAGAGCTCTTTGGTCTTGGCCATGGTGGAGAGTTTGGAATCTGATTGATTGCTTCTGTGGACAGGTGTCTTTTATACAGGTAACAAGCTGAGATTAGGAGCACTCCCTTTCAGAGTGTGCTCCTAATCTCAGCTCGTTACCTGTATAAAAGACACCCGGGAGCCAGAAATCTTTCTGATTGAGAGGGGGTCAAAAACTTATTTCCCTCATTAACATGCAAATCAATTTATAACATTTTTGACATGCCTTTTTCTGGATTTTTTGTTGTTATTCTGTCTCTCACTGTTCAAATAAGCCAACCATTAATATTATAGACTGATCATTTCTTTGTCAGTGGGCAGACGTACAAAATCAGCAGGCGATCAAATACTTTTTTCCCTCACTGTACACACACTGCGCACACAAAGATGCCTGATAAAAGGACGACATCGAAAGCAAAGGGGATTTTTAAAATCAAGTTGAGGCGGCGTTCGTGTGGTTCGTGTTAACGATGAAGCCCTTGTGTGTTCGGCGAGGGCTGGGTATGAATTTGTAAATGGGAGCCAATATTTTTATTTATTTTATTTTTCACGGCAGTGTACGCCGCTGGAAGTAAAGCCATTAACCTTTTTGAAGAGCCTACTTTCGAAAACAATTTCCTCTCCATCATATAATTTTTTTGTTGTTTTCATCTTAATTAGTTCATTATTAAGTCAGTGGTTCATTGCGGTTTGAATTCAATTCGTCGGTTCGTTTTCTTTTTTTCACCTAAAGTTGGAACAATTTATTTACTTTTAAAATATAAATGTCATCTTTTGCTCGTTCACACCCACGATGTATTAAAAAATGTTTCCAACGTTAAAAGCATTAAGTTGTGCTTTCGCTGCCACATCAAAGAGGCAAAACATTCCCTCTTGAGACAGAAATTAGCGCATCACCCAAATCCTCTGTCAGCAATTCTCAAATTTCACCACGTTTCCGTCTCAATGATTTATGTATGTACAGTATATGTTGAACTTCTTCCGCACCATACGTAGCCAACCGTCATAATCGGAGGCGTTCCCCCTGCCTTCAGATCCCCTTAATCGCTCTCGTACTTTCATTCCTGTATCTCTCCTCTAACCTCAAACTAAACTAAACAATTTTTTTTTTATTTCATCAAGTAAGGCCCACTGAGCTATGAAGCTCTTTTTCAGAGGCAACCTGTCCACAGATGATAGCTCAACGACGTGGCTCATCACGTGGACATTTATAGCAGCCAAATACTCTAAAACGCATAACGTTGATTCTAAATGCCGAGGGAACAACCGGAGGACCCGGAGAAAAGTCCATGCGACCACGGGGAGAAACAGGCAAACTCAAAATATACGGCAGGCATCAGGAGTCGGGATCGAACCGACGACCTCCTGTATACCAGGCGAGGTCGTTAACATCTCCTAGCCACCGCGGTGCCCCTCTCGTCTGCACATCACTTCTCAATTCACTACATTGTTTTTCCATCTCACTCCGTCTCTGTCTTTGGTCACGATATCGCTCATCTCGCCACACATCTATCTCTGTGTCAACATCTCTCTCATCTCGCTCCACGAGGATCTTTCGTCCAAACACCTCCAATCTCACTGCACATCTATCTATTGTCGACATCTCTTCTGTAATCTCACTAGGATTCTATAAACTGCAAGGTCGGGGGGACGGGGGGGGGGGCAAGAGGGGGCGGGGAGGGGCAGGGGCGGGGTGTGGGCGGTGAAGGCCTAAAAATAATTTCTGCCCAGGGGCCACCCCGCACCAATTGGCCAGCTCCACCACCGGTGGCAGCCATTGCGAGATGTTAACTATCTCGCCCGGTATACAGGAGGTCGTGGGTTCGATCCTGACCCCGACGAAGCCTGTATATTTGGAGTTTGCAGTGTCTCTTTCCCCGTGGTCGCGTGGATTTTCCTCCGGGTCCTCCGGTTTTCCTCTCCACGTTTGGTAATCGACATCACGCAGCGTGCAAAGTATTTGTTTGCTGAAAATGTCCGCGCGATGGGCAACTTTGCCGAGCGACCATTCGCGATAGCCAGGTCGCTTCCGAAAGAGAGCTATGTATAGCTCAGTTGGGTGGGCGGGGGGGGGGGTGCCTTACCTGATCAAATAAATTATAGTAAAACATTTTGGCAGCGAAAGGCGTCGGGCGTCGCGTTCGCCCCGCGACGCGGGCGCTGTTACGGCGCAGCGCTGCGTCGCCGGTCCCCCCCGAGTCGGTCGCAGCTGCTTGAACAAAGCCGCCCTTTGTGGGCCGTGGTTTTTCCTTGGCTTGACCACAATAACCACACACAAATAAAAAACTGCCTCGCGACCTCAACCACCCCACCCCCACCCCGCCCGCCAGCCAGCCAGCCCGCCCACCCCACGGCGGCTGGCGTTGGCTTCAAGGTCAGGGTCAAGAGGGTCGCGTTGTGGTCCGGGGGTGCAGCCACGCCCAGCGCCAGCGCTTCCTTCCCTCTGCCAGATTGCCATCGGTCACTGCGCGGGGCGAGGCATGATCCGACGAGTCTCGTCGTTGCCAGCATTTGCCTTTTGAGTCTTCCCGTTATCTCACCGCTGTACACGTCCTTCAAGGGCCACTCCTACAGACTCAACATAGCCGCCACCACCACCACCACGACCATCACTGCAGTTAGGGTTTTCCATAACCATATGATTGGCATGTTCTTCAAGGACCACTCTGAAAGTCTCGTTACCGTTACCACCCGCCTTTAGAGTGTTCCATTGCCACACTCTCGATACATCCTTAAAGTTCCACTCAAGAGTCTTATCATCACTTCTTAGTTTTAGGGCGCCCCCCCCTACCCCCCTACCCCCCCCAATCTTTATAGTCATAAAAAAAAACATCCTTCAAGGACCACTCTTACAATCCCCGTCGCAAGCCTCTTCCAGTACCATCCAAGTACAGCGCTAACCAGGCTCGAGTTTGCTAAGCTTCGGTGAGATTTTGGGGGGAGGGGGGGGGTCAGGGAGGAGGCACCGGTGTGTACGGGCCGCGTGCGTCTTTGTGTGCGTGCTAGGCATGAGACTTTTCCCGCGCCGTGCGATCGGGGGTAAAGTGTTTCTGGTAACGACCGACGCACTCAGCGTGTGGTGGAGTCATTATGGCGCCTTAATGGAAGCAAGAGAAAGGGGGGGGGGGGGGAGGTGTCTGAATCCACGGCCTGCTGCTCGCAACAACATTAGCCTGGCTGAGGGGGGGGGGGCGGGGGCCCCCCCCTCCCTCTCAGCCGATTTTTTACGGACTAATTCACAAAAAAAAAATGTCAACACCGGTTTAAACACGTCGCAGCGATAATGATAGCGGCATTGAGGCGCTGGCTGGGTGGCTCGTGGGGGTTGGAACGGCAGGCAGCGACAGCGTCCACGATGATTTAGGGCGTACATTTCCCCAACGCTTTGAAAGGGGAGCGCGCAATCACTCCGTGTAATCACGAAGTGCAATTTTTTTTGTTGTTTTCCCACTACGCTCGGCTATAGTGCGTCCGCCGATTAGAACTGCAGTTCGCAGAGAAATTATTTGCTCTCATTTCATTGACGAACGATTCGCTCGGAGAACACCACGGCGTCGGACGTAACCCGCCCCCGGACGGAATTACTTTTTTCGTCCATCCCGAGGATGCACAAATACTTACTACGGCGGCGGCGGCTGCGGACAGCTAAATGGCCGGCGAGGATTAATGCGACGATGGGATATGCGGCTTAATAATGTGCACCGGTATTGTTCGTTGCAACTTTCCGACCCCGTGTCCACTCCCCGCCCCCCCCCCGCCCCCTGACACTGAAGAAGCAATTCCTCCGGTGTAAAATAAATATTCTGATTCTGACGTATGACGTTTGAGGAGTCTCAGCGGCACAGCGGGCAGCTCGCAATCGGAAAGGTTTCGAGCTGAGCCCATAATCCCCTCCACGGTCGATAGAATGCGTACCCACGCTTTGCGGAAGTCATCAACAGCGGGCTGTCCTACGGCCATACTCACCCCTGCCACAGCAATGTGGAACTTCCCCCCCCCCCCCCCAATGGGCTCGGGGCTGTCAACAGGAAATGAGCAGCGCCTCAATGCTCATTGGAGCGGAAAATGGCTTGAACTTTTTTTCCGTTGTTGCCGCTTGACTACACCAAAGATTAGCCGAAACCCACCCACCCCACATTCGTCACACGACGCTGGCGACGCACAAGCCACCGGTGATGGGAGCCCGAGACCATTAACTCACCGCAGCTGAAAACCTCAGCTTCATCGCGGGTGGTCAGGCGACTTGTGGGCCCAGATTTGGACCCAGAATTATATCAGCATGGCTGTCTTGAGTGGCTCATACCCATCCATTGTAAATCCACACCCCTCCTCCTCCCCCTCCTCATCCCCCACCTCTTCCCGGCTAATAGACTTACCTACCCCTACACCACCTCGATCCCACAGAGGTGCTTGTAGCGCAAATGCGGGAGTGTTGAAAGGCCTCTTCCCTTAAATGATCTCGGTTAATGAAATATCACTCACAGGTCTCTTTATCTTCTTGTTTATAAACGTCTGCCATTCTCTTAAAGCAGGACGGGTCCCCCCCCCTCCCCTCTTTGATTTGTGCCACGTAACCCTAAACTGCGGCTGAGTGAGCGAATAATTCATCCCGAGGAGTTGGGGAAAACCACGGGGCAATTATTTGGCCTCTCTTTCACCCGGCAGCGGCAATAGTGACGACAATCATAATAATGTTTTACGAATTTACAAACCTTCGTTTTGGTAATCCACTGTTGGACTAAGGTCTCAATGGGAAGGGTGAGTTTGAGGTTTGTTTTATTTAAAAAAAAAACACAGATTTTTTTTTGGGGGGGGGGAATTTATTTTAATGAAAACTTTGGATCTTTTTTTTTGTATGCGTCTTCAGGCTCACTCGACGCCCCGTAGCACCGTGTTGGCGAGGGGAAACAGCAGGGGAAGTGACAACTCATCCGTGAAGTCACTTCCCTTTGTGGATCAAAGCCAAAACAAAAAAAAACACGTCTGGGTTGTCTGAAATTTGGTATCGTCTAGGCCTAATATTGGACATCTGTGAAAGCGTGCTTTACAGCTCATCGGATTCCTCCAGTACAAATAAATATTGTGATGCTGATGGGATTTTTTCACACGCACACACACTAATAAAATCCGCACACATGGGTTCACGAACCCACTTGTTATACCGCTACATACAAGCATCACCCACCCCCCTACCGGCAGACTCTACTCGTCTTTGATAGATAACGCCTTCGCGATTGCAACCTCGCGCAGTGAGAATGGAACGAACGGCAAATGTATTGAATTATTATTAACGGCATACAATCTTCGGTGCTATCATTGCGTTGGCAGTGGGTGCACAAGCACAGTCAATAAAACTGCGTGAACTTCACACACACACATGTATCATTTATGGATGTTAAAAAAAATATACATATATCCATAAATGAAAGGGCCGTTGCTCTAAATGCGCACTTATTGCACGTGCGTTTATTTTCTCGTCGAGGCAGTGTTATTGAGTGTTATTTTTTTTTAGCCCGTTGTAATTGCTATTAATAGTGTGTCCATCATCGCATGCGGGCAGCAGATGGTTGGAAGAGGCCTGCTTGTGTAGACCTCGGGCTAACTGCTGAGCGGTGGTCTGGGAAGCCACGCTCACTAGCGTCGCTTCATTTCCCCTATTGTTTTGTTTGATACATTTAAAAAAATAAAAATTTCCGAGTAACGCATTTTTGTGTGTGTGTGTTATTTTACTTCTGCGTTCGTTTTAGGGTGGAGAACCGATTGGGGATTTCTTTTACGGTTGTGTGTGAGCGTGCGCGTGTTCTCCCCTGCACACACAGCCTCAAACGAGTTAGCTGGTGCGGTGTGGGAGTGAACATCGCCTACGTGGGGGGAGACAAAGGCGGCCGGGCGTGGGTGCTGGCCACCCACCCCCCACCTCGTGTGCCACACACAGGGACCGACCTTCGCAGGTGCTGCTCGTCTAACAGCGCTTGCCCCTACAGTCTGTACGCACGGGGGGGGGGGGTGGGTGGGGAGGGTGAATCATTTGTCTTATTTATTCTAAGCCAAATACAGTGGTGTAACGCAATCCTCTTGAGAACACGAGCAGCCGTACAGTGCGAGTACAAAGCAGCGAAGTTTGTGTTTCTTTAATAAAAGAATAAACCACCCCCTCACCCCCGTATTGTCCGGATTATAAGACGCACCTGTTCCCCCCCCCCCACGCTGTGTTTTAAAGCAATGGTTGTGAGGCCCCCCCCCTTGCCCACGCCCCCTCCCCCCCCTTGCCCACGCCCCCTCCCCCCCCTTGCCCACGCCCCCTCCCCCCCCTTGCCCACGCCCCCTCCTTGCCCACGCCCCCTCCCCCCCCTTGCCCACGCCCCCTCCCCCCCTTTCCCACGCCCCTCCCCCTCCTTGCCCACGCCCCCTCCCCCTCCTTGCCCACGCCCCCTCCCCCTCCTTGCCCACGCCCCCTCCCCCCCTTTTCCACGCCCCCTTGCCCACGCCCCCTCCCCCCCCTTGCCCACGCCCCCTCCCCCCTTTGCCCACGCCCCCTCCCCCCCTTGCCCACCCCCCTTCCCCCTCTTTCCCACGCCCCCTCCTTGCCCACGCCCCCTCCCCCCCTTGCCAACGCCCTCCCCCCCTTGCCCACGCCCCCCCTGCTCGTAGTCCCTTACCTGGTTGGGGGGGGGGTGGCAGCGAGCCCAATGTCTCCCCCCTGCACCCCCCCCCCCTGGGTAGTAGAGACTGAGTTCGTGATTTAGTCCGAAGCGGAGTGCCTGCGAAACTCCCTTCCTCCCTCCCCCCCCTTGTTACGGGGTTGTGCCCCGGGTTCTTGTGAAATAATAAAACAAAACACTCGTTCGGTTCTTGCGGTAAAGAACCAACGAGAGTGGATTCCTGCACTCACGAAAGCTTCAAATCAGGAACAAACTCAATATTTGTGGGTTTTTTTTATTTTGACCTAAAACTTTCGTGGCTGCAGGAATTCATATTCTTTGGTTCTTTCAGTAAAGCCACGTAGGTAGAAAATAAAAAAATAATTAAAATTTAATTGATAATAATAAAAAAGTGGGTTTTTTGCTTTTATTCTTTTCAATTTCTTTTTAATTTTCTATCTACGTCACTTTACCGAAAGAACCAAGAATAGAAAAAAAAATTCTATATACGTGACTTTACCGAAAGAATCAAAGAATTTGGGTTTTGATGATGAGTGGAAGCGCGGTGTGATGAGGTTGCCTTGCAAATAAAGATCCTTCTTAACCATCTCAACTATCCTGGATTGGGAAGGAGAGTTTTAGAAATGGGCCGCATCTGCAAAGCTTCGAATTTGACATGGGGCTTCGCTCATGCTTGACGTACGTCTAACTGGTAAAGAGCAATTTTGCAGTCCATTGTCAAAAGCCACTGCTGGATGTTTAGAAGCCGCTGGGGTTAGGCATTTTTAAATCAAGATTTTAAAAAAGCAGTTCGAAAAAAATTGAGTTTTCAATCTGTGTGAGTCTGTAGTACTCTATGTGAGTCTATAGGCCGCTGTGTGAGCCTATGTGTCTCTGTGTGAGTTCATGGGTCTCTGTGCGAGTCTACTGGTCTATGTGTGAGTCTATTGGTCTCTGTGTGAGTCTATGGGTCTCTGTGTGAGTCTATTGGTCTCTGTGTGAGTTCATGGGTCTCTGTGTGAGTCTACTGGTCTCTGTGTGAGTCTATGGGTCTCTGTGTGAGTCTATTGGTCTCTGCGTGAGTCTATGGGTCTCTGTGTGAGTCTATGGGTCTCTGTGCGAGTCTGTGGGTCTCTGTGTGAGTCTGTGGGTCTCTGTGTGAGTCTATTGGTCTCTGCGTGAGTCTATGGGTCTCTGCGTGAGTCTATGGGTCTCTGTGCGAGTCTGTGGGTCTCTGTGTGAGTCTGTGTCTCTGTGTGAGTCTATGGGTCTCTGTGTGAGTCTATGGGTCTCTGTGTGAGTCTATGGGTCTCTGTGTGAGTCTATGGGTCTCTGTGCGAGTCTATGGGTCTCTGTGCGAGTCTATGGGTCTCTCTGTGAGTCTTTGGGTCTCTGTGTGAGTCTATGGGTCTCTGTGTGAGTCTATGGGTCTCTGTGTGAGTCTATGGGTCTTTGCGTGAGTCTATGGGTCTCTGTGTGAGTTTATAGGTCTCTGTGTGAGTCTATGGGTCTCTGTCTGAGTCTATGGGTCTCTGTGTGAGTCTATGGGTCTCTGTGTGAGTCTATTGGTCTCTGTGTGAGTCTATGGGTCTCTGTGTGAGTCTATTGGTCTCTGTGAGTCTATGGGTCTCTGTGTGAGTCTATTGGTCTTTGTGTGAGTCTATGGGTCTCTGTGTGAGTCTATGGGTCTCTGTGTGATTCTATTGGTCTCTGTGTGAGTCTATGGGTCTCTGTGTGAGTCTATGGGTCTCTGTGTGAGTCTATGGGTCTCTGTGTGAGTCTATGGGTCTCTGTGTGAGTCTATGGGTCTCTGTGCGAGTCTATTGGTCTCTCTATGAGTCTATGGGTCTTTGTGTGAGTCTATTGGTCTCTTTGTGAGTCTATGTGTCTCTGTGTGAGTCTATGGGTCTCTGTGCGAGTCTATTGGTCTCTCTATGAGTCTATGGGTCTTTGTGTGAGTCTATTGGTCTCTGTGTGAGTCTATGGGTCTCTGTGTGAGTCTATGGGTCTCTGCGTGAGTCTATGGGTCTCTGCGTGAGCCTATCGGTCTCTATTCGAGTCTGTGAGTCTTTATGTATGTACGTTGAACTTCTTTCGCACCACACGTAGCCAACCGTGCTAATCGGAGGTGCGGGAGAAGGACGACAAACTAAAACACAAAAAGCAATTCCCAAAAAAATAGTTTTCCATCGAGGTTTAATAGCTCCAGTGGCTTCTGAATATCGGAAGGAAGGGCGCGTCGCGGACGACCGCAGACGCGCTGCCTGAAAGCGCACGATTCGGTGACCTGTCTTTGTTTGATGCCGAGCGAAAATCCACCGCAGCTGCTACTGCTGCTGCGAGGATGACCAGAGTTCGCTCGCTGATGGTTTACGCTCAGTGACGAGATCGGCAGCGAGGTGTCTTATACTGGCGGGATCATTTGTGGCAAGCGCAGTCACGGGCAGCGTGGCCACCACCACCGCCCGGCCACAAGACACAACGACGGGTACAGATTTACAGTGAGGGAAAAAAAGTATTTGATCCCCTGCTAATTTTGTGCGTTTGCCCACTGACAAAGAAATGATCAGTCTATAATTTTAATGGTAGGTTTATTTGAACAGTGAGAGACAGAATAACAACAAAAATCCAGAAAAAGGCATGTCAAAAATATTATAAATTGATTTGCATTTTAATGAGGGAAATAAGTATTTGACCCCTCTGCAAAACATGACTTAGTACTTGGTGGCAAAACCCTTGTTGGCAATCACAGAGGTCAGACGATTCTTGTAGTTGGACACCAGGTTTGCACACATCTCAAGAGGGATTTTGTCCCACTCCTCTTTGCAGATCTTCTCCAAGTCATTAAGGTTTCGAGGCTGACGTTTGGCAACTCGAACCTTCAGCTCCCTCCACAGATTTTCTATGGGATTAAGGTCTGGAGACTGGCCAGGCCACTCCAGGACCTTAATGTGCTTCTTCTTGAGCAACTCCTTTGTTGCCATGGACGTGTGTTTTGGGTCATTGTCATGCTGGAATACCCATCCACGACCTATTTTCAATGCCCTGGCTGAGGGAAGGAGGTTCTCACCCAAGATTTGACGGTACATAGCCCCGTCCATCGTCCCTTTGATGCGGTGAAGTTGTCCTGTCCCCTTATCAGAAAAAAACACCCCCAAAACATGTTTCCACCTCCATGTTTGACGGTGGGGATGGTGTTCTTGGAGTCATAGGCAGCATTCCTCCTCGAAACACGGCGAGTTGAGTTGATGCCAAAGAGCTCCATTTTGGTCTCATCTGACCGCAACACTTTCACCCAGTTGTCCTCTGAATCATTCAGATGTTCATTGGCAAACTTCAGACGGGCATGTATATGTGCTTTCTTGAGCAGGGGGACCTTCCGGGCGCTGCAGGATTTCAGTCCTTCACGGCGTAGTGTGTTACCAATTGTTTTCTTGGTGACTATGGTCCCAGCTGCCTTGAGATCATTGACAAGATCCTCTCGTGTAGTTCTGGGCTGATTTCTCACCGTTCTCATGATCATTGCAACTCCACGAGGTGAGATCTTGCATGGAGCCCCAGGCCGAGGGAGATTGACAGTTCTTTTGTGTTCTTCCATTTGCGAATAATCGCACCAACTGTTGTCACCTTCTTACCAAGCTGCTTGGCAATGGTCTTGTAGCCCATTCCAGCCTTGTGTAGGTCTACAATCTTGTCCCTGACATCCTTGGAGAGCTATTTGGTCTTGGCCATGGTGGAGAGTTTGGAATCTGATTGATTGTTTCTGTGGACAGGTGTCTTTTATACAGATGTAGTGGAGTAGGAAGGTGTGCTGGGGAAACTGCGCGATTGTATTGATCACACGGACAGTGTGGGGTTATTTGGGGGTTAGCCTATGGAAGGCCTAAACAGCGTGGGTCGCCTTCGGACAGGTACCACGTGCAGAAGCCGAAAGGTGACGTCATCGGTTGGGCCAATCAAGGTAGACGAGAAGCAACGGCGGTGATTGGCTGGGACTGTTGCGAGGGGGGGGGGGAGGCGCCGGGATGTCTGAGAGGAGACAGGTGGTGGATGACGCGTTATGTGCGGAGGCACGCGGGCAAATTAATTAGCGATAATGTGAAGGGGGATAAATTGGGAGGAGAGACAGAGAGTGGGAGAGTCGGAGCCGAAGAGAATTGCGAGTGGGAGCTGAGGAGAGCTGGGGTCCGGAGTTGGAAGCCAGGACTGTGTGTAGAGTTAGCGGAGCTCAAGAAGGACGGAACAGTTAGCGGAGGAGTGAGCGTAGAGTTGGCGGAGCTGAAGAAGACGGAACAGTTAGCAGTGGAGTTAGCGGAGCTGAAGAAGACGGAACAGTTAGCAGTGGAGTGAGCGTAGAGTTAGCGGAGCTGAAGAAGGACGGAGCAGTTAGCAGTGGAGTGAGCGTAGAGTTGGCGGAGCTGAAGAAGACGGAACAGTTAGCAGTGGAGAGAGCGTAGAGTTAGCGGAGCTGGAGAAGACGGAACAGTAAGCAGTGGAGTGAGCGTAGAGTTGGCGGAGCTGAAGCAAGACGAAGCAGTTAGCAGTGGAGTGAGCATAGTGATAGCGAAGCTGAAGAAGACGGAACAGTTAGCAGTGGAGAGAGCGTAGAGTTGGCGGAGCTGATGAAGATGGAACAGTAAGCAGTGGAGTGAGCGTAGAGTTGGCGGAGCTGAAGCAAGACGAAGCAGTTAGCAGTGGAGTGAGCGTAGAGTTAGCGGAGCTGAATAAGACGGAACAGTAAGCAGTGGAGTGAGCGTAGAGTTGGCGGAGCTGAAGAAGATGGAACAGTTAGCAGTGGAGTGAGCGTAGAGTTAGCGGCACTGAAGAAGACGAAGCAGTTAGCAGTGGAGTGAGCGCAGAGTTAGCGGCGCTGAAGAAGACGGAACAGTTAGCAGTGGAGAGAGCATAATGATAGCGAAGCTGAAGAAGACGAAGCAGCTAGCAGTGGAGTGAGCATAGTGATAGCGAAGCTGAAGCAAGACGGAGCAGTTAGCAGTGGAGAGAGCGTAGTGATAGAGGAGCTGGAAACGAGGCGTGCGGAGACAGAGAAGTGAGATTGGGTTTCGCTGCGTGCGACGACGCTGTATAGCGAAGGAGCTGAGGAGGACAGCCAGCAGTGGAGAGAGCGTAGGAATAGAGGAGTTGAAGACGTGTGTGTGTGTGTGTGGTGTGTGTGTGTGCGGAGCAAGCGACGTGATACCTGGAACCAAGGTGGTGGGCGAGACGGGCGAAGCACGGCGAGCGAGCCGCGGTGTCCAGGATACGGTGGAGTGTGGAGAACGTGTTAAAACGATGAAAATAAAGAAGTGGTTGAAAGACAAAAGTTGTTTGTGTAAAGTTCAACCACTACACAGGTAACAAGCTGAGATCAGGAGCACTCCCTTTAAAAGTGTGCTCCTAATCTCAGCTCGTTACCTGTATAAAAGACACCTGGGAGCCAGATATCTTTCTGATTTGAGAGGGGGTCAAATACTTATTTCCCTCCATTAAAATGCAAATCAATTTATAACATTTTTGACATTCCTATTTCTGGATTTTCTTGTTGTTATTCTGTCTCTCACTGTTAAAATAAACCTACCATTAAAATGATAGACTGATCATTTTTGTCAGTGGGCAAACGTACAAAATCGGCAGGGGATCAAATACTTTTTTCCCCTCGCTGTATCATCTGAGAAATGTGAATGCAATTTCAAAGCGCAGCGAAGAAAGGGGGGGGGGGGGGGGCGGGCGGAGAGAGGACAACAAAATACATTAATCACCGCATTATTTCCACAGAGAGGGATGGTGGCGGGAGGTGGGGTGGAGGCATTGATTTGGCACGTTCGGGAGGGACATAAACAAAGGCAAACACAAAATCATAAATATTTATGGACGCTCGAGGAGAAATGGGCGGCCCCAACGTACACGGCATTTCAATGGAATTCTTGGCGTAACGCAAACGTTCGTGGATTCGTATTAATTAATATACGATAACCGGGTCCTCCCTCCCCACCCCCCACACACCTCTTGTTATGCCTGGGCCACCGCACATCAAAGTGGCCTTGCTTTGATCTATTGAGACCGAGTATGTAAATGTTTGAATGACCCGGTTGCATGGAACATCAACAGTCGTGTTCGCCACGAAGTGGCGGCTGGCATCGCCACAGCGTTTGTGCCAGGCTAGGCGCACTTTAAGGCCACGTGAAGTGTCTAAGGATCACTGGCAGAAGGTCACGGGACGGACACAGGTGCCATGGGTTGACCGACTGAGATGACCTGTAGATACACCACCTGCGCTCCCTACTTTGCTAACTTGTTGCGTTTTCGCCGCCCGGCGCTCTGCTCGTTGTTGTGAGAGTGGCTCCTCTGGTCTCCGTTGTTGTTGGAGGGCGACTGCCTCCAACTGCCCAGCAGCGTCCTTCACGAGCCCCCTCCATCGAGGCCGATCTTGACAGCGCTTGTACCAGTCATCCATACGTCCAATCAGCTTCACATCCTCCTGTACCGCATCACTCCATCTCTTCTCGAGCCAATGTCGTGTCCGTTTAGCCCCTTCTATCCAGCCAAACAGAAGCTGCTTGGGTACGAGGTGGCTGGGCATGCGGGCTACATGACCCAGCCAACGGAGCCTTGCCTGCCGGAGGAGCTCACCGATGGGACTGTGTCTAGATCTTTCAAGGTTCTGTGAGCTCCTCACACAATCCAGCCTGGTTAAACCCAAAATCGATTGGAGGCAGGCCAGCCTGCATGTTTCAAACCAGCACAGATGTTCCATTAGAGTGGTTCACGATTTGCAAGCACAGAGAAGGGAGGAGATGACTGTGGCTGAGAAGACCCGAAGTTCATGTGAAGTGACAGGCCAGGTCACTTTCGTGCAACATTACACAGCTGATGAAGAGAATGCCACTAACTGCCAAAACAGAGCTGGTCATAAACACACTTGCCGTGCACGGAAACATATCCACTCTCTTCACAACTGCCCCATCGCTGGTCGGGAACTGAGGGGGTGGGAGTATTTGATGACAGAAAATACCCAGGAAGGCACTCGGTTTTGGTGAGGCTGATAGTACGACCCCCATCTCTCAGCAGCACGCTCCAGGTTCAGCAGCCTTTGTCTCCCTGGTGGCGATGTTTACGCACTGCACCAGGTACTCATTTGAGGCTGAATCGACCTAGGGGAGGCCCAGGACCGGTTCAGATAATCGCCACTGGTCTTGGCCCTGAGCGTTAATCGAACTTGGGTCGTTGGGTTCGAAGTGCCCTCATCCCCAACACACGCATACAAATAAAAGACAAAGATCCCCCCTATAGCATTTACACACTGTTGGGGCAAGTGCTGTTAGCGAGCACCTATGAAGGCCGGGATGGCACACGAGGGGGTAGGGGTGGCCAACACCACGCCCGACCGCCTTTGTCTCCCTAGTGGAGATATTTACACACCACACCGGGTACTCATTTTAGGCCTGAGTCGACCTAGGGAAGGCCCAGGACCGGTTCAGATAATCGCCACTGCCGTTGGTCGCTAGCGGGAAATCGAACCCAGGTCGCCGGGTTCGTAGCGCAGCGTAGCGCTTACCGCTACACTACCGCTCCCCACATCTAGCCACACATATGCACACGCACACACACACACGTACGTGCACAGCTGAAAACACCCACAGCTAGATTATAAGCTTGCTGCTTTCAAGTTATCTGCTGTTATCTGGCACTTGTGAATGCCAGCCTTGCCTTATCACAGCTGCTGTGGTGCTGCCTTTGTGGCAGGCAACCCACCCCCCCTCCCACCATTTGTATGAAGCGAATCGTGAAGACCTCAGAACACCGGGAATGATGCGCAAGGTTCCGCAAGCGCACGCGGAATCGCGTTTTCCCCAAATCCATGATGTGGCTCCAACCATTCCGCGGTGGAGGCAAAGATAGGGCTTGTGTCGTCACTTCTTGGGCAACACTGGTGGTGTCGGTGGAAGAGCCCTCTCCACTACAGGGCCCCCCCCCCCCCCCCTCCTCTGGAGAGGGATCGACGACTGCGGTTGCCTGATCCTGGAGGAATCCCGATGAGCTACAAAGCTCTTTTTTTTCACGGATGTCCTGCAGTCACACGGATGTCCAATCTGCACCCACCATGCCCAGGTAAAGGTGCAGCCGAGTAAATTATTATGCTCTCGCCAATGATGGCGATGACGATGAATGATTGAGATGGAGGTGTTGTCGATGGACGTATAATGGACGATAATGATATTTGTCTACATGGCAGATGATGTATGATGGAGAAGACAATGACGATGCTGGCGATGACGGATATTGACGATGACGACCACAATGCTCCGTGCACCCACCGACCAGGGATATTTTAATGCGTACCGTTCCTGGTCGCGAGCTCAACGCTGTGACCTCATAGCCTCCGCGCGTCGCGATAAACAACATCATCTCACTATCGCCCGAGATGCTGTTCCTCCTTACGATCAATCCGCGCGCGCTAATCCGATGACGCGGCGAACGGAGGCTACCAGCGATCTGACAAGGAGATAATCTGACGCAGACCTCTTGGCCGTCACAGCGTTGGCGACTAATGACGGCCTCATCCGATTATCTGCCATACAGTGGATAATCCAATAAATTGGGATGCAGACGATAAATACGTGAACTGTTGATGGAATAATCGCTGTGGGCAAACCAATTTTCAAGCCATTGGGAATCTGGTAGCGATAGAACGGAGATTGGGGGGGGGAGAGACTGCAAGCAACACTGGGAGTAATTAACAGTGGAGACGAGGCAGTGTTTGGTACACCCCATTGTTGGCATTTGAACCAGTAAGCCTGCCTCTGCCGCGAGCATTAATGGCACATTCAAAAAGTGACATCGCGATTCTCGCCGTACGTACCCTGACGTTTCATATCTCATCGTGAAATAATACTCTGCGGTCATCCCAGCAATAACAATAATGGGTCGCCGTTGTGGCGAGAGATGGTAACTTATAACTCGCCAGGTGTTACAGGAGTTGGGAGATTGCGGTGTCTCTCTCTCTCTCTCCACGTGGTCGCGTGGATTTTTCTCTGGGTCCTCGCAATTATCCCCTCCACATTTAGAATCAACGTGGCGCCGTTTGGAGCATCTGGCTGCTGCACGTGTCCACGCCGCGATGAGCCATCATTTGCCATCGCCTTTTAATTTTCGACTCAAGCCTCAAGTGAGTCTCAAGACCGCGGGGACCCATACTCTTTGGTCCTTCCGGCAAAGTGACGTGGCAGGCGTCAAAGAAAATAAACGACGGACGCTTGTGCGGCGCCCGAAACGTCGTGATTTAATTCACTTTATTTCACGTCTACGTGACTTTCCCGCAAGAACCAAAGGGTGTGAGCCTCAAGGCCCTTCTTTTTTTTCAGGAGGGTGGCTCCGACATTGCGATGTTTGGGGCCACGAACACCCGTTCACGACGCATTTCCCCCTCGCGCGAGAGGAATGCGGCAAACCCGGAGAACACTTACACGGCGCGCGAAGGGGGTAAAACGCAACGCGCTGCGCGCAGATGGAATCAGGAATCAACTGCGGCACTACTCTGTCCTGGCCACCTCGCTGCAACACCTGCGTGTATGCAATGTTGAACTCCTTTTTCGCACCGTACGTAGCCAACCACACTAATTGGAGGTGCGGAGGAAGGACAACAAACTAAGCACAAAAAAAGGCAGCTCTAAAGAAATGAGTTTCCAATCCACGCAACTTAAAAGCACATAGCTCCCAGTGGCTCCCTAAAATCGGAAGGAAGAGCGCGTTCCAGACGGCCGCAGAAGCGCATTTGGAAGCGCACAATGGTCGATGTTTAGCCAAAAGCCGCTGCGAGGATGACCACAGAGTTTGCGTGATGGTGATGCTCCATGATGGGAACAGCAAGGTATCGTGGTTCATTTGCGGCAAGCACCTCGTGTACAATGAGCGCGACTTTACACACAGGCAATGATGTGGCCGAGCAGGCTCAACTCTGCTCAGCTTCATCGTCCTCATCGTCACGCTGCAGCCAAACACCGTGGCAGGGAATCGAGCTCAGGTCGCCGGACTTGCAGGGTGGTGCGCTAACCATGGCGCCACCCACCCCTCCGCTCACACACACACACACACGGCTGCACGTGAATACAAATATATATAAATATCCCTTTGTGGCCGCTCAAAGAAGCTTCGCAGAGTTGTTTCAAGTTTGCACGCAGCCTCCGCCCGATGACAGACTACTCCACACCGCGCAAGCGACGTCACCGACGCGCGCTCGTTCGCTCACCCGCTCGTTCGCGTGCCTTGCGAGGCCATCCAGCCACAAATCGTTCCACACCAACGCGGGCACAAAGTTTTTTTATCCGCCCACTGATCTAAAAGCGTGAGTTCCACCACCCCCCGCCCCGTTGAGTAATGGACGGTGGCGATTCCGTGCTCTCCGTGCAGAGCAGAGGAGGTCGGCTGGGCTGGACTCGCTCGCCCGAGTGCTGCTCGTGGGTATCTGTTCACAAACGCGTCCCCTGGGCCTCCTCCTAGGTCGACCCGGCCTTAAAAAAAAATATTTTTTTCTTTGAAACGCCCGGCTGCGGTGGTGCCAAAAACACCGGCGGCGGGAAGACGAGCGCCCCCTCGGCTCTGCTCGAAAAAGGCTCATGCTGACACCGTGCCCCACCCCCCTCTTCCCCCACCGCCCCCACCCCCCTCTTCCCCCACCGCCCCCACCCTCGTGTCGCCGTGCCACACGAGGTAGGTGCTCGCGCAGAGCACTTGGCCCCCTGCAGTCTGTTCAGGCTATGTGGTGGGGGGGGGGTGGGGGCAGTCTTTGTATGCTTAGGTGTGATTCATTGCACAATGTGCTAACCGCAGCACCGCCACTCCCACAAACACGCACAGATTTTCTGCATATAGTGCATATAAATAAGCAAGCACACGTTAACGAAAATGTAAACTGTTTAAAGAAATGAAGCAGGACACGTCACGGCGAGTAGGGATGATGGTTGTCGGTCAAGAACAACGAACCAAATTTTGATTTAAAGCTTTCGTGATTGCAGGGATTCATATTCTTGGTTCTTTCGGTAAAGTCACCACGTAGAAGGGAAACAATAAAATAATAAAAATATAAAACAATAAAATTCTCACCGTGGCACCAAACGAAATTCTCACGACGGTGAGAATTTTATCGTTTTTTATTATTTATTATTTTATTGTTTCCCTTCTACGTGACTTTACCGAAAGAACCAAGAATATAATAAACGAACCGGCCGGCGTGCAACGTTGGACGGGCGTTGGGCCCAACGTTGAGCTCAAACCGTTGCACGCGTACTTTGGGACGGAGGGTCAGGCGAGAAAAAGGAACACGGCAGACAGGACGTGGCACCAAACGAGACGGAGCGACGAAATCAGCTCGTGCGTGTGCGGGCGACGCCAGGCGGATCGATAAATCGCACAAACCAAGAGACGTGGCTACAGGTTGTGGGGAGGGCCTATCATCTAGCAGTGGATTGATCATGACAGATGATGATGATGGTTGTGGTGGTGGGGTGCCAAGGTATGCAGGAGGTCGTGGGTTCGATCCTGACCCTGATGCCTGCCGTATATATTTGAAGTTTGCATGTCTCTCTCCCCGTGGTCGCGTGAATTTTTCTCCAGGTCCTCCGGTTTATGTCTCCCGATGATGATGACAGTATTTGGCTACTCCTATAAATTACCACGTGACGATAAGCCACTCAGTCGAGCTATAATGTGCGATCGCCCGGTCGCTTCTGACGAAGAGCTATAATATATACACATAAAAATCTCAGTGGGCGCCTTAACTGGTTAAACATTTTTTTTTTAAATAGTGAACAGTGAACAGTTTCAAAACAAGACGGAGCCTCGTACCGGTTGCGGGAGGCCAACCGCTCGCGCTGAGCAGCAGCTGCAGCAGCAGGGCCTGAAGCAGTCTCCAGCCGGCCATCGTGAACCCACGCGGGACGTCGTCAGCAGGAGACGGAGGAGTCGGGCATAGCGCGGAGTGCGTCCGCGTCACCCGAAGCATGCGACCTCTGACCCCACCCCGGCAAGGCGTTGCTGGAGACGTTGAGGCCGTTGAGGTCTCAGGACATGGTCAGTTGAACCCTGTGGTGGAGACGAGGGAGGGGTAGACAGTCCGGTCACCATTGGCGTTACAGTCGCCGTTGCCGTCGAGATCATCATCATCAGCAGCATCGCCATCATCGTCCGGTACACCACCCGCTGTGGTCCTGTCTCCGATTAGCAAGCACCCCTCGGCTAGGTACGGCGCAAAAAAAATAAGTTCAGCGTACGTGCGTACGTACGTGTATATACCTCCTCCAAAGGTCTATTGCCAGCGACCCGTGACGAAAGAATCCCTTGCAAAATCAAGTCATCAGCGGGTCACCGCGCCTTCAAGCGGTGGTGCAGACGGGCAAGAAACCAACTTGCCGCACTGCCTGCTTTTCTACAATCGGCTCGCGCGTTTCCCTCCACGCTAAGCGCCGCAACACGTGGGGCCCAAACCGTGTTGCGCGCTGCTCACTGCCAGGCGCCTCTGAGTCGTGGCCATTCGCACAGCCTGCCGTCAAGTCGCGCGTGCGTGTCGCCCCCGGGGAGGACGGAGGAATGACGGGACGAATGAACGGGACCGACCGTAAAGGAATGAATGGGGGAGGGAGGGAGGTGGGCCGAATGATGAACGAAAAGAATTAAACGAGACGCACAAAACGGGACGAACGGGGGGACGAGTGAAGGAGACGAACGGGACGGGACGAAACGGAGCTTCGGCATCGCAAAGGCGATCGGGGCCGCGCGCGGGGAGCGAGAACGCGCACGAGGCGGAACGGCGGCGCGCGTCCGGAGACTCGTCGGTAATTACGCTCGCAAATAAACACACACACACACGGCGGCGGCGGAGACGGCGGCGGGGGGATTTTGAGATTGTATCGGCGCGGGGGGAAAACACAACCACCGCGACCGCAACGGCTTCGTCATCAACAATAACAACAAACAAACCGCGCGATTTCGAGAGCGGCGACAGAGAGTGGCGGGCGCAGAACCCGAGAGCAGCGAAAGCTCAAGGCGACCCAAGTAGCTCAAGGAGGACGGGGGGTTGGGGGGGGAGGGCCCGGATTGATTGATTGCAAAGGTAGGAGTTGAATGAAGCGTTAGCTCGAGCTCATTATCATTGACTTTGCGACCCAGCCACACTGGGCATCTGTGAAAAGGAGCTTCATAGCTCATCGGATTCCTCCTGCAGTCTAAATGAAGACCCCCGATGATTCGGAGATCCCAGTGAGCATAACATGCCAATGAAAATAATACGGGAAATTAATCCCAGTCTCGCCTGTATCTCTCTTCTCTCATCTCACGACACCTCTTTTGTCGTGTCTGCATCTCTCTCATCCCAACGACGTCTCTGTTCGCTGCGTGCATCTCTCTCGTGTTGTATACATCTCTTATACAATCTCGCGACGTCTCGATCTGTTGCATACATCTCTCATTATTACACGACGTCTCTAGCTGTTGTTATACATCTCTTATATCATCTCACAAAGTACCGTATCAATTGGAACAGGGCGGCGGGTGGTGGGTAACGTATACACATAATTTCGGCTTCGAACCCCCAATGGCCCAGAACAGGCCACCGTCACCACCGCCCGTTACAATGGAGCCACTGACCACCAGCAAACCCGGTGGCAGCTATTTAAGCTTCCGTCTCAGCTTAAATAACAAGGCGCTAAACACGGTACATTTTTGCTTGTGTAGTTTTCATAAGGCACGGCAGCAGAAGGCAAATGGAAGTGTCTCCGTGACTGAAGTGGAAACCAGACTTATAACCGTAGAGGCTTTTCGTTAAGTCAACACACGCACGTTCTCTCTCGCGCGCGCGCTCACGCACACACACACAAAGACAAATATCCCCCGTATAGCCTCTTTACAGACTGTTAGGGCAAGTGCTTTTAGCGAGTAGCACCGACCAAAGTCGGCAAGGCGCACGAGGGGGCGGGTGGCCAACATCACGCGTGGCTGCGTTTGTCTCCCGAGTGGCGATGTTTACTACACACCGCACCAGGTACTCATTTCAGGCTGAGTCGACCTAGGGGTGGCCCCGGGAACCGGTTCAAATAATCGTCACTGGGTGTTGGCCGTGAGCGGGAATCGAACCCGGGTCGCCAGGTTCATAGCGCAGCGTAGCGCTAACCACTACACTACCGCTCCCCGCACAACAACAACAACAACCGCCATTCGCCACTAAGTGGCGGTGACGTCACCACGGCGCTTGTGCCAGGCTATGTGCACACACACACAGTGACACACGCGCGCTCACACACATTCACACACTCAAACACACACACGTGCTCACACACATTCACACACTCAAACACACACAGTGACACACACACACGCTTACACACATTCACACACTTACTCACACACACGCGCTCACACACATTCACACACCCACTCACACACATGCTCACACACTTACTCACACACACAGTGACACACACACACTCACACACGCGCTCACACACATTCTCACACACACACACTCTCACTCACACACAGTGACACACACACACACTTACACACACACTGACACACACGCACGCCCGCACACTCACTCACACACACAGTGACACACACACACTTACACACATTCACACACGCGCTCACACACACTCACACACCACTCACACACGCGCTCACTCACACACACAGTGACACACACTCACACACATTCACACACACACTCACACACGCTCTCACACTCACACACACAGTGACACACACACTCACACACTCTCACACACACACTCACACACACAGTGACACACACACACAGTGACACACACACACTCACACACATTCACACACACACATATTCACACACACACACAGTGACACTCACACACTCACACACACACGCACGCCCGCACACAGTGACACACACACTCACACACACTCTCACTCACACACACACTCACACACACATATTCACACACACGCAGTGACACTCACACACTCACACACACGCGCACGCCCGCACACTCACCGCGGTTTCACGGCAGCCGCGGTGATGTCAGCGAGCGACTATTCTGGTGTCGTGGGCCGACACGGCACCTGCCCGGCTGCCCTTTCCGTCTCGAGAGTCACCGTTCGTGTTATTTAAAGCAACGCATGTGACTCAAAATTTAGGCCGAGTCTACCTAGGGGAAGCCCAAACATAGCTCAGACGCAAATTTGGGCAACAGTCCCGAACCCCTCCCCGCTACTCCTCCCCCACCGCTGTTGATTCATAAACTCGGGAGCGAGATGACGGCAGAGATACTCAGTTAAAGACGCAGCGAGGTGACAGGAGAGGTGCACGTCTGAACTTCTTTCGCACCGTGCTATTCGGGAGGTGCGGCGAAAATCGGAGGAGGCGCAGTATCCGTCAACGACCCTCTGTTTCAAGGATATATACAGGTAGTCCCCGACTTACGGCGGTCAGACTTACGCAATTTTCGACTTACGACGGGGGTCGTAACGCATCTCCATCGTAAGTCGGGGACTACCTGTATTTTATTTGTGAATGAACGGCAGGCGCCGTGTCACTCATTCCAATTCTCGTTCCCGGGGGGGGGGGGGGGGCGGGGAGAGGGAATAGTTCAAAAAGGCAGATTAGATGGACGCCTTCGGTTTACTTGACTCTGAACGACGGCGCCGACAAACCAATCACTTGGGGGGCATTCGGGCCGACCTTCCGCTGCAAAGGCTACGAGCTGGACGTGTTGCAAGGCAGCGAGAGTGCGTCACAGTACGGGGGGGAGGAAGGGAGGGAGGGGGGTTGGCGACGCTGGCTCCGTGCGGCTCCTCCAAGCGAGTCGCCGCTTTTGCGAGAACGCCACGCGCCCGGGCGGGACCCCAATTCACCCTCCGAACAGCATCACCGACGGAGCTCCCGGAGTCGGGCAATGCAGGCCCCCCCCCCCGTCCGGTCACCCTTCGGGTCGCGGCGTTCTACCCCCCCACTCCCCACTCCCCCACCCCCAATTCCGCCGCTTCCCCCCGGGGGTTGACGGCACGCTGCCCGATGGTCGTGGGGACGCGGCGCGAGTCATTGGCACGACCAAGGCCCTCCTGGGGGGGCCGAATCCCACGCCCGCGCCCCCGCCCCCTACCCCGTTGCCGCCCCGAGGTGGCTATTCATCATCGGCGGGAGGGGGATTAATCCGGAGAAGCGACACGAGTCGTTAAAAATCAATTACCCCAGTTAATATTGCAGGTGTCCCGGAGCAAGGTCCGTGCTGATGCGAATTAAATGGGCAGCGTGGCAGCGTGGCGTTTTGGTGAGCGGCTCATCCCGGCGCTCAATCAAAAGCGAGAGAGAGAGAGAGAGAAACGCGGGATGAAAAGATCCGGCGGCCGGGCAGCCGTCCGACGACGAGGAGGAGGAGGAGGGACGCGTCGACCGAGAGAAGAAGAACGTCTCTCGCTCTCCATCTCTCGCGTCCGCGGGGCTTGACGTCTCACTCGATGCTTTCCCGGAACGCCCGCTGCCAGGCTCGCTTGGAGCATGGATAATTATTTGCGTAAGGCACTAACCGCTGGAGTGCAAAGCACGAGAGATGCGTTTCTCGGATTCTAAAGTGAATAGATATTTATGTTTTAAGATATTTTTTTAAAAAAAAATAATTCTGAATTTTTTTTGCTTATTTGGGAATTTGGCATCTCGTACATGACGTTATATATATTTTTCAGCGTGTTCGGTTTTCGCAAAAAAGCGACTTCGCGACAATTCTTGGCAGGAAAAACAGAGTAAGTGACGTTGTATTCCGGATGTCACTTCCATTTTTGGGAAGAATCCGTCATCAAAAAAATGTCATGATCTGGTTTCACATTTTTTTTTAAAACGGATTTTTCAGAAAAATCTGAATCACTCCCCTTGCCAATGTCACCGACACGCTGCTACTTTCACCAACGTCTGCGTACAGTACCGAGAACTACCGAGCCAAACGAAGGCTGTAGGCACCCCGAGTGAAAAATAAAACTCTAAAACTACAGCAGGGGGAGAGATAAACAAGGTGTGCCTGCATTGGCCGTCTCGGGTTTTTTTTTTGTTTCGCCTTTATTTCTATTTGTCAAGCGGCAATAGCGAGACCGGGTTCGCAATAACAGCGAATGGCATTTACATTTACGTTTTTTACGACGAAGGCAGTAAGTAACATGTCCAGGAACGCCGCCAACGGTGGCGTGACGATACCCTGCGCAGCACGCCGGACTTGCAACGCAGAGGGTGTCACCGCTTCGATACGATTCCATCTCCCGGCGTGTGAAGCAAAATCAACGGTGTGAGTTTCTCAAATACTGCCCGCCGCCTCTCCACCCCCCCCCCCTCCCCCACCCACCACCACCTCTGTAACAGCCGTGTGGCCGGCGTGGAAGAGTAGGCCAAGTACACTCCACAAGGAGGGAGGGGGGGGGGGCTCACAGCTGCCCCCCTAGCTGGTAGTCCTTTCCGCCAGCAGTGACGTGGCGAGCGAACTGCAGGGCCGATGCTGTGCCAACCTCCGCGTAAATAAAACTGCCCGGCTTTCAATCTTGATCTGAAGCTTTCGTGTGACTGCAGGGATCCATACGTAGGCCTACTTCGGCAGCTGTTTTTTGTTGTTGTTCCCCTGCTGTGGTTGTCCCACCTGACGACGATTGCCCATGTTGCGATCGAAACGTCGTGATCTATTATTATTTTTCCCCCCGACGTGACTTTACTGAAAGAACCGAAACAAAAAAAAAGACTTCAAGGATCGTAAAAAAAGGCCTCGGCGGTTGTCACGCACGCGCTGCGGCGGCGGCGGCGGTGTCTGGCGCGGTGCTGTCCACACGCTCGGCCCCGCAAAGCGGAAGGTCGGCGAGGTTCAACGACTCAAGACAATCGTGGGTGGGTGGGTGGATGGGCCGCGGGGTGGCGGGTCAATAAAACGAGGACGACTTTCGTGGGGAAGTCAACAAGTTTCTTGCTATGGAGACACTGGTCCGCTCCACCACCCCCGCCGCCCTTCCTCTCCCCCGTCACGGGAATGTGGAGTTGCCACCGTTGTCTCAGGGCAGCCGAAAGGAGTTGAACACCGTGCCAAATACTCTTTGGTTCTTTCGGTAACGGGGCGCTTGTTGTGCTGCGCCCGAAACGTCGTGATTTATTTTATTTTACACCCGCGCGACTTTACCGAAAGAACCGAAGAGTATGGATTCCTGCAGTCACGAAAGCTTCAAATCAAGACTGTGCCCAATGCTCGTTCGAAGCACAGATATACTTTGATCTGCATATTAGTAGTAATAATAATAATTATTAAAAAAAAAGGTCAAGGCGCAGCCCTGCAAGTGCCCGCTAAGTGATGCGCGGAGCAACCTCCACTAGAGGGCCATCCTAACAGAGCCGCTCTCCAGGATACGTTTGCGTATTCGCGTAAGCTGCCCAGACGACGGCGTCTTGGAGATGTTGGGAGCCACCCACATTTTACCCTACCAAACACGAAAACCTGTCCATCAACTACAGTGTATGCCCATTGACGCTGCTGCTGATGCTGTGTGGGCGGGCAGTCAATAATAAAGCACCCCTTGAGAGCGGCTCGAACGCAATGTTTGCACGGCGGGTTTTAGTTCCCTGGCACGGATAAAACCTGACCCCCGCAGGTGCAAGGGGCTCACGCAAACGGCGGCGGCCACGTGTTTCCAGGCTGCGTGGTGAGTCACGGTGAATTCTGTGGTCTGGTGTGCCCATAGGCCGCTTGACTAACCCAGCCAGCCGCCATCACCGGGTTTACAGACGCAGGAAAACTTAAACCGGGCGAGGTGTTAACTACCTCGCCCGGTATACAGGAGGTCGTGGGTTCGATCCCGACCAACTCTGACAATGCCTGTAGAGTTGGAATTTGTATGTTCTCCCCGTGGTCGTGTGGATTCTTCCCCGGGTCCTCTGGCTTGTCAAAGTATTTGGCTGCTATAAATGTCCACGTAACGATGGGCCACTTCGCTGAGCTATCATCTGTGGCCAGGTCGCTTTTAAAAAAAAGAGCGATACAGCTGCGTGGGCCTTACCTGGTAAAATACAAATGCGTTTTTAGTTTTAGTTTAAAATCAGCTCCATCATCATCGTCATCATCCCCATCAGCCACCGATCAATCCACAGCTGGACTCACTTGCAAATGCGATTTCATCCTTAGCACCCGCGTATCGATAGTTCAATTTCGAACGTGCAATTTAGAGGGACTGTGTTGTCTTTGTGCGGTCTGGGATTGTTCTTGCCGTTGTTTTGCTGCTTGGGATTGGGTGTGCTTATGAAATTAATAACGTATATACTTAATCTATTTTATATATGTTTGACTGATTTGCTTACTTCCCCTATCGGTTTTTTTCCCGCATTTTTTGCTGCTGCAACGTTCTGAGCTGCCCCTAAAGTGTTATCTTTTGAAGTCAGTTTATTTATTCTATTAAGCTTCTCCTTCTCTCCGAGCCTTTCCTTATCCTTATTCTAACAAGGCGCCCTGAGACATTCGTGGAAGGCACCCTACACATAAACGTAACCTATTATTATCCGTGAAAAGAAGAGCTTAATGGCTCATCGGATTTCTCCCGGGATAAATACAAATTCAGATTCCGGCCACGATGTGTCCTGCCCAAGGCCACTTTTATTAATGGTTGTGACGATGTCATTAACCTGCGCCTGTTCTCTAATCCACGCATTTCTATTTCTGTTTAACACGTGGTTGGGTTTCGAGACCAATATCATCCATAATATGGGTTTTTTTGGGTTAGGTCTCTCAGTGTACCTGTTTCCACGCTTCGTTGCGCACTTTTCGTTTCAATCAACTTATTCACATCGCGATTGTGCCCCTTCACATGAACAATTTAACAATTTTCCAAAAGGGAATGTATTCTCGTCAACAGCTGCCATCCTTCGCTGTGAATTATTCGTTATTTTGAAAGCGGCGTCCAAACAAAAAAACAACTCTCTGTGATTGGTCGGAATCTGTCACATGTAGTGCCCCGGTTATAAGTATCTGTGATTGGTCGGAATCTGTCACATGTAGTGTCCTGGTTTATAAGTATCTGTGATTGGTCGGAATCTGTCACATGCGGCTCATTTCAACTTAAAAGCTCAATCGCAGCGTCCTAATCGCATTTGACAAACTATAAAGCATGTCTTTTTTTTCATCCCGTTTTCAGAGTAAGATAAGATTGATTTTTTTTTAAGTGACGCAGCATTGATGTAGAAAAATTACATTTGACAGCCCAATTTGAATCCACTGCTGGGTGAATATCTCTCCCCCGCCCCCCCCCCCAATGCCAGTCACGGAGGGGGCTGTTTGCCGGTACTTGACCATGCTGGTGTCACAGTATGGGTCCGATAAAGATTGGGGTGGGAGGGCATGGGTGGGAGGGCATGGGTGGGATGGCAATGGGTGGGATGGCATGGGTGGGAGGGCAATGGGTGGGATGGCAATGGGTGGGAGGGCATGGTTGGGCCCCCCAACGTGAGCCATGCCGGTGAGCCAAGCTCAGGCCACGACGGACGCGATGCCATTCTGAACCAGGGCCCCGAATCCACGTCGCCAACACTCAGGTGGGGGTCTCAACGCGAACGACGAGACCGCCCGCGGCGCTCGCGACATCCAGAAGGGACGACGTCGTCCGGGACCCTTCGATAACACCCCTTTTGGTTATTTCGGTAAAGTCACGGAGAAAGAAATTAAATTAAATCATAATAGAATACGACGTTTCGATTGCAACACAAGCAACCATCGCCAGGTACAAATGAATGTGAAAACAAACAATAGTAAACTTGGAAATACAATGCAATGCAACACAGAGAGTCGGCCAACACAAGAGTCAACACCCCGGCCTGGTTGATTAACGTTCTTCCAAAAGATTGCTAAATTTGAGAGAGAGAGAGAGAGACAAAACATAGACACGGAGACACACAGACAGACACACAAGCAGAGAGAGACACACACACAGAGACAAAAAACCTTCGATAACAGGTTAACACGGAGGCTTTCGCGACCAATATCATCCATAGCAGGTTTTTTATGTTTTGTTAGATCGCATAAATATATAAATGTGTCGCCTGATGAAGCTGGTTGTAATTACTGGCGAAACGTCGTACTCGGATTGTAAATGTTGTGGCTTGGCTCTCCAACACACCGGTGTGCTGTACTAGTATACTACACTATACACTAGTGCTGTACTAGTGACGAATTGGCCACGTTCTGTTTACGTGACAACCCTTACTAGTTGGCTGTGTCGGGTGGTGGCGGGTCTTAGCGACACAGTTATACATTTACGCCTTTGATAACAGTTGACGAAGCAAAAATACTCGGGTAAAAACCCAAAAAAAATCAATCTGAACCGCTAAACGCATGAAGCGCAGGTAAATGAGTTACGGAACTCAATTAACCGGGCAGAAAAAAAAACACGAACGATAATAAGTAGGAAAAAAAAGATAATGAATAGCGTGGGGCGACCCCACTGAATCGCGTTCCGACGCGACCCTGGGACAGCGACTCGCCGGGGGTGGGGTGGAGGGGGGGACAAAGGGAGCCCCCCCCCTCCCCCCCCGACAGCTGCGGGGCTCCGCGCTTGGCGCTCGGATGCGACGCACCGTGAATGCAATTCCGTTCTCTCGCTCTCTCTCTCTCTCTCTGCCTCCCCCGGGTTTTTGTGCTCCTCGTCTTTGTCCCGAATGCCAAGAAAGCTTAGCCTCGCGCCGGATTGTGAGTTGCAGTGCGCTGGGGCCCGGGCACGCACGCGCGTGCCCAGGATGAACGCGGCTGGCTGCGTACGGCGCCAAAGACGTTCAACGTGCACGCACTGAGAACCCGCTCGGAAGCCGAGTTCGACTCCCGCGCGGGGGCCCAACATCGCTGGTGGATATCTAAACTGCTGCTTCTGGGCCTCCTCCCCCCCTCCCCCTCCCTCCCACCGCCTCCCCCCCCCAAGATCAACCCAGCCTCCAGTAGAAAAATCACAAGCGCTTCATACCACTCGGGAGAGACGAAGGGGAGGCTGGCCACAAGCATCCAGGCAACATCATAACTGCTCAAAGCTCATGAAAGGGTGCCGTGATGAAACCTCACCGATGGAGTGGCGGGGGGAGGGGAGGTCAAGGGACATGCCGGAGGATGGACGTCAGGTTTTGGCTGACGGGAGGGCGACGGTACAATCCCACAGTGGGACCGAACCAGGCCATGTGGGTTAACGGTGTTAATGCCAACAAACACACACCCGCCCCTACCCTACAGCCTACATAGCCTGTTGGGGCAAGTTCTGTTCGCGACAGCTTATTAAAAGGCCGGCACGGCACCACGAGGGAGTGGCGTGGCCCGGGCCACCTTTGTCTCTCCCCGATACTGATGTCTCTTTACGCACGCCCACAACAGGTGTTCATTTAAGGTCGAGTTGACATAACCGAGTACCTACAAAGACAAAGATCCCGCCGTGTGACCTTACCAGACTGTTGGGGCAAGTGCTGCTCGCGAACACCGATGTTAGGCCGAACGGTACAGGAGGGGGTGGGTGGCCAGCACCATGCCCGACCGCCTTTGTCTCTCTCGTGGCAATTGTTTACACACCACAACCAGGTCCTAATTTGAGGCCGAGTCGACCGAGGAGAGGGCCCAGGACCGGTTTAAATAATCGTCACTGGTGTTAGCCGTGAGCGGGAACTGAACTCAGGTAGCCGGGTTCATGGCGCAGCGCGCTAACCACTACAGTGTGGGGAGCGGTGGTGTAGCGGTTAGCGCTACGCTGCGCTACGAATCTGGCGACCCGGGTTCGATTCCCGCTCACGGCCAACACAACCAGTGACGATTATCTGAACCGGTCCTGGGCCTCCCCTAGGTCGACTCGGTGCGGTGCGTAGTAAACATCGCCACTGGGGAGACAAAGGCGACCGGGCGTGGTGTTGGCCACCCACCCCCCTCGTGTGCCGTGCCGGCCTTCATAGGTGGTGCTCGCTAACAGCACTTGCCCCTACAGTCTGTGACGGCTACACGGGGGATCTTTGTCTTTGTCCCCTACACACACATGCGAACACACGCAGGTGCGCATACACATAAACACACAAGTTCCCCAACCCCCCTCCCGTGTATAGCCCGAAAAGACTTTGGGGGCAAGTGTTGTTAGCGAGCAACTACGAAATGGCACATTGAAGAGCGGGTGGGTGGACCGATTCAGATGTTGGTCATTAGCGTTCGCAGACGCTGGCGCTAACCACTGTGCCACCGCTCCCCGCAACAATGAGCAACACACAAACACAACAAACCAATTTTAAAACCCCGTGTAAAAGAAACCTGTACACAGTCGTCTCATTGTCCTGCTAATGGGCACAATTTTGACCCTTGACTCACAGCGAGGCTACAACAAGCAGTATAATGATGCGATTATTAACACACAATGCAGATCCACCCCCATAAAGCCTTAATGGAATTTTTTGGGGCAAGTGCTGTTAGCGAGAAGCACCTATGAAGGCCGGCACTGCGCACGAGGGGGCGGGTGGCCAGCATCACGCCCGGCCGCCTTTGTCTCTCCAAGAGGCGACGTTTACTACACCTCGCACCAGGTACACATTTTGAGGCCGAGTCGACCTAGGTGAAAGCCCGGGACCGGTTCAGATAAAATCGTCACCGGTGTTGGCCCGCGAGCGGGAATCGAACTCGGGTCGCCGGGTTCAGCAATTTACCCCAAAATCCGGTGACATTTTACACCGGGGAGAGGCGTCTTTGTACAGGGCGATCCATTCACAGATACCCCACCGATTTCAAATGATGCCTCTCCTCCTTACCTCTCAGGCGGGTGATGGAATACACCGCGAAAGTGACGGGCTCGCTCCCCCCCCCCCGCCCACCCCCCCCATCTCACGCAGGAGAGTGGTAAAGGATTTAATGAGTCCACCGAGGTCGCTGGGAAGGAGACGCGTCGGTGCTTTGACAACGTTACTTTCTCTATCACGCCTGGCAGTTATTTTAGTGGGGTAGCTGTAAATTGATCGCCTTGCACAACAAAGATCGCCCGTATAGCCCTTAAGAGACTGTTGGGGGTGGGGGGGGGGGTAATGCCGTTAGCGTCCGCCTATGAAGGCTGGCACGGCACACAAGGGGGGTTGAAGGAGGGAGGTTGTGGCCCAGAGCCACGCCCGGCCGCCTTTGTCTCCCGAGTAGCAATGTTTCACGCACTCATTTCAGGAGGAATCGACACAGCAGAGGTCGTCACGTGCATCCAATAATCACGCCTTGGCTATGTGGCGGTGCGAAAAAGAAGTTGGACATCCGAACATGCAACGATGCTTTTCGTGAACGGGAATCTAACTTGGGCCACCGGGTTGTTAGTGCAGCGCGAATTCATCACCACCCAGCCGCCTCCCGCAAGACCAAGATCCCCCGTATAGCTTTAAAAGGCTTTTTGTGGCAAGTGCCGTGAGCAAGCACCTACGAAGGCCGGCACGGCACGCGAAAGGGGATGGGTGGCCAGCGAGACACCCGGGCCCGCCTTTGTCTCCCGGAGTGGCGGTGTTCGCACATCGCAGCATGGTACTCGTTTTGAGGCCGAGTCCACCTAGGGGAGGCCCGGGTACCGGTTCGCCGGGGAATCAAAACTCGGGTCACCGCGTTTGTAGCGCAACACGCTCACCGTTACGCTTCCTCTGCCCGCAACACGCACGCAGTCACACCGACAGATATGATGCGAGAGCCACACGCGCGGGTCACGCATGTACAACACGCATGTACAACACGCATGTACAACAGCCACACCACAAACACAGGTACACATGCACGCGACACACAGATCTACAACAAGCCACACCACAAACACAGGTACACATGCACGCGACACACAGATATACAACAGCCACACCCCAAACACAGGTACACATGCACGCGACACACAGATACACAACAAGCCACACCACAAACACAGGTACACATGCACGCGACACACAGATCTACAACAAGCCACACCACAAACACAGGTACACATGCACGCGACACACAGATATACAACAAGCCACACCACAAACACAGGTACACATGCACGCGACACACAGATACACAACAAGCCACACCACAAACACAGGTACACATGCACGCGACACACAGATCTACAACAAGCCACAACCACAAACACAGGTACACATGCACGCGACACACAGATCTACAACAAGCCACAACCACAAACACAGGTACACATGCACGCGACACACAGATCTACAACAAGCCACAACCACAAACACAGGTACACATGCACGCGACACACAGATCTACAACAAGCCACAACCACAAACACAGGTACACATGCACGCGACACACAGATCTACAACAAGCCACAACCACAAACACAGGTACACATGCACGCGACACACAGATCTACAACAAGCCACAACCACAAACACAGGTACACATGCACGCGACACACAGATCTACAACAAGCCACACCACAAACACAGGTACACATGCATGCGACACACAGATCTATAACAAGCCACACCACAAACACAGGTACACATGCATGCGACACACAGATCTACAACAAGCCACACCACAAACACAGGTACACATGCATGCGACACACAGATATACAACAAGCCACACCACAAACACAGCTACACATGCACGCGACACACAGATCTACAACAAGCCACACCACAAACACAGCTACACATGCATGCGACACACAGGAGCCACACTGGACGCGCTCACGGACACCTGCACGTTGGACCCAACGCCCTGGGGCCTCAGAGGTCCCCCCCTTAAACGGCGCGTCAGGGGACACGCGGGCCCGTGCCGAGACGGCCGCAACGGCGCGGGATCTGTGATCGCGAGGGCGCGGGGCCCTAGCCCGTCCCACGGCACCGGCAACGCCAAACATTCCCTGGGCAAGAAGGCCGGCGGGCGCAGCCACGCAATCGGCACGCACGGAACGGGCGGAACAAAAGCGTGGCGGGGAATTTTCTGGGAGGAGGCGGACGAGGAGGGAGGAGGAGGAGGATGATGAATGCCTGCTTCTGCGACGGCGCTTTCAAGGGCACAGAGGGGGGTCTTGGGGCGAGATGTTAACTGCATCGCCCGGTACGCAGGAGGGTCGGTAGGTTCGATCCCGACCCTTGCGACGCCTGTATATCTGGAGTTTGCATGTTCTCTCTCCCCGTGATCGTGTGGATTTATCTCCGGGTCCTACGGCTTTTCCCTCACTCGCGTACAGTATTTGGCTGCTATAAATTTCCACGTGACGAAAAGCCACTTCGTTGAGCTACCAATTGTGACCGGATCGCTTCTGCAGCTCACATAGCTCAGTGGGGCCTTGCCTGGTAAAGTAAAAATCGATTAGTTTTGTAGTTAAGCTCAACCATAGCAGACCATGCTGGACTGCAAACCCTGGACTCCAACCGTCTCCTGATCCAAAATCCCAGATGGAGTTCAAGATCCAATCCCAGGACGGATGAAACGGTTTATAAAGCCTCTCCAAAAAAAAAACCCTTTCGACAAGTTTTGTGAAACAGGATATATGTATAAAAAAATGCACGTGCCTTTTATAACGTGCCAAATTAATGCGTGGAGTGGTGGCGCAACGGTTAGCGCACTGCGCCATGACCCCATCGACCACGGTTTGATAAAAAAAAAAATTTTTAGTTACAACTGTTATTCCTGAGTTCGGTATTTCGGCAGAATTTTTTTTTTATTCAAGAACATTTCTTGCAAACAATGGCAATGACGGAACAACATTTGGTGAAAACTGACGGTACGAATTTTGTGGATCTCACATTGTACGGCACAGTTCGGAATCGGAATCTTTATTTATACTGGAGAAATCCGATGAGCCGTGAAGCTTTTCACAGAATGTCCAGCAGTTTGACAAATACCCAGTAGTATTGTCATGTCACAGCAACCAAAGTAGCTTGGCCTATTCTCCCACGCTGGCCAGGCGTATTGGAAGCAACGCGTGTTACCCACACTTTACCCCACAGCACCCGGACCTGCCGACCGACCAAAATGCGGTGAACTCATTTTTATACTGCTGGGTGGACAGAGGGGGAGCAGAATGGAAAAAAAAAACTAACTCCCGGGAGATGGAATCGAACCGGCGACCTCTGGATTGCAAGTCCAGTGTGCTGACCGTTACACTGCAGCAACAACAGCCCTTGTTGGAGATTATTAACAGATTCAAAAGTCCAAAATCCAAAGGGCAATCCGTATTCCAGTGAGCGGGCATGGACTATCTCTCTCATCATCTCCACTAACAGCCCTGCAAAAGCTGTGGAAGTTCCACATTCCCACCGCAGAGGGGCCAAGCCCACTGATAAGAGGACCGCTGCCAACTTAGAACAAAGGCCTTGCTAATGGCCAGTGTGAGATGTTAACTACCTCGCCTGGTACGCAGGAATGCGTGGGTTCGATCCCGACGCCGACGCCTGTTTATTTTTGGAGTTTGCGTTGAGAGCGTTCGGCTGCTATATATTTCTACACGCGATAAGCCACTTCTCGTTGAGCCGTCATTCGCGGTGGCCAGGTCACTTCTAGAAAAAGAGCTACATAGCTCAGTGGGCCTTACCTGGTGAATTAAAAGTGGTCAAGTAAACAGTGTCAATTACAGAAACCTGACCTCCATTTCCAAACAGATGTGTGCCGTATCTCGAAGGAGCTCTCGCGCGCGTGTAAATCAACCACTGAGCATGTGCAAGCTTGGATGCTGCGTTGTGCGCGTACAGCCTGCGTTCATGGCGAGCGGCGGTGTAGCGGTTAGCGCTACGCTGCGCTACGAACCCGACGGCCCGGGTTCGATTCCCGCTCACGGCCAACACCGGTGACGATTATCGAGAAACGGTCCCGGGCCTCCCCTAGGTCGACTCGGCCTCAAATGAGTACCCGGTGCGGCGTGTAGTAAACATCGCCACTGGGGAGACAAAGGCGGTCGGCCGTGGTGCTGGCCACCCACCCCCCTCGTGTGCCGCGTCGGCCTTCATAGCTGCTCGCTAACAGCACTTGCCCCAACAGTCTGTTAATGCTATACGGGAGACCTTTGTCTTTGTACACCCCGTGTACGTGTACTGTGTATATACACACAGACACGTCTGTGTGTGTATATACATAGGTGGGTAATGCCTATGCACGCACGCCTTGGACCAAATTACCAGCAGTGAGTCCGATCTCGGCAAAAATCTAAGCAGCCTTAAGCCTGGAGAGTGCTGAAAATGGGTGCCGATGCTGGGCTATGTGGCGGGGCAGCAGACTGCAGCGCAGCAAACTCCGTTGTTGTACCGTACTTCCAATGCTCCGGTGTCTATGCCACCCCCCCCGGCCCCCCGCCCCCCCGCCCCCCGCCGCCACCAACTGGCTCGCCAGGTAGAAGGCGGGACGGCAAAAACGCGCGCTCCAACCGTTTAGATTGATTGCATGGGATAGAGCGTTTCCCCCTCGCACGCGTCCGTTTTCTCCGGTCGCTCCCGTAGTTCTCGGACATGGAAACCCCCCCCCCCCCCCCCCACTAATTAATTGGCCAATAACCCCTTCATGTATATATATAGGTGGACGGCAGAGCAATGGGTGCCGTGTGCCGTGTGCCGTGTTACGAGACGAAATGGCATTGAATCACAGCGAGGATGTCGGAGCGACCCGCTGCACAGTGGAGAGCGCACTCTGCGTCACGGCGCCGGCGGCGTGAGCTCGACTATCCGTTGCCACCGCCAACATCGGCGGTGCGCGATACCAGACGCCGGATCGCGGCCTGGTTGGCGCCCCGAGTCCTTGGGTGAACGCGGCAGCCGCGGTCATCAGTTGTCGGAAATCAAATACGGAACACTACGACCATCGCCGCGTCAGTCAAGTGGCGATGGTTCGCGTTGCGCGCCCTTTGCCACCCGGCACAGCCGACTGATAAAGTTTCCCCCGTGAACAAGAAGGCGACAATTTATTGGCGAAGCTGCCAATTCGTGAGAAACGCCCGCCATGTGCTGATAAAAAGAGCGGTGCGCTGTAGCGGTTACAAATCGGTCGCGTCCGTTCACGCGACGACTTTATTCGTTTGTTTAGTTGGCTGTGTCGGGTGGCGGAGGGCGTACGACACACATTAAAGCGTTCAAGGCGCTAAAAGAAAAAAAAAGAAACATTTACATCGTGAATCGCGACGCTGGTCGCGAAAGCCTACGATTGTTAACAAGCAAAAACGACATTTCTGTGAACAAAATCGTTACCGCGCTCAAAGTCACCCATCACCGCTGACATTCCCCCACCCACCTCCCACCCCCCCCCCAAAAAAAAACGATCCCCCCCCTCCTCCCCCCCATCGACCGACAAAAAATTCGGCGAAAGATGAAATTTTGGCAGAAGCGACGCCGAGATTTAGCGGTGACGGAGGGAGGGGATTTTAGCCGCCATACCCTGGCGTCGGCTGCGAGCTCAAATCGCTCGGCGGAACGGCAACCCAGACGCAGCGGAGGTCGTGTGCACGTGCGCCGCGGTTTCGGGGCAAACAAAACTTCGGCTGATGCCGTCCGAACGAGGGATTTGGGAAATGTTTCAGTGCAGCCCAATTCCCATACGTCACAAAAACGCCCCATGTCGCAAACTCAACTCGACCGAAGCTTAATTGTTGCTGGTGTTGATTTTTTTCTTCCTTTAAACAAAGGGGGGCGGGGAGGGGGGTTGTGGGTTTTCGCTAACAGAGGCATATTTGAAATCTGTCTGCTTTTGTTAGGTTTGTGCGGATTAGCGTTGAGCCTGTCGGGAAAGTCTGGGAGGGGGCGGCGGTCGTAATGCTCTTGTTGGGTGCCGTTTGGACATGCAAAAACCGCTCGCACGTTATGTTATCGTGCGCGTACGTACACGTGGAACTTATTTCACACCGCACATAGCCAAAGCGTGCTCATCGTGCCATATACACGACCCTAACACTAAACAAAGGCCAAAGGTCGCCCGTGTAGCCTTAACAGACTGTTGGGGCAAGTGCTGTTAGCGAGCACCTACGAAGGCCGGGAACGGCACACGAGGGGGGGGTGGGTGGCCGGGACCACGCCTGGCCGCCTTTGTCTCCCTCGCGGCGATCTTTACACATCGCACCAGCTACTCATTTGAGGCCGAGTCGACCTAGGGGGAGGCGCAGGACCGGTTAAGATAATCGTCACTGGTGTTGGCCGTGAGCGGGAATCGAACCCCCGCGTTACCGGGTTTGTAGGGCAGTGCGCTGACCGCTGTACTTGAAACAATAAGACGTGAAATACAGGCACATGGATACACGTAACTTACAGCGCTATGTCGAGACAATGCTTGATAAAGTCCTCCCCGTGCCACGCCGGTCACATACACGGCAAACAAAAGCACAACATCTTCTTTGGTTCTTTCGGTAAAGTCACCACCACGTAGAATGAGAATAAAATAATAAATTGATAAAATAAAATAACACAATAATATTCTCACGACGTGTTCGGCCACAACACAAGCGGCCTTCATCAGGTGAAGGGACGAGACTGTCTGGTAGGACAGCGCTGTCCTACCAGACAGTCTCGTCCCTTCACCTGATGAAGGCCGCTTGTGACAGCGCTGTCCTACCAGACAGTCTCGTCCCTTCACCTGATGAAGGCCGCTTGTGTTGTGGCCGAAGCGCTGTCCTACCAGACAGTCTCGTCCCTTCACCTGATGAAGGCCGCTTGTGTTGTGGCCGAACACGTCGTGAGAATATTATTGTGTTATTTTATTTTATCAATTTATTATTTTATTCTCATTCTACGTGGTGGTGACTTTACCGAAAGAACCAAAGAAGAAAAAAGCACAACACCTGACTAAAAAAACACAGCCCCTACGCAACACACACACACACACAAAATTGTACACGTATAACCAGTGGTCATTTAAACTATAAAACTATTTTTTTTTTACTTTACCAGGTAAGGGCCCACTGAGCTATATGTAGCGACTTTTTCAGAAGCGACCTGGCTATCACAAATGATAGCTCAACGAAAGTGGCTTATCACGTGGAAACTGATAGCAGCCAAAACACTCCTTAAAAGGCGTCTCATCGACTATGAAAGGTGCAGGGCAGCACCGGAGGACTCGGAGACAAAATTCCACGCGACCAAGGGGAGAGAGAGAGAGAGAGACGTCACAAACTACAAATATGCAGGCATCGTCAGGGTCGCGATCGAACCCACAACCTCCTGTATACAAGGAGAGGAAGACAACATCTCGCTGCTGTTTCCTCTCCACAGGGACGTCGCAGAGCCGGATTTTTTTTTAGAAGAGGCGATGTACACACAGGGTGGCTAGGAGATGTTAACTACCTCGCCTGGTATACAGGAGGTCGTGGGTTCAATCCCAACCCCGACGATGCATGTATATTTGGAGTTTGTATTGTCTCTCTCTCTCGCCGTGGTCGCGTGAATTTTTCTCCGAGTCTTCCGGTTGTTACCCTCCACATTTAGAAACACGCGTTTGGAGTCATTTGGCTGCTATCAGTTTTCACATGACGATAAGCCACTTCCTAGAGCTATTGTCATTTGGGGGCCACGCCACTTCTGCAAAAGAGCTACGTAGCTCAGTGGGTCTCACCTGGCAAAATAAAACGCACTTCAGTTTAGATTGGTGCTCTGAGGAGTGGCCGATATGGCAGACCTCCGAATAGCGTCCGCACGCCGACCACACGTCCATCGCTGTACGCTCGACCAATCTCGACACGTGGCAAAATCATTCATGATATAAGTTCAACATCGCGCCTCCTCGTTCTCGTAGAGAGAGAGAGAGAGGCAGCAGAGGGATGGCTCAGAGACTCGAGGAGGAACCAAGGTAGCAGCAGCAGCAGCAGCCACGTGACGAGCCGAGCACCCGGAGGCCAGAGACGGTGGCGGATCAAAGGTTCGGGAGGAGGGAGACGATGGAGGGTGATGGTGCCCACACTGCCTGCCCCCCCCCAACCCCAACCCCTCGCCCCCCCCCTTCCTTTGAGACCCCAACATTGGGTATTTAATTGATATATATCAACAAAAAGAGAAAATGCTAATTTCTATTTTAACTTTATTTTATGTATGGCCCGAAATTTCAGGACCTCCCTCCCCGCGTACCCCCACCCACACCCACCCCCACCCCCCCACTTCAATCGGGAAGTTTTTCGACCTGTCGCTGATTGTGCCCCCGGCTTCACGAGAGTCGAAGGCAACCTCGGCTCAAACGAATAGCTGGGCTGGCTTTACACGCCAGACCCTGACGTGACCGAACCACCGCCTGTAACGAGGACATGGCGGCGGTGGCAGCGATGAGAGAAGGAATGCTGCCCGCCGTGCCACGCTACTGGCTTTTGCGGTTTGTTAATTGTGGGTCGACGCAGGGGGAGGGTGTGGGTTCAGTAGACTAAGAGGAGGAGGAGGAGGAAGGAAGACCAAGAGAGGAGGAGGAGGAGGAGGAGAAGAGGATCGAGAAGAGGAGGAAGATGAGTGAGCAATATGACGGAACGAGAGGAAACAGCGAGGAGGAGGAGGAGCGCTTTCAGAGAGGTTAAGAACCAGGCTACAGTCTACATTATAGACTGCCAGTACACTCACCAAACTTAATAACCAGGCTACAGTCTACATTATAGACTGTCAGTACACTCACTCAGCTCAATAACCAGGCTACAGTCTACATTATAGACTGCCAGTACATTCACCCAGCATAATAACCATTGCTACAGTCTACATTATAGACTGCCAGTACACTCACCAAACTTAATAACCAGGCTACAGTCTACATTATAGACTGCCAGTACACTCACCATACTTAATAACCATTACTACAGTCTACATTATAGACTGCTAGTACACTCACCCAGCTTAATAACCAGGCTACAGTCTACATTATAGACTGCCAGTACACTCACTCAGCTTAATAACCAGGCTACAGTCTACATTATAGACTGCCAGTACACTCACCAAACTTAATAACCAGGCTACAGTCTACATTATAGACTGTCAGTACACTCACCAAACTTAATAACCAGGCTACAGTCTACATTACAGACTGCCAGTACACTCACCAAACTTAATAACCAGGCTACAGTCTACATTACAGACTGCCAGTACACTCACCTAACTTAATAACCAGGCTACAGTCTACATTATAGACTGCCAGTACACTCACCCAGCATAATAACCATTGCTACAGTCTACATTATAGACTGCCAGTACACTCACCCAGCTTAATAACCATTGCTACAGTCTACATGAGTGGTTTCGTTTATTATTTTATTTTTATTCACTTTATTTAAATTTTTCTATCCACGTGACTTTACCGAAAGAACCAAAGAATACGCTTTCAGAGAGCTTAACTCGACGACGTACAACAGCAGCAGCAGTAGCACACCGACGCACCTGAAGAGTCAAGTTTCCAATCGGTGCAAGCTGCCAGCTTTGAACAACGGATCTGCGACACGAACACTCGGTCCTCCACGCGCCCGGAGCAGACACTCAATAATTATTTACATTTGCAAAGCGGCGCATTTCATCCGTAGATCCCAATGCGCCGCCGTGTATGGACGGCAAGAAATTATGAGAACCTGCAGGGTAATCGGCCACAGCTAGGGCGGGTGAAGGACATTTCAAAGAGGTGAGTTTTCAGGACAGACTCAGCCGTTTTTCCGGGTTTCCGATGACGTAGACGTACGTCATCAGTTTCCCTTCCGATTCCGTGATAAAATAAACTAAATCAAATAACCTTATCGGTACCGAGGCTCCCGCAAGGCCATGCGGGAGGGCGTGTGGCACAGTCTGGCCGCCAGCTATCGTAGAGTGGCGGTCGTGTCGCTACAATTCTCTGCGGCGAGTGCAATGTCTCTAAAAACAACGGCGCTACACCTCTCAAAATAACATTTATCGTCTTCTTTGGTTCTTTCGGTAAAGTCACGTAGAATTAGAATAAAATAATAAAATAAAACAATAACATTCTCACGACGTTTCGGCCACAACTCAAGTGGCCTTCTTCAGGTGAAAGGAACAAACTTGTCGGGACTTTACCGAAAGAACCAAAGAAGATTAATCCTTGCAGTCACGAAAGCTTTAAATCAAAATTAATCGTGTTCCGAGATTCAGAGGTTAACGGGACCCAGCCTGCAACTTGCACACAGCTCTCACGACTCCGAATGTCTTATTCGCAAAAGCATTACAAAGTGCGGGAGCTTCATTGGCAGAAGTCCAGTCAGCCCAGGAAGTGAGCCTTGACCTCGGAGCACTTAGAAGGCGATCCAAAGATCTCGCTGCCGCCGTCACCTGAAGTGATGCCACCCGAGGTGGCATCGCTTGAATGCTGCTATAAATTTCCACGTGATGGGCCACATTCTTGAGCCGTCATTCGCGGCCGGGTCACGTCTGAAAAAGAAGCTAATAGCTCAGTTGGTTTTTCCTGGTAAGTTACAAAAGTGTCGTTTTATTCGTGTAATCTTTTAAAGTGATTTGTTTACATTTCCTATACTTTGCACTCGTATCGTGGTTTTGTACTGTTTGTTTTGGCAACGTTCTGACCTGCTCCTACTGGACATCTGTGAAAAAAATAGCTTCATAGCTCATCGGATACCTCCAGTATGAATGAATATTCTGATTTATTTACGTGGCCAATACCAGTGAATTATGTAATAACCATTTTAAATTAGTGGGCCGATCTTATCTTACCTTATTTTATATTTATAGAGTCCCTTGGATCAATTCTTGCTGGCCATATAAATAACTTGATAGGGCTAAGGTTGTGTTACCTTTTTGGTGGTACCAGTTTCTACTCATGGCCTATTGGGATGTATTGTGAAAGACCCAACCTTGTGAAAGACCCAATGCGGGAAAAAAATCCCTGGGTTTTATCGTCCACAAAACACATTCAGTTCATTCATTTCAGTTCATGTATTTTGGTATAACCCTGTGAGCCATTCGGCTCTTGAATCGGGTGCAACTGCAACAAACAAAAACGTGAACAAGAAAACATCTTAAAGTGACTACGCGCAAACAGAAAAATCCAGGAAAAAAGCGGCAAAGTCTTCCAGAAAAAGCACCGTACACCAACGCCGTGTGCAAAAATCCCAGTGGGATGCAAGTCAAACAATAACAACCATAAGACAATTTAGATTAAAGTTATCAGTCTAACTCTGTACAACAACAAACAAATATGGCTAATCCAAAACGTTTTCGAAATCACCAAAAATAAAGCTATAAAACAATGTAACAGTGACCATATGAACTGTGATTTAAATTTAACAATAAACGATATACATAACATGTACATCATAGCTGCAAAGTTTGGTCATGGTGTGTCCACCCCTAGGTAGCATCAGCTGCACAAACCATGGCAGATGCAGATACCTGACGCGTAAAGGTGAAATTAAAACCTCCCCGGTTTGAGACTTCGGTCATCCAGAACAGACCGTAAAATGCATGACGACGCAGTGCCCCGATCCACAAATACAACGGAGACATTACAGCGAAATAACTCTGCTGCTCCTGACCTAGTTATCTGGCTTGACAGCCAGTTGTTGCTCTGCATCTATCGATATTTACATAAAAGGGAAATTTGTGAATGTGTGTGTCTGTTCAAAATGTTTAGCGTACTTCCCGACATGCAACAAACTTGAAATGTGCCATGTCGGTAGCTTCCAGACTGTACACAATGCAAAAAAGCATAAAAATAGACTTTTGTATTTTGGGGGGCGGAGGGGGGGGGGCGCAATGATGGATATATTTTGCACGGCAAGTGAGCGGTGACGTCACATCTGTGATGTCACCCGCATGCGGCAGTGTCAGGCAGTGTGCTTGATGACGTCACGCATCTCCTCCCACCCTCCGCTGCACTCTGATAAATGACGTCAAGCGATTCTGGACGATTTACCCCCACCCCCTCCTGTCGTCACACGGCGTCACAAAAAGTCAGACCCCCCCCCCTCAAATATGACGTCACAAAGCTCTGCCCCCCCCCAAATTGTTTTAAACATGCTTCAAATCGCTTTAAACGCTTGTCATTGTAGTGCGTATTTAATGTGGCGCTGCACTCTGATGTTCTAGGAGAAAACATTAATTTAAAAAGTCTATTTAATTAAGTAGAACGTATTCTTGGTTCTTTCGGTAAAGTCACGTTGAAGGGAAACAATAAAATAATAAAATATATATAAAACAATACAATTCTCACGACGTTTCGACTGTAACACAAACAGTCATCATCAGGTGTGAAAACCAACGGCAAGAACATTTGAAAGAAGTGGCGGTTTGTATTTATTTATTTTTAAACGTTAGCACCACGGATAGCGATTTGACAGTTTGTTTAGAAGGACGAGTCCATCTATGTTTGGAAAAGAGGAGGGGGGAGACGAAAAACATAGATGGACTCGTCCTTCTAAACAAACTGTCAAATCGCTATCCGTGGTGCCAACGTTTAAAAATAAGTAAATACAAACCGCCACTTCTTTCAAATGTTCTTGCCGTTGGTTTTCACACCTGATGATGACTGTTTGTGTTACAGTCGAAACGTCGTGAGATATTTTATTGTTTTATATATATATTTTATTATTTTACTGTTTCCCTTCAACGTGACTTTACCGAAAGAACCAAGAATACGAATCCCTGCAGTCACGAAAGCTTTAAATCAAAATTTAAGTAGACCGTGTTGTCTATATCCCCTCGACACACATCGTCACAAATGTCTGACCCACTCCCCCCCCCGCCTCCTAGGTGCGTGACGTCATTTATGGACGGCCCCGGAGGACGCTCACGGCAGAGTTCGGAGGGCGCCGCGCGCAACACAGGCCAGGGAATGAACGCGAAACAACCAAGAGGCGTGGGCCGGTTGAGACGCGCGAGAGTCCGGCACTGGGGCAGGATTCCTTGTCTTTTGTTCTGCTGCCCTGGATCGCGGCCAATCGGACCGTTTAAGCCGATGATTTCACCGCGCGCTCGTGCGCTGGAATTTCACGAGACAACAACTGAGCCGCCTTGCACAAAGGCTAAAGGTGCCACCCCCCCCCCCCTTACCGCCACCCCCCCCCGTGCAGCCTCAGAGACCGCCGGGGAAAAGTTGTGTCGGTGAGCGACCTTATTATTGAGGCCGGCACGGCACACGTTGTGGGGGGTAAAGTTGCCACCTGTTAAGGTTTTCTCCAGGATCGTCCTGTCTATTTTTCTGTTTGAGGTAGCTGTCCAAGGGAGTTGCTGTCGTTGCATTCGAATATTTTACCTGCATAATAATCCCTCGAGGTGGAACATGCCACGAGGAAGGGCGTCTATAAGTCTTCTCGGAACATTTAAATATTACAATCCCCCGGCTTTTGGCAGTCATATGGCATCATCGTGAGCTATTCTTCGTCGCCGTGACGTGCCCGATTTTTGTTGTTGTTTGTTGTTGTTGTACCTCAAGAGGCGGTAATCCCAGTGGGAGTACAGTCAGTGTGGCCAGCACCACGGCCCGGCCGTCTTTGTCTATCCCCCCCGCCCCCCACCCACTGACGGTTTACACACCGCACCAGGTACCTGCTGTGTTGGCAGTGGCGCACAAGCACAATTAACAACAACAACAGCAACAAAACGACGAATTCCAGACACTCCGTCAATTACACCGTGGCCTTAAAAGAAGTATAAAATCAGCGGCGTTTCGGTCAGTGGGCCTTCTTCATCGTACGTTTGCTCAATTACGGACGAGTCGGCCTCGGGGAAGCCGACGACAGGTTCAGAGGTCACTTGCCAGGCTGATGAGGCCATCAACTCGCTACGCACGAGGCCCCAGTTTAATCGCGAGCTGTTGAAGCAAATGACGAAACGTGCGGTGGACACCTGCGGGCTCTCTTCCCACGGATCGTGATGCTAATTATGATGATATTGAAACCCAGGCTCATACCAATGATCTCAGCAGTGGCAGCTCAGTGTCTACGACACGGCCATTATGAACTTCCTGAGCCACAAATCATCGAACATGACCGTCCATTTCCAGTCATGGGCAACATGATCGGCGAGTGAACTTAACACGCTGGTTTATTGATTTGTCGCTTATGTACAGGTATGCCTCTTGTCCCAACAGTCTACTGATCTGACCCCTTACCCCAACAGTCTACAGGTGTGACAGTTACCCCAATAGCCTACAGGTGGGACTCTTGTGCCAAGAGTCTACAGGTGTGACTCCTTACCTCAACAGTCTACAGGTGTGACTCTTGTGTCAACAGTCTACAGGTGTGACTCCATACCCTACCAGTATACAGGTGTGACTCTTTACCCTAACAGTCTACAGTTGTGACTCCTTACCCTAACAGTCTACAGGTGTGACTCCTTACCCTAACAGTCTACAGGTGTGACTCCTTACCCTAACAATCTACAGGTGTGACTCCTTACCCCAACGGTCTACAGGTGTGACTCCTTACCCTAACAGTCTGCAGGTGTGACTCCTTACCCTAACAGTCTACAGGTGTGACTCCTTACCCTAACAGTCTACAGGTGACTCCTTACCCTACCAGTCTACAGGTGTGACTCCTTACCCTAACAGTCTGCAGGTGTGACTCCTTACCCTAACAGTCTACAGGTGTGACTCCTTACCATAACAGTCTACAGGTGTGACTCTTTACCCTAACGGCGAGTGAACTTAACACGCTGGTTTATTGATTTGTCGCTTATGTACAGGTATGCCTCTTGTCCCAACAGTCTACTGATCTGACCCCTTACCCCAACAGTCTACAGGTGTGACAGTTACCCCAATAGCCTACAGGTGTGACTCTTGTGCCAAGAGTCTACAGGTGTGACTCCTTACCTCAACAGTCTACAGGTGTGACTCTTGTGTCAACAGTCTACAGGTGTGACTCCATACCCTACCAGTCTACAGGTGTGACTCCTTACCCTAACAGTCTACAGTTGTGACTCCTTACCCTAACAGTCTACAGGTGTGACTCCTTACCCTAACAGTCTACAGGTGTGACTCCTTACCCTAACAATCTACAGGTGTGACTCCTTACCCCAACAGTCTACAGGTGTGACTCCTTACCCTAACAGTCTACAGGTGTGACTCCTTACCCTAACAGTCTACAGGTGTGACTCCTTACCCTAACAGTCTACAGGTGTGACTCCTTACCCTAACAGTCTACAGGTGTGACTCCTTACCCTAACAGTCTTCAGGTGTGACTCCTTACCCCAACAGTCTACAGGTGTGACTCCTTACCCCAACAGTCTACAGGTGTGACTCTTTACCCTAACGGCGAGTGAACTTAACACACTGGTTTATTGATTTATCGCTTATGTACAGGTATGACTCTTGTCCCAACAGTCTACTGATCTGACCCCTTACCCTAAAAGTCTACAGGTGTGACAGTTACCCCAATAGCCTACAGGTGTGACTCTTGTGTCAAGAGTCTACAGATGTGACTCCTTACCTCAACAGTCTACAGGTGTGACTCTTGTGCCAACAGTCTACAGGTGTGACTCCATACCCTACCAGTCTACAAGTGTGACTCTTTACCCTAACAGTCTACAGTTGTGACTCCTTACCCTAACAGTCTACAGGTGTGACTCCTTACCCTAACAGTCTACAGGTGTGACTCTTTACCCTAACAGTCTACAGGTGTGACTCCTTACCCTAACAGTCTACAGGTGTGACTCCCTACCTTACCAGTCTACAGGTGTGACTCTTTACCCTAACAGTCTACAGGTGTGACTCCTTACCTTACCAGTCTACAGGTGTGACTCTTTACCCTAACAGTCTACAGTTGTGACTCTTTACCCTAACAGTCTACAGGTGTGACTCCTTACCCTAACAGTCTACAGGTGTGACTCTTTACCCTAAGTCTACAGGTGTGACTCCTTGCCCTAACAGTCTACAAGTGTGACTCTTTACCCTAACAGTCTACAGGTGTGACTCCTTACCCCAACAGTCTACATGTGTGACTCCTTACCCCAACAGTCTACAGGTGTGACTATTGTGCCAACAGTCTACAGGTGTGACTCCTTACCTCAACAGTCTACAGGTGTGACTCTTTACCCTAACAGTCTACAGGTGTGACTCCTTACCCTAACAGTCTACAGGTGTGACTCCTTACCTTACCAGTCTACAGGTGTGACTCTTTACCCTAACAGTCTACAGTTGTGACTCCTTACCCTAACAGTCTACAGGTGTGACTCCTTACCCTAACAGTCTACAGGTGTGACTCTTTACCCTAAGTCTACAGGTGTGACTCCTTGCCCTAACAGTCTACAAGTGTGACTCTTTACCCTAACAGTCTACAGGTGTGACTCCTTACCCCAACAGTCTACATGTGTGACTCCTTACCCCAACAGTCTACAGGTGTGACTATTGTGCCAACAGTCTACAGGTGTGACTCCATACCCTACCAGTCTACAGGTGTGACTCCTTACCCTAACAGGCTACAGGTGTGACTCCTTACCCTAACAATCTACAGGTGTGACTCCTTACCCTAACAATCTACAGGTGTGACTCCTTACCCTAACAATCTACAGGTGTGACTCCATACCCTAACAATCTACAGGTGTGACTCCTTACCCTAACAGGCTACAGGTGTGACTCCTTACCCCAACAGTCTACAGGTGTGACTCCTTACCCTAACAATCTACAGGTGTGACTCCTTACCCTACCAGTCTACAGGTGTGACTCTTTACCCTAACAGTCTACAGGTGTGACTCCTTACCCTAACAATCTACAGGTGTGACTCTTGTGCCAACAGTCTACGTAGGCGAAACAGGGGGGAAGGGTCAATCTTTACCTTCGTGAATAGCGAGCGTCATTATAAACCCGCGTGTGTAATTTACACCGGGGGGGGGGGGGGGGGGCGGGGGGAGGCAGAGGTTTCCTAGTGGGGGATCGGGGCTAATTTGAGCCCAGGGGAAGGGCAGGCCCTGGCAATGCCCCTTGAGGGGGGTTCCCCGGACCTTTAGCAATGCCCCCCCCCCAACACCTCCCCAGGACCCCCCCCCCCCCCCCCCCCCGGGGAAACACGTCGCCCACAGACCCGCGTCATCGCCGCACGTCGCTAGGATATGCCGCAAGGTCCCGCCGTTGTTAGCGAGCGCCTATTAAGGCCCCGGGGGGGGGGGAGGGGGGAGGGGGGGGATATGGAGGGAGGGGTGTGGGCGGTCGGTGGGGAAATCACCGTGGGTGTAACAGCCACGCGTTGTCTCCCGTGCTCGTGGGTCGCTGATGCAAGTGAGAGGCCCCCGACCTCTCACTTGATGAAACTCCCAGTTGGATGACAGCAGAGGTGACGTCGGCAAGCGATGTGTAGCGAGAGTGAGAGGGTTGTCGGCAAAGGAGACGTGGTTGAGGTGAGGGAGACGCGGACGAGCCGCCAGAGACGAGGTGGGGAACGGAACAGGGGGAGGGATTTCTCCCGCAAATCTGGCTTGCCGCCCGACGAAGCCGGTTGCAATTATACTGGCGCGAAACGTCGTGCCCACGATGGTGTGGCGTTGCTCTCCGACACAGCGGTGTGCTGTGCTAGTGACGAATTTGGTTACACAATCATATTGTGACGTAGGCCGTGACACAAACGGCGAGATGTTATGCACAGTGCAGTGCAGAGCTTAGAGGCCGTCCATAAATGACGTCACGCGATTTTGGACGATTTTTTGACTTCCCCCCCCCCCCACTCGTCACACGGTGTCACAAAAAGTCAGACACCCCCCCCTTAAATATGACGTCACAAAGCTCTGCCCCCCCCCCCAAAAAAATAAAACATGCTTCAAATCGCTTTAAACTATTGTCATTGTAGTGCGTATTTAATGTGGCGCCGCACTTTGATTTTGTTTATTAAAAAGTCTATTTAATTAAGTAGAACGTGTTGTCTACATTTATTTAAAGTCACCAGTTACAGGTGGAGTTTGAGAGTGGCAGGTCGACTGCATCTATACAATTTACCTACAGTGAGGGAAAAAGTATTTGATCCCCTGCTGATTTTGTACGTTTGCCCACTGACAAAGAAGTGATCAGTCTATAATTTTAATGGTAGGTTTATTTGAACAGTGAGAGACAGAATAACAAGGAAATCCAGAAAAACGCATATCAAAAATGTTATAAATTGATTTGCATTTTAATGAGGGAAATAAGTATTTGACCCCCTCTCAATCATAAAGATTTCTGGCTCCCAGGTGTCTTTTATACAAGTAACGAGCTGAGATTAGGAGCACACTCTTAAAGGGAATGCTCCTAATCTCAGCTTGTTACCTGTATAAAAGACACCTGTCCACAGAAGCAATCAATTAATCAGATTCCAAACTCTTTGTCAGTGGGCAAACGTACAAAATCAGCAGGGGATCAAATACTTTTTCCCTCACTGTAAAGGGCCGAGGGAGATTGACAGTTCTTTTGTGTTTCTTCCATTTGCGAGTAATCGCACCAACTGTTGTCACCTTCTCACCAAGCTGCTTGGCAATGGTCTTGTAGCCCATTCCAGCCTTGTGTAGGTCTACAATCGTGTCCCTGACATCCTTGGAGAGCTCATTGGTCTTGGCCATGGCGGAGAGTTTGGAATCTGATTGATTGCTTCTGTGGACAGGTGTCTTTTATACAGGTAACAAGCTGAAATTAGGAGCACTCCCTTTAAGAGTGTGCTCCTAATCTCAGCTCGTTACCTGTATAAAAGACACCTGGGAGCCAGAAATCTTTCTGATTGAGATGGGGTCAAATATCTATTTCCCTCATTAAAATGCAAATCAATTTATAACATTCTTGACACGCGTTTTTCTGGATTTTGTTGTTGTTATTCTGTCTCTCACTGTTCAAATAAACCTACCATTAAAATGATAGACTGATCATTTCTTTGTCAGTGGGCAAACGTACAAAATCAGCAGGGGATCAAATACTTTTTTTCCCTCACTCTTAAGTGACACGATCACATGGCATTCGACAGAGGTCGCGATAAAAAAAAAAACAGCGAGAATTTGTGCGCGCCGTGCAACGTTGCAAGAGGAAACCGGTAGAACATTTTATTTTTTCCCCCATCCAGTATCTCTTTTCACAAGACGCTGGGGAGACAAAGGCGGCCCCGGGCATGGTGTTGGCCCACCTACCCCCCTCGCGCGCCGTGCCTTGCCTTCGGAGGTACTGCCTCGATGCGACATGCGGGACCTTCGTCTTTCCTGTGTGTCTTTGTCTAACAACGTTTGGCCACACGTGATCTACATTCTACGTGGTTATAGGAGGGATCCTTGTCTTTGTATGTAACCCGGTGCGTGTATGTATACTTTCACACGCAATGTGTGTGTGTGTGCTTTGCGTGCATTTGTATGTGTTTTGTGAACGTGTGTGCGCACGCGTGTCTGAAAGAGCTTTATAGCTAATAGGATTCCTCCAGTATAAATGCATATTTAGATCTGTGAAAAGAGCTTCATAGCTCATCGGATTCCTCCAGTATAAACACATATTTAGATCTGTGAAAAGAGCTTCATATCTCATCGGATTCCTCCAGTATAAATACATATTTAGATCTGTGAATAGAGCTTCATAGCTCATCGGATTCCTCCAGTATAAATACATATTTAGATCTGTGAAAAGAGCTTCATAGCTCATCGGATTCCTCCAGTATAAACGCATATTTAGATCTGTGAAAAGAGCTTCATAGCTCATCGGATTCCTCCAGTATAAATACATATTTAGATCTGTGAAAAGAGCTTTATAGCTCATCGGATCCCTCCAGTATAAATACATATTTATATCTGTGGAAAGAGCTTCATAGCTCATCGGATTCCTCCAGTATAAATACATATTTAGATCTGTGAAAAGAGCTTCATAGCTCATCGGATTCCTCCAGTATAAATACATATTTAGATCTGTGAAAAGAGCTTCATAGCTCATCGGATCCCTCCAGTATAAATACATATTTAGATCTGTGAAAAGAGCTTCATAGCTCATCGGATTCCAACAGTATAAGTACATATTCTGATTCTGGAAGAGGGAGGATAGCGATTTTTTTTTTAAAGTAAAAACAAAAAAAATACAACAAGGAGGTTCATAAGCCTCTTCTGTATTAATGAACGCCTTATGTTCATTAGGAGCCATTTATTTATTTATTTATTCGCGAATCCGTGGTGGGTGGGGGGGGGTCAAGCGGCGCTCTCCATCTCGGGTTGTTTACGTCCTGCGCCACACACCACTGTCTCTCCTCCCCCGGGTGTGCGCGTGTGTTTTGCGTTGTTTATTTTTGGGGCTGAGTTAACCTAGGGGGAGCCCCCAGACCAGGCTTGCCAATTGATGATGATGTGGGGGGGGGGGGGGGGGGCTAAGGTAATTAACCCCAGGTGGGCTGGACTTACATAAGTACACGAGGCATTGTAAGATAATTTACTTAATTGCAGCTCCATTGTAAACACTAATGCTTACCATTTAATGGCAATTACTGCTCGACCAGCGGGCGCGGTAATTTGCAATTACTTTTGAAAAGTACCGTAACCGGTATTTCGGGATTGGATCACTTTTTGAGGTTTTTTTTTTTGTTACACAGAACCTAAATCCCATGTTTCTCCACGTTAACAGCGTTGTCATCTGATTCTTGGATTACTTGTCGGTGTCATTAGCCTCAAACGTGCGATTACGAGCTCCGGACATGAACACGGAACAGAACCATCGCAACCCCAAGCGGTGCCTCGGTCCCGGGCTCTGCGAGCAGTGAACCCTAAACATTCGGAAAGGTGACGTAGCACGGCTCTCCAGACCGAGGGCGTTAATGCTGAACTTTAAAAAAAAATAATCTTGAAGGTGCTTTAGTCTGGCTCTGAGCCTCAAGCCCTAACAACGAACGCCTCAAGAACCCTGCTTGGAAACACCGTCCGGTTCTAATTTAGACTCGCACATTAAGGGGGCTATACGGGGGATCTTTGTCCTTATTGTCCGTTTGTGTTGAGTCGCACGTGGGCCGGCTCACTGGTAAATGCCCAATCTCATCTACCCCAAACTATTGCTCATTTCTGATTTTTGTGCTTCGCTGTTAATACCCAACCTCATACATATCCAGACTACGGTTACTTAATGATTACTATGGCTTACTATTAAGGGGTAGTCTATGAATGACGTCACGCACCTGGGGGAGGGGGGGGGGGTCAGACATTTGTGACGATGTGTGACGAGGAGAGGGGGGCGGGGTTTGAGAAATGTGACGTCACATCAAAATGCGCAACTTTAAATGAATATAGACACAACACGTTCTACTTAATTAAATAGGCTTTTTAATAAATGTTTTCTCCTACAACATCAGAGTGCGGCGCCACATTAAATACGCACTACACTGACAATAGTTTAAAGCGATTTAAAGCATGTTTTATATATTTTTTTTGGGGGGGGGGGGCAGAGCTTCGTGACGTCATATTTGAGGGGGGGGGGAGGTCTGACTTTTTGTGACGTCGTGTGACGACGGACGGGGGGGGGGGGGGGAAGTCAAAAATCGTCCGAAATCGCGCGACGTCATTTATGTTACGGCACCTGAGAATCCTGCAGATTAGGCCGGCTCTCTCCGAGACCCCCGGCTGGCATTACCACGGAACCCTAAACGTCGTTCGCGATGGTGCTTTAGGCTGGCTCGATGCGCTTGGACCTTCACAGCGAGCGCCTGAGAACCCTGCAGGGGACGCCGTCATGGCCCGAACGAGGCTCGCACATAATGACGCTGAGCCCCAGGTATCCTACGGATTAGCCTCGGGCTCTCTGGAAGCCCTGGCTGCCATTGATGCGGAACCCCTAAGAATCGTGAAGATGGTTTCAAATTAAGCAACCATTGGAAAGATGTTCTAAATCGAACCAAACATTAAACTAATTTTCAATGGTACAGTATATTTTTCAAGTAGTGGCACCCCAAACTTTCGCAGCTCTTATCAATTCCCTTTTCACACCATCAATAGGTAAACTCCCCCTCCCCCCCTCGCCAACCGGCATGTTCACCCGCATGTACACCACCTCTACACCGTTCATCATGCTAAGTCGGCCAATCAAATGCTAATTTTTTTATGCTAATTCCTTGGTCAAGGCACCTTGTTTCCTCGCACACAGCTTAAAGGTCCGCGGTCTGAGCGTGGCTGTGTTTCACTCCAGCGCTGTCCTCGAGACAGCCCGGTCCCTTCACCTGATGAAGGCCGCTTGTGTCGTGGCCGAAACGTCGTGATTTTTGTTGTTTTTTTACCTACGTGACTTTACCGAATAGAACCAAAGAGTGTGGATCCCTGCAGTCAACGAAAGCTTCAGATCTAGAATCGTGAAGGTGCTTCAGTCTGGCTGCGCGAGTGCTCGGGGGCATTATTAACGACGAGACCGAAGCGTGCGGTCACACCGACCCCAGTGACCGGGGGAGGTTACTTGAGCACACGTCCTCCGCAGGGACCATTAAACTAATAAAATTAAACAATAACATTCTCACGACGTTTCGGCCACAACGCAAGTGGCCACCTTCAGGTGAAAGGAACAAACCCTGTCGGGACGACAGAGCTACAATGAAGTAGTTCGCAATGAAGTAGTTCATTGTAGCTCTGTCGTCCCGACAGGGTTTGTTCCTTTCACCTGAAGAGGGCCACTTGTGTTGTGGCCGAAACGTGGTGAGAATTTTATCGTGTTATTTTATTATTTTAATTCTCATTCTACGTGGTGGTGACTTTACCGAAAGAACCAAAGAAGATGAATCCTTGCAGTCACGAAAGCTTTAAATCGTTGTTTCTTTTTTTTGGACTATTTTTGCCAGGTAAGGCCCACCGAGCTACTATGTAAAAGCTATTTTTCAGAAGCGACCTCGCCATCACAAATGATAGCTCAACGAAGTGGCTTATCATGTCAGAAAATTAATTTACATGATAGGAGTGGAAAGTAGAAGAAATGTGAACAAATCACCCTAACACGTACAAATACAATGAAACCATCCTGACCAGACAAAACCCACTGACGTATTAACTGAAAGATGTACAGCAGCCAAATATTCCAAATGCGTGATGTTGATTCCAAATGTGGAGGGGGAGGGGGGGGGAAACGGCGGACCTGGAGAAAAATCCACGCGACCACCACAGGGCGAGTGAGAGAGAGAGGCACCTACTGTGTACCAGGCGAGGTAGTTAACATCTCGCAACTGTGATGATGATGATGAGAGAGACACCGCAAACTCCAAATATACTGCAGCAGGCATCGTCAGGGTCGGGGTTGAACCCATGACCTCTTGTCTACCAGGCGAGAGAGATAACATTTTGCCACAATGGCACCGCAATCAATGTACCCTATGGGTGTAAATACGATGCCCCTCCCAACGTCTGCTTCAAAATACAGGGGATGCGGGGTCAATAATGTCTGCTGGACATCTGTGGGGGAAAAAAAAAGAGAGCTTCATAGCTCATCGGATTCCTCCAATATGAATAAAGATGTATGATTCCGATAAAGGTTTGTCTTATAATCCGGAGAATACGGTACACGCACACACACACACGTGGCAGGTCGTCAGTGTGTGCCACCCTCTCTTCCTGTTCGTTGTCTCTCGTCCCTGCACAGCCCTGTGACAAAGCCCGGTTACCATGGCAATACAAGCTAAACACATCCTTCGCTGTGAGCAACTCACACACACACAGAGAGAGCACCGCAACCGCTACCACTGCAGTATTGACCCACGCGATCACCCCAAAGCCACCTTCCCCACCCACCCCCCCACCCCACACGTATAGCCTCAACACACTGCTGGGGCGAGTGCTGTTAGCGAGCAGCACCTGCGAAGCGCCACGCCCGGCCGCCTTTGTCTCCCCATCGGCGATGAGTACACATCGCACTCGGTTTCAATTTAAGGCCGAGTGAACCTAGGGGGAGGCACAGGACCGCTTGCAAAATAATCGTCACCGGCGTTGGCCGCGCTAACCGCGCGACACCGTGAGATATTGGCGAGCCCACCAACTCGTGCAAAAAGCAACCACTCTCCCGGGTCAAGTGCCGTGAGCGAGCACCCATGAAGAAGGCCTGCAACGCCACCACGAACGAGTGGGGTGGCCAGCACTGACCCCACGCAACTATTCCACGCGTGGATTTATCGCCGTCCGTGCCCTGAACGGCGTTCTCCTTCGTCTGGCTCTGCGAGCTTTGACGTCACGCGATTCTGGACGAATTTACCCACCCCGTCGTCACACGGCGTCACAAAAAGTCAGACCCCTCCCCCTCCCCCTCAAATATGACGTCACAAAGCTCTGTCCCCCCCCCCCCCCCAAATATATTTTTTAAACATGCTTCAAATCGCTTTAAACTATTGTCATTGTGGTGCGTATTTAATGTGGCGCTGCACTCTGATGTCGTAGGAGAGAACATTTATTAAAAAGGCGATTTAATTAAGCAGAACGTGTTGTCTGTATTGATTTAAAGTTGCGCATTTTGATGTGACGTCACATTTCTCAAACCCCGCCCCCCTCTCCTCGTCACACATCGTCACAAATGTCTGACCCCCACCCCCCTAGGTGCGTGACGTCATTCATAGACTACCCCTTAATAGTAAGCCATAGTAATCATTAAGTAACCGTAGTCTGGATATGTACGAGGTTGGGTATTAACAGCGAAGCACAAAAATCAGAAATGAGCAATAGTTTGGGGGAGATGAGATTGGGCATTCACCAGTGAGCCGGCCCACGTGCGACTCAACACAAACGGACAATAAGGACAAAGATCCCCCGTATAGCCTACATAGGTTGTTGGGGCAAGTGTCGTTGGCGTGCACCCATGAAGGCCGGACATGGCACACGAGGCAGTGGTGGGTTGGCCAGCATCACGCTCAGCCACATTTGTCTGCCGAGTGGCGATGCGTACACACCAATTCCGTAATTAGAATATTCAAATATGCTCAAAATGTCACCCACCCCCCCTCCCCCCCCCCCCCAATATATTGCTATAAAATAGATTTATGTTTATATGATTGTGGTTATGCTTGTACTTTATAAATCACTCATCTCTGCCATTACATACAATGAAACGAGAAAAGGTTAAAAAAAACAGAGCAACACAATACCACTATTAGACATTATTGTTAAAAAATAAAGACAAAGTCCATCCTATGTGTTTGTGAATTTTTTCATATTTTAAGCAGGAAATTATTTTAAAATTTAGATTTTTTTTCTGTGTGGGGGGGGGGGGGGAGGGGAGGGAGGGACCCCCAGACCCCCTGGAAGATTTGGTCCTCCCCCAATGTTGACTCCATGGCTACGGCCTTGGTGCACACAGCACCAGGTAGTCATTTGAGACCGAGTCGACCTAGGGGGAGGGAGCAGGCACAAGGACCGGTTGAGTTAATCGTCACCGGTGTGGCCCGGGTTTATTCGTGATTTGTAGCGCCTTAACCGCTGTACTGCCACCTGCTCATGTGGAAAGACACTCAGTCGCACACCGCACACACAGCCCCGGGAATAATAATAATAACACACACACTGACACACGCTAACACAACAACAACAACAACAACCGCCATTCGCCACTAAGTGGCGGTGACGTCACCACGACGCCTGTGCCAGGCCACGTGCACCTTGAGGCTACCACGTGAAGTGTCGAACGCCCGCTGGCAGGAGGAGGTCACGGGGCAGACCGACCCAGCAGGTGCCACGGGTCGACTGACCGAGACGACTGAGATGGCTGGCTGATGCACCACACACAGACATTCACTCGCACACCGCACAAGACACCCCCCCCCCCTCCCGGAAATAATAACACACACACACACACACCGAGCTGTAATTAGAGGCCTGCTCAGTAATTAGGTCATTCTTTTCTCTTAAGCACAGGGTTTATCTTACTTGCAGCACGTGACACACGCGGTGACATCATGGCGGTGTTCAACAAGAGGCGATAGAGCCAGCCAGTTCGTGATCAAGTGTGGGCGAGCTGGGCCCACGTGAGCGCGTGGGTCTGTCTGTCTGTCTCTCTGGCCGTCTCTCGTCTGTCGGTCTTGTTGTCTGTCTAGAGACTGCATCAGTCCATCAATCATTACCTGGCAACCCCCCAATAGTGACCTGTGTGTCTAACTGTTATTGTCTCGAGACCCCCCAATAGTGACGTGTCTAACTGTTATTGTATCCAGACCCCCCAACAGTGACGTGTCTAACTGTGATTGTCTCGAGACCCCCCCAACAGTGACGTGTCTAACTGTGATTGTCTCGAGACCCCCCAACAGTGACGTGTCTAACTGTTATCGTATCGAGACCCCCCAATAGTGACGTGTCTAACTGTTATTGTATCGAGACCCCCCTAACAGTGACGTGTCTAACTGTGATTGTATCGAGACCCCCCCAACAGTGACGTGTCTAACTATTATTGTATCGAGACCCCCCCAACAGTGACGTGTCTAACTGTTATTGTATCGAGACCCCCCAATAGTGACGTGTCTAACTGTTATGTATCGAGACCCCCCCAACAGTGACGTGTCTAACTGTTATTGTATCGAGACCCCCCCCCAACAGTGACGTGTCTAACTGTTATTGTATCGAGACCCCCCCAAACAGTGACGTGTCTAACTGTTATTGTCTTGAGACCCCCCCTAACAGTGACGTGTCTAACTGTTATTGTATCGAGACCCCCCCCCAACAGTGACGTGTCTAACTGTTATTGTATCGAAACCCCCCCCCCAACAGTGACGTGTCTAACTGTTATTGTATCGAGACCCCCCCAACAGTGACGTGTCTAACTGTGATTGTATCGAGACCCCCCCCCCCAGCAGTGAACGTGTCTAACTGTTATTGTATAGAGACCCCCCCCCCCAACAGTGACGTGTCTAACTGTTATTGTATCGAGACCCCCCCCAATAGTGACGTGTCTAACTGTTATTGTATCGAGACCCCCCCTAACAGTGACGTGTCTAACTGTTATTGTCTTGAGACCCCCCCTAACAGTGACGTGTCTAACTGTTATTGTATCGAGACCCCCCCCCCAACAGTGACGTGTCTAACTGTTATTGTATCGAGACCCCCCCCAACAGTGACGTGTCTAACTGTTATTGTATCGAGACCCCCCCAACAGTGACGTGTCTAACTGTGATTGTATCGAGACCCCCCCCCCAACAGTGACGTGTCTAACTGTGATTGTATCGAGACCCCCCCCAATAGTGACGTGTCTAACTGTTATTGTATCGAGACCCCCCCAACAGTGACGTGTCTAACTGTTATTGTATCGAGACCCCCCCCAACAGTGACGTGTCTAACTGTTATTGTATCGAGACCCCCCCAACAGTGACGTGTCTAACTGTGATTGTATCGAGACCCCCCCCCCCAGCAGTGAACGTGTCTAACTGTTATTGTATAGAGACCCCCCCCCCCCCAACAGTGACGTGTCTAACTGTGATTGTATCGAGACCCCCCCCAATAGTGACGTGTCTAACTGTTATTGTATCGAGACCCCCCCCAACAATGACGTGTCTGTTATTGTCTCGAGACCCCCCCCCCCCCCCCCAACAGTGACGTGTCTAACTGTTATTGTCTAAGGAACCCCAACACAGACATGTGTGTCTATCTCATCTTGTCCAAAAAAAAACTCCATCAGAGGGGAAAAAAAGGGCTTCGCACGTAAAAACAAACAGCGTGGTATTTTCTGCTCATGTTTGTCTCACTGCAAAAAAAAACCACACCACACACCGTGGATGAAAATGCATTAGCAATGCATTAGAAAGCAAAACACACACTCGCATGCGTAACTGCTGGGGAAACATTACAAGCTGCCCAAGCCAATACATTAATGGGAGGTCTTCGCGTTCTGCTCGAATTGTGTGCCCAATGCAAATTGCAGGCATTGCAAAACTAGGGGCGGTGGGCACAGGACATTACGACATTGGTTGGTGGTGTCGATGAGTCGAGTGGCTCTGAATGTGGGCTCCGGTAAAGGGTCTCTCATTGCCTTTATCTCTGACAAAAAGACACGTGCAAAGACCCAACCCCCCCCCCCACCCGAGCCCAGTATAGCCCGAACGGATTGTTGTTGGAGCAGGCGCTGTTAGCGAGTAGCAGCAGCCAAGGAGGCTGGGCAGGGTACACGAGGAGGTTGGGGCTGGGCCAACACTCCGTCGGGGCCTTTGGTTCTATTCGGTAAAGTCACGTAGGTAAACAAATAAAAACAACAAAAATCACGACTAAATTTTGATTTAAAGCTTTCGTGACTGCAGTAATTCATATTCTTAGTTTTTTCGGTAAAGTAACGTTGAAGAGAAACAACAAAATAATAAAATATATATAAAACAATAAAAAATTCTCACTGAATTTTTTTTATAGTTTTATATATATTTTATTATTTTGTTGTTTCTCTTCAACGTGAAAAAACTAAGTATATAAAAATCACGACGTTTCGGCCACGACACAAGCGGCCCTCATCAGGTGAAGGGACCAGGCTGTCTCGAGGACAGCGCTGGAGTGGCCGAAACGTCGTGATTTTTGTTGTTTTATTTTTTTTTAACCTACGTGACTTTACCGAATAGAACCAAAGAGTAAGAAGGATCCTTGCAGTCACGAAAGCTTCAAATCTAGAACTTCGTCGTGACCCCCATTATCACCCCGGTGGCGATGTTTCACGCAATCGTTTGAGGCTGCGTCGACCTAGAAGTGGCCCAGAACCGGTGCAGATATTCGCCACTGCTATTGGCCGTGAGCGGTCAGGTCCATAGCGCAGGGCGCAAAACAGCTACACTACCGCTCCCCCGTTCGCACGCACACACACACACAATAACACACACAGAAATGCGCACACAGCCTTAACACACCGTTGGGGCAAGTGCTGTTAGCGAGCGCCTATTGAGGCCGGCACTGTGGCACACGAGGGGGGTGGGTTGGCCAACACCACGCCCGTCCGCCTTTGTCTCCCCAGTGGCGACATTTAACACGTTGCATCAGGGTGCTCATTTAAGGCGGAGTTGACCTCGGGGAGGCCTTGGACCGGTTCAAATATTCGCCACCGGCTGTCGCCCGTAGGCGGCAATCGAACACGGGTCGCGAGGTCCCATAGCGCAGGGCGCTAACCGCTACACTACCGCTTCCCGATCGCACGCACGCACGCACACAGACATAATAACACACACACAGATATAATTACACACACACAGACATAATAACACACACACAGACATAATAACACACACACACAGACATAATAACACACACACAGACATAATAACACACACACAGACATAACACACACACACAGACATAATAACACACACAGACATAATAACACACACACAGACATAACACACACAGAATAACACACACACACACAGACATAATAACACACACAGAATAACACACACACAGACATAATAACACACACACAGACATAATAACACACACACACATAATAACACACACACAGACATAATAACACAGACATAATAACACACACAGACATAATAACACACACAGACATAATAACACACACAGACATAATAACACACACAGACATAATAACACACAGACATAATAACACACACACAGACATAATAACACACACACAGACATAATAACACACACACATAATAACACACACAGACATAATAACACACACATAGACATAATAACACACACAGACATAATAACACACACACAGACATAATAACACACACAGACATAATAACACACACAGACATAATAACACACACACAGACATAATGAACACATACACAGACATAACACACACAGACATAATAACACACACACAGACATAATAACACACACACAGACATAATAACACACACATGCATAATAACACACACATACATAATAACACACACACAGACATAATAACACACACACAGACATAATAACACACACACAGACATAATAACACACACACAGACATAATAACACACACAGACATAATAACACACACAGACATAATAACACACACAGACATAATAACACACACACAGACATAATAACACACACAGACATAATAACACACACACAGACATAATAACACACACAGACATAATAACACACACACACAGACATAATAACACACACACAGACATAATAACACACGCACACACAGACATAATAACACACACACAGACATAATAACACACACAGACATAATAACACACACAGACATAATAACACACACATGGACATAATAACACACACACACAGACATAACACACACACAGACATAATAACACACAGACATAATAACACACACAGACATAATAACACACACAGACATAATGAACACATACACAGACATAACACACACACACAGACATAATAACACACACAGACATAATAACACACACACAGACATAATAACACACACATACATAATAACACACACAGACATAATAACACACACAGACATAATAACACACACACAGACATAATAACACACACACAGACATAATAACACACACAGACAGAATAACACAAACACACACATAACACACACACAGACATAATAACACACAGACATAATAACACACACACAGACATAATAACACACACAGACATAATAACACACACAGACATAATAACACACACACATACATAATAACACACACAGACATAACACACACACACAGACATAATAACACACACAGACATAATAACACACACACAGACATAATAACACACACAGACAGAATAACACACACACAGACATAACACACACAGACATAATAACACACACACAGACATAATAACACACACAGACATAATAACACACACACAGACATAATAACACACACACAGACATAATAACACACACAGACATAATAACACACACAGACATAATAACACACACACACAGACATAATAACACACACACAGACAGAATAACACACACACAGACATAACACACACACACAGACATAATAACACACACAGACATAATAACACACACACAGACATAATAACACACACACAGACATAACACACACACAGACATAATAACACACACAGACATAATAACACACACACAGACATAATAACACACACACAGACATAATAACACACACACAGACATAATAACACACACAGACATAATAACACACACAGACATAATAACACACACAGACATAATAACACACACACAGACATAATAACACACACACACAGACATAATAACACACACAGACATAATAACACACACACAGACATAATAACACACACACAGACATCACACACAAACATAACACACACACAGACATACCACACACACAGACATAATAACACACACACAGACATAATAACACACACACAGAGACATAATAACACACACACACAGACATAATAACACACACACACAGACATAATAACACACACAGACATAATAACACACACACAGAGACATAATAACACACACACAGACATAATAACACACACACAGACATAATAACACACACACAGACATAATAACACACACACAGACATAATAACACACACACAGACATAATAACACACACACAGGCATAATAACACACACAGACATAATAACACACACAGACATAATAACACACACAGACATAATAACACACACACAGACATAATAACACACACAGACATAATAACACACACACAGAGACATAATAACACACACACAGACATAATAACACACACAGACATAATAACACACACAGACATAATAACACACACACAGACATAATAACACACACAGACATAATAACACACACACAGAGACATAATAACACACACACACAGACATAATAACACACACAGACATAATAACACACACAGACAATAACACACACACAGACATAATAACACACACACACAAACATAATAACACACACACACAGACATAATAACACACACACAGACATAATAACACACGCACGCACAGCTTGCCACAACCGCGCATTCTTAATTACACCCGACCATTAATTAATCACGATCTTCGCGATTAGCCAATTCATCAGCACAATTAATTCATTATTAAATCAATTTATCATTTTCGCCACCAGTGCGCCCCGCGCCTCGCGACGCCAACAACAATGCGTGGGGGGCGGGGCGTGGGGTTTTGGGGGCGGGGCGTGGGAGGGGGCGGGGCATCGTGACCCGGGGCCCCCTGTTCCACCTTTTCGGTCGTCGCTGCCGTTCGCAAAGCCACCGGGCGAGCCGTCTCGCGTTTGTGGGCCAGAGAGAGAGAGAGATGGGATAGAGAGAGAGAGAGAGAGAAGCGACTGCTATTTTAACTAAACACATGTTTGTTGTTTCATTTTTTTTTTGCCAGGTAAGGGGGCACCCCACTGAGATATTACTGTGGGGGCTTATTTTTTCAGCAGCGACGACCTGGCCACAAACGGATGGCTCAACGATGGGCCTTATCCACGTGGGAAATGTGTAGCGGTCAAACGCTGTGCACCAGGGGCTCGGCAACCAAAACAACAACAACAAGAAGAAGAAGAGACACGTTTAGAATTCGGTTAAAAACGAACAGAAAAATTCCAAGACCCGCAACGCCACGTGGTGAATACGAGACTGGTGGTCCTCAATAATAAAAGAGAGAGAGAGACAGAGAGACAGAGAGACACCGCAAACTCCAGATATACAGCAGGCGCCATAAAGGGGTCGGGATCGAACCCACGGCTTACCTGGATACCGGGCGAGGTAGTTAACATCTCCTAGCCACCGCGGTGCCCTCTCTCTTTCACCTTCATTGCAGGGACTGGCAATAAAGGTGAACACAGCACGGCAGCGGCCGGTACCAGATCCTCGCACAGACCAATTCCTCTTCGGCCCGGCACACGGTATGCCAATTTCACCAACTGCCCGGGTTCAAGCCCAACATCGGTGGTAACCCGAATATCAAATTGTTTTCTGTAAGAGAGGGACCTGACAGGTGAAATAAATGTGCCATTTACAACAACAACCACCTCCGACAAGTACGATTCGTTACCTACGCTGCGATAGAAGCTCAACATACATAAAAAACAACAACAACTACGGGACCTGGCAGAAGGGATGAAGAGATGGCTATTAATGGTATGATTCAACACGATGCTGGATGCTGCCACATATTGAAAAATAACCCGAATAGCCTGGTGGGCTTTACCTGGTAACATAAAAATACAGTAACATGGTTTTGTTTTATTTATATGTATTTAAGTGATTTATTTACATATTCTTAGCTCTTTCGGTAAAGTCACGTTGAAGGGAAACAATAAAATATATATTGTTTTTTATATATTTTATTATTTTATTGTTTCCCTTCAACGTTACTTTACCGAAAGAGCTAAGAATATGAATTACTGCAGTCACGAAAGCTTTAAATAAATTTTTTATTTATTTACCTTTCCTGTACTTTGCACTCCTCTGGTGTTTGTTGTTGTTGTAACAGTCTGACCCAGTGCCCCTACTGGACATCTGTGATAAAGAGCTTTTTATCTCATCGGATTCCTCCTCCACTACAAACATTCTGACTCACGCTCGGAAGGTCAACCTCAGCCCATCGTCATCATCTCCCAGGGGTGGATAAAACAGGTACCACTTTGTGGAAAGACAACAGCGTTTGTCCCATGGATATACTCGCCCCCCCACCCCCCCGCCGCAGGAATGAGGAATTTCCATCACTGGCTCAAGGCTCTAGACAGGTGATCGGCACCGATGCCTCACTGCTCGTCCGAGCGGGGGGGATCGCCAGGTGACGATTCAACGGAGGCGGCGGTCCGAGTTCGTTCCCAAACCGTGGCTAACGTCAGTGGGCCTCCTCTAGGTCGACTCGGACTTAACAGGGTATTTGTTGTGGTGCCCAAACATCGGCAGTGGACAGAGAGAGGGGGGCCAGGTTCGAAGGGAGGCCGTAGGGCGAGAGAGAAGAGTCGCAGTCATCGAGCGGTTTCTCATTGGGCCCGACCGATGCTGCACGTGAACACATCCAGGGGATTCGTTCATTTGCTCGGAAACAAATAAAATCATTCTTCCCATCGTTCAATCACTCGGCCGAGGCCCTCCACTTGCGCCGTCAAGACACGCGGAGCCGCGGAGGTGTTTCTGAAGTTGCGCCAAATCAATAGCATCAGCGATAAAATAAGCAATTTATGAACATGCGGTGAAAATCGGAGTTTTTTTTTTTTAATCAGAGCTTGTTATCTGCATGCCGAGCAGAAATCCACAGATTTCTAGGGAGTTGTGGGGCTGGGAGTGGTGGGGGAACTATGCACACGCGCGCACACGGAGTTATGCGCCAAAATAAATCGTGCATCTCTCTTAAAAGTATTTACTTTCAACGATTAATCTGCAGCTGTCACTCACCAAGATGAATTATAGATGAAGAAACTACGCAAGTAATTTGATAATTTTGAATATTAAATGAATGAATGTAAGTAGGCATGTGTGTGTGTGTGCACGTGTGTGTGTGTGTGCGCGTGTGTAGGGGAGCGGCAGCGTGGTGGTTAGCGCGCTGTGCTACGAACCAAGGGACCCAAAGTTCGATTCCTGCTCACGGTCAACAACAGTTATGAACTGAGTTTCCCCTAGGTCGACTCCTCCTCAAATCAATACCTGGTGCGATGTGTAAACATCGCCACTAGGGAGACAAAGGCAGCCGGACTTGGTACTGACCACCCACCCCCTCGCGTGCCATGCTGGTCTTCATTGGTGCTCGCTAACAGCACTTGCCCCAACAGTCTGCTTAGGCTATACGGGGGATCTTTTGCCTTTGTACGAGTGCCAGTCATCTCAGTCGGTCAACCCATGGCACCTGGGTCCATCCTGTGATGTCCTCCTGCACGTAGCCTGGTACAGCAGTCAACGCGTGGCACCGGGACCGGTTCAGATAATGGTCACTGGTGTTGGTCACCAGCACACGTATACATACATACAAACACACGCGCGCGAATATACAGAGGAATGTACGCCGGCACACAGACACGCACTAACACACAGACCCGCACCCACGCAGATATGCATACATACGCATACACGCAGACCCACACATATACACACGGACACACAGACATGCGCGCGAGCGCACACACGCACGCACGCACGCACTCCGGTTCACATTGTGCCGTGAACAGGTTTAATAAAGGCGATTTTAATATCCAAGTGATGTGCGAACACAGCGCGCATACAGATCTCCCGGAGAAATCATTTATACATGACGGGAAGAAGCCTAGGTGGTCTCAAAGGCGCGCGGATACACATATATGCACAGAACAAAGACAAAGATCCCGCGTGTTGACATTAACAGAGCGTTGGGACAAGTGCTGTTAGCGAGCACCTATGGAGGGCGGCCACGGCACACGAGGGGGGTGGGTGGCCAGCGCCACGCCCGACCGCCTTTGTCTCCCTCGTGGCGACGTTTACACGTCGCACCAGCTACTCATTTGAAGTGGAGCCGACCCACGGGAGGCCTTGGACCGGTTCAAATATTCCCCACTGTTATTGGCCATGTGCGGGAATTGAAGACAGTTCATAGTGCAGTGCGCTAACCACGACCACTCCCTACATGGGCCCACAAAGACAAATATCCCCCGTATAGCCTTTAACAGAGTTGGGGCAAGTGCTGCGCGCGAGCACCTATTAAGGCTGTCACGGCAGACGATATGGGGGGCAGGGGGTGGGGCAATCCCACGCCCAGCCACCTCTGCCTCCAAAGTGGCGGTGTTTACACATCACACCAGGTGCTCATTTGAGGCCGAGTCGACCTAGGGGAGGCCCACAACCGGTTCGGGCACACACCAACACGCAAAGATCCCCGTACAGCCTGAACAGACTGTTGGGGCAAGTGCTGTTCGCGAGCACCCTATGAAGGCCGGCACAGCACACGAGGTGGGTGGCCAAAAACCCACGCCCGGCCGCCTTTGTCTCCCTAGTGGCAATGTTTAACGCACCGCACCAGGTACTCATTTTAGGCTGAGTCGACCTAAGGGAGGCCCTGTACCGGTTCAGATAATCGTCACTGGTGGTGTTGGCCGTGAGCGGGAATGGAACTCGGGTCGCCGGGTTCATTGTGCAGCGTAGCGCTAACCACTACACTACCGCTCCCACAAACACACGTACACACACACACACACACGTACACACACGTACACACACACACACGTACACAACAAAGAACAAAGATCCCCCATATAGCCTTAACAGACTGTAGGGGCAAGTGCTGTTAGCGAGCAGCACCTATGAAGGCCGGAACGGTACACGAGGGGGTGGGTGGCCAGCACCACGCCCGACCGCCTTTGTCTCCCTAGTGGCGATGTTTACTACACACCGCACCAGGTGTGAGTCGACAGACACTCGCACGCACGAACCCCAAACAACAAGAAATGGGAAATAATGAAGGAATGTTAATCCTGTCATGAAATGTTACTCGAATCCTGTGCCCACACCCCGCCACGTCAGAATCCTATGCCCTCGGGTTCGGATTTATTCTCAAAAGGATTTTTATTGTTTGTTGTTGGCCCGGGATGCGGCGAGCGCGCACTCCCGAAAACACCAAGCTCGGACACGTGCGGAGGAGGGTGGCGGAGCAGGTTTGGGGTCCGTCCTCCTGCCCCTTCCACGAACCGCGCTGCACTCGCGATCCTCGCAGGAGCGACGGGCAGCTCGAGTTTGCCTCGGCGCCCCTGGGGTCTATTGCATTCGAAGCATCAGCAGCAGCATCAGCAGCAGCAGCAGCAGCATCAGCAGCAGCATCATCATCATCAGCCACGATAAATTCCACTGCAATTGACAATCCGCACAAACCTTGGCCGGAGCGGACGCGGACACCTGATGGCGACGATGAGAATGACGATGCACGGATGGAAAGTAAAAACTGAGACGCGCAGTGTCCGGAGGCTTTGGGCACCGCTCAGGACAGAACTGCGGAAGACAAACAGCGACTCAATGTTCGAGTCACACACGCGGAGGGGGAGGAGGCAGCGTCGCCACAGCGATGGTTCACCACCACTCCGCTGCCCGCGACGCAATCGTCCGGCTCAAACGACCTCAATGCAAAGCTAAAGTTGTTGCCCTACATCGAGCGTCAGCAACGCCCCCCAGACGACAGGGATTCCTCCGATTGGACGGCGTTCAAGCGTCGAGTTTCATTTGATTTGTGAACACGCGGGCGATGGTCCCCCGTTTCAGCCAGCTGACCCGGCTGTTTTACACGGGAGATCCGTGGTGCTGCGCGATCCACGACAAACAACAAAACCAGAAAGACACAAAAAAAACAAGCGCAGGGTTTCGATTTGAAGCTTTCGCGACTGCAAGCATCCATCATCTCCTTTGGTTCTTTCGGTAAAGTCACCACCGCGTAGAATGAGAATAAAATAATAAATCAATAAAATAACGCGATAAAATTCTCACGACGTTTCGGCCACAACACTAGTGGCCTTCTTCAGAAGCTCTGTCGTCCCGACAGGTCTGTTCCTTTCACCTGAAGAAGGCCACTTGTGTTGTGGCCGAAACGTCGTGAGAATTTTATCGTGTTATTTTATTATTTTATTATTTTATTCTCATTCTACGTGGTGGTGACTTTACCGAAAGAACCAAAGAAGAAAAAAAGGCAGGGTCCCAAGCAATCCATCTCAGAAGTACTTCAGTGATGCCCACTTCTGCAGACAGTTCTGTAACAGGCAGGGTAGGTGGGGGAGGGGGGGGGGTAAGGGGGTAGGCTGGGGGCGGGGCTTGTTGAGCTGCTCTGCGAGTCATCCGATTGGCTCCTTCGCCTCGTGACGTCGGCCTCCCACGATGGGGATACAATTGGGCGAAACGAAAAAAAAGATAAACATATATATAAAAAGGAGACCACAAGAAAACATGCTCGGCTTCTCGATCAATGCGAATCAATGCGCGCTCCCCCCACCCACCCCCCCCCCCCCCGACACTTTCCCGTTGAGCCAACCCAAAGGCCGTGCGCATCGCGACATCTCGTCAGGGTTATGATTGGGCCATCATCCGGCACGGAGGCGCATCGCGACAAACGATACGGGGCCACCTCCCCCCCCCGCCGCACAACGCCGCCTCGGGGAAATTGTCGTCAGGAACTTCTCGGTGCGAATCCGACAGGCAGGCCGCGCGCCCGGCTAATGCTGCGGTGCGCATTCAGCCGCAAGAATACGCGGCGTTTCCGGCCGCCACGCATGCACGTGCGTCCAACTTCTGTCGCGCCGTGCGCAGCCAACCCGTGCGGATCGGAGCCACGATCGGACCGGTGTCGTTCGGAGCAAAAGCTAGGCCCGGGGGCCGACGCCGTGCGCCAGCGTCACGGTCAAAGTTTATTTCAAAACTTTATGAAAGTGACGACGTCACGGAATGACCTCATGGGTAAGCACGTGGGATTCGTCGGTGCACCGACTGCGAAAACTGAGCATGAGCCTCCTGAGCAATGCGTCGTGGGACTGAGTGAGGCTTTCTCCTGAGCAAAACAATGAGCAATCTTGGCGTAAACCACTTGAAAAACCCTGAACCGACTTTGCACCCAAGTCCGCAGGTCAAGGTCCAACCTGGCCACATGGCGGTAGCGTACGCCACACAATTGGAGGGCTGCTGCTGCTGCTCTACCACGACTGCGGTGAGAGTCAGGCCATGTTACACCGCTTGGTCTGCCCCATGTACTCACCCACTCGCTCGCCTCCTCAGTCACCCACTCACCGACTCACACACTAACTCAACCACCTACTCACTCACCCACCCACTCACTCACCGACTCACACACTAACTCAACCACCTACTCACTCACCCACCCACTCACTCACCGACTCACACACTAACTCAACCACCTACTCACTCACCCACCCACTCACTCACCGACTCACTCACCGACTCACACACTAACTCAACCACCTACTCACTCACCCACCCACCCACTCACCCGCTCACTCACCGACTCCCTCGCCCATTCATTGACCGACTCACGCACCCACTCACTCAGACACTGACTCACCCACCCACCCACTCAAGCGTAGAGAGGTGCGCCTGCTGTGGCTATGAGGGGCAGGCCGTTGCGACTCATCTGGCCTTCTGCCCCACCGCCGGAGGAAGGCCCCTGCACTGCGCGAGGCCCCTCGCAGCGAGCGTTGCTGAGACGCGCCCGCCGCTGGAAGGACGTTTGACTTTGATGGACCGACACGACCAGAAGAAGAATGATAGGAATAATAACGTGACGTCACCACAGGACCCAATGCAACAGCTGCACTCGACTTGAGCTGGGGCGCCGCGGTGGCTAGGAGATGTTAACGACCTCGCCCGGTTCACAGGACGTCGTGGGTTCGATCCCGACCCTGGATGCGTGACGTATATTTGGACATTTGCCTGGATTTTTCTCCGGTCCACCGTTTTTTCCCCCCCCCCCCCCTCCTCCACGTTTCGAATGAGACGTGCGTTCAGAGTGCCCGGCTGCTTTAAATTCGTGGTCGGGTCACTGCTGAACAAGCGGTGAGCATTACTTGGTCAAGTAAAGAAAAAACTGTTCATTTGAAATAGCAGACTCTCTCTCGCTCTCTATCTATCACCCAACGTGAGACGCTGCTGCTCCATAACACTTTGTCAATGAGCAGGTCGCCATACATCGGTTCTCCGATAGTTTGTAAAAGTTAGCGACGACCAGCCGTAGCAAAGGCTGAGAAGTTCACGATAATAGCTTCGAGCGTGGTCTGCGGGGTTGATGATAATGATGTCACACGGGGGGTATAACGAATGAGAATGAAGCCGTTTCTGGTCACGGGGGATAATGAATGAAAGCAGGAAGCCGGTTCTAGCCACAGGGGGGATAATGAATAAAATAATGAATCTGGTTCCAGTCATGGGGAGATAATGAATGAAAGCAGAAATCTGGTTCCAGTCATGGGGAGATAATGAATGAAAGCAGAAATCTGGTTCCAGTCATGGGGAGATAATGAATGAAAGCAGGAATCTGGTTCCAGTCATGGGGAGATAATGAATGAAAGAATGCATCTGGCTCCAGTCATGGGGAGCTAATGAATGAAAGAATGAATCTGGTTCCAGTCATGGGGAGATGAATGAAATAATTAATCTGGTTCCAGTCATAGGGAGATAATGAATGAAAGCAGGAATCTTGTTCCAGTCATGGGGAGATAATGAATGAAAGCAGGAATCTTGTTCCAGTCATGGGGAGATAATGAATGAAAGAACGAATCTGGTTCCAGTCATGGGGAGATAATGAATGAAAGAATGAATCTTGTTCCAGTCATGGGGAGATAATTAATGAAAGCAGGAATCTGGTTCCAGTCATGGGGAGATAATGAATGAAATAATGAATCTGGTTCCAGTCATGGGGAGATAATGAATGAAAGCAGGAATCTGGTTCCAGTCATGGGGAGATGAATGAATGAAATAATTAATCTTGTTCCAGTCATGGGGAGATAATGAATGAAAGCAGGAATCTGGTTCCAGTCATGGGGAGATAATGAATGAAAGCATGAATCTTGTTCCAGTCATGGGGAGATAATGAATGAAAGCAGGAATCTTGTTCCAGTCATGGGGAGATAATGAATGAAAGCAGGAATCTTGTTCCAGTCATGGGGAGATAATGAATGAAAGAATGAATCTTGTTCCAGTCATGGGGAGATGAATGAATGAAAGCATGAATCTTGTTCCAGTCATGGGGAGATAATGAATGAAAGCATGAATCTTGTTCCAGTCATGGGAAGATAATGAATGAAAGCTAGAATCTTGTTCCAGTCATGGGGAGATAATGAATGAAAGCAGGAATCTTGTTCCAGTCATGGGGAGATAATAAATGAAAGAATGAATCTTGTTCCAGTCATGGGGAGAAAATGAATGAAAGAACGAATCTGGTTCCAGTCATGGGGAGATAATGAATGAAAGAATGAATCTTGTTCCAGTCATGGGGAGATGAATGAATGAAAGCAGGAATCTTGTTCCAGTCATGGGGAGATAATGAATGAAAGCATGAATCTTGTTCCAGTCATGGGGAGATAATGAATGAAAGCATGAATCTGGTTCCAGTCATGGGGAGATGAATGAATGAAAGCATGAATCTTGTTCCAGTCATGGGGAGATAATGAATGAAAGAATGAATCTTGTTCCAGTCATGGGGAGATAATGAATGAAAGCATGAATCTTGTTCCAGTCATGGGGAGATAATGAATGAAAGAATGAATCTTGTTCCAGTCATGGGGAGATAATGAATGAAAGCAGGAATCTTGTTCCAGTCATGGGGAGATAATGAATGAAAGCAGGAATCTTGTTCCAGTCATGGGGAGATAATGAATGAAAGCAGGAATCTTGTTCCAGTCATGGGGAGATGAATGAATGAAAGCATGAATCTTGTTCCAGTCATGGGGAGATAATGAATGAAAGCAGGAATCTTGTTCCAGTCATGGGGAGATAATGAATGAAAGCAGGAATCTTGTTCCAGTCATGGGGAGATAATGAATGAAAGAATGAATCTTGTTCCAGTCATGGGGAGATGAATGAATGAAAGCATGAATCTTGTTCCAGCCATGGGGAGATAATGAATGAAAGAATGAATCTTGTTCCAGTCATGGGGAGATGATTGAATGAAAGCATGAATCTTGTTCCAGTCATGCGGAGATAATGAATGAAAGCAGGAATCTTGTTCCAGTCATGGGGAGATGAATGAATGAAAGAATGAATCTTGTTCCAGTCATGGGGAGATAATGAATGAAAGCAGGAATCTGGTTCCAGTCATGGGGAGATGAATGAATGAAAGCATGAATCTTGTTCCAGTCATGGGCAGATAATGAATGAAAGCAGGAATCTTGTTCCAGTCATGGGGAGATAATGAATGAAAGCAGGAATGTTGTTCCAGTCATGGGGAGATAATGAATGAAATCATGAATCTGGTTCCAGTCATGGGGAGATAATGAATGAAAGCAGGAATCTGGTTCCAGTCATGGGGAGATAATGAATGAAAGCAGGAATCTTGTTCCAGTCATGGGGAGATGAATGAATGAAAGCATGAATCTTGTTCCAGTCATGGGGAGATGAATGAATGAAAGCATGAATCTTGTTCCAGTCATGGGGAGATGAATGAATGAAAGCAGGAATCTTGTTCCAGTCATGGGGAGATAATTAATGAAAGCAGGAATCTTGTTCCAGTCATGGGGAGATAATGAATGAAAGCAGGAATCTTGTTCCAGTCATGGGGAGATAATGAATGAAAGAATGAATCTTGTTCCAGTCATGGGGAGATGAATGAATGAAAGCATGAATCTTGTTCCAGCCATGGGGAGATAATGAATGAAAGAATGAATCTTGTTCCAGTCATGGGGAGATGATTGAATGAAAGCATGAATCTTGTTCCAGTCATGCGGAGATAATGAATGAAAGCAGGAATCTTGTTCCAGTCATGGGGAGATGAATGAATGAAAGAATGAATCTTGTTCCAGTCATGGGGAGATAATGAATGAAAGCAGGAATCTGGTTCCAGTCATGGGGAGATGAATGAATGAAAGCATGAATCTTGTTCCAGTCATGGGGAGATAATGAATGAAAGCAGGAATCTTGTTCCAGTCATGGGGAGATAATGAATGAAAGCAGGAATGTTGTTCCAGTCATGGGGAGATAATGAATGAAATCATGAATCTGGTTCCAGTCATGGGGAGATAATGAATGAAAGCAGGAATCTGGTTCCAGTCATGGGGAGATAATGAATGAAAGCAGGAATCTTGTTCCAGTCATGGGGAGATGAATGAATGAAAGCATGAATCTTGTTCCAGTCATGGGGAGATGAATGAATGAAAGCATGAATCTTGTTCCAGTCATGGGGAGATGAATGAATGAAAGCAGGAATCTTGTTCCAGTCATGGGGAGATAATGAATGCCGTTGTTTCTGGCTCGGAGGAGCTCTCGCGCAGTGAGCCGACAGGCCTGCACAGCGCGCCGTGACGTCACGGCGCGTGAGGAGTGTTTTAATAAGTGTGAGATATCGTGTTGTTTTTATTTTATTTTACACGCCTCATTTGAACACGACGACGACGACGACGAAAGAGGATGATGATGAGGATGATGAGGATGACCAGCTGCAACGGAGGTAGGAGCGGCGGGGGGGAGGGGGGGCTGGGGGGGCTGGGGGGCGGCTCAAATATATAATGACGAAAAAAATCGCGCACGAATTCCGCGCCTTGTCCTCGTGTGCTAGCGTAACGAGCGACGGGTAGCACTTCGCCTTTCAAGAAGCCGCCGTGCACGCGGGACGACTCGTCCCGTCGGCAGACGACGCGGGGGGGCTGGGGCGAGGGGCGGAGAGACGGTGACTTTTAGCGCTGGTTTTTTTTTTTAAATTTTTTTTTTTAATCTCAAGACACTGACCGCGCGCTTAAACCATTCGTGAATGGGGGGTGGTGGTGGGGGGGGTAAAACGTTACTGACACCGATAGCATCATCGCCGCCCATGCAGACATCCTTCACGTGGCTCGACAAGCCTCGACATTCAAGTACTGTACGACGATTAGCTGTCGATTATCAGCCGTCTGCCTTCCGCCCCCCCCCCCACCCATCCCACCTCCTCCCCGACACACGAAACGCACGAAGATTAGCCGCAGCCACCGGCGGGGTGGTTTTTTTTCTTTCTTCCAACGGTGATTAGAAAGCAGAAGGATCTATTTAGGCATTTTTTTTCTTCATATATATCTCTATTAAACTATTCTTTTTACTATTAGTGTTTGACCAAGGTAAGGCCCACTTAGCTGCGTAGCTATTTGTCACGAGTGATTTGGCCACCAATGGAGAGCTCTACAACAAAGTGGCTTATCGTCGCGTGGAAATTCATTGCAGGCAAATACCTTGCCGATGGTAAATGCGGAGGGGAAAAAACCAGAGGACCCGGAGACAAATCCAAACTCCAAAGTGTACATGTGTCGTCAGGGTCGGCATCCAACCCACGCACCTCCTGTGTACCAGGCGGGCGAGGTAGTTAACATCTTCTCTCCACGGCAAAAGATGCATCTGTTTGAAATCCGTGGCTTACATTATGGGCCAGTCAAAACAACACCATTCCTTTTCGGGCGGCTCACGCAGCGGCGCAATGGGTATAGATAACCTCAGCATCTATCGTGCGAAGGAGATTCCGCCCAAAAATAAGATTCCGCCGTGTCAGACGCCCGAGTCGGACAGAGATTGTCCGACGCGTGACGCAGGCAGACAGCGCAGAGAGGGCATGCGGGCAGGCGGGCGGGCGGGCGGGCAGGCAGACGCGTGGGTGGAATACCAGACGTACAGATATTACTGATTGACAGAATGACAGACCTACATGGAGAGAGAACCAGACGGGACAGATGATCGGTAGATGGCTGGTCGAATGGACAGGCAGACGGACGGATGGACAGGCGGATTGGTGGGAAAAAAAATGATAGACCTACGGAGGGACAGGCAGACGGGACAGACAAACGGACGGACAGGAAAACAGATGGAGAGATAGACAGACAGCCGGCCGGATGGACGGACTAATGCAGCGGGCTTTACTTGGCTTAAGGACACACACACACAGGTAGTAGCAGGACGGGAGGCAACGAGAGCCAACAAACCCCTGGCAGGCGCGCACACACTGCGAGACTCGGCACTACTACAGTACTACTACCACACGGCTGAACCACGTGCCAGACACGCACCTTGAACCGGAGATGCGGGTGGGTGGGTGAGTGAGTGGTGACATTTTTGGGTGGCTAATGAAAGTGGGGGATTGAGTGGTTAAATGGGTGAGTTCGTGGGTTGATGAGTTGGTGGGTGAGTGGATGAAATGGGTGGTGCATATGGTGGATAGGTGGTGAAATGGGTGGGTGAGTGAATGGATGGCCGGGTGGGTATGAGGGAGGATGGTGAAGGTGGGTAGGTTGGATAAGTGAGTGAAGGTGAGTGGATATCTGGGTATGTGAAATAGTGGGTGGGGAGGTGAGTGAGTTGGTTGGTGGGTAAGTTAGTGGGTGGATGAGTGAGTTGGTGAGTGGGTGAGTTAGTGGGTGAGTGAATGATTGAGTTGGTGGGTGGGTGAATGATTGAGTTGGTGGGTAGGTGAATGATTGAGTTCGTGGGTGGGTGAATGAGCGAGTTGGTGGGTGGGTACAGTGAGTTGGTGGGTGGGTGGGTGGCTGAGTTGGAGGGTGGGTGGGCAGTGAAAGGGAGTAAGAATGTGAGTTTGTGTGGGTGTTGGGCTGAAAGAGTGGGCGGATGGACGAATGGGTGGGTTGGTGAGTAGGTGAGTGAGTAGGTGAGAATGCGCGAGTCGCTACATTGTCAATGGGTGATTGGGTTGTGTAGGCAATGAAGGCGAGTGAGTAGGTGAGTGGCTGGGAGAGTGCGTGAGTGGCTGGGTTATGAGGGTGGGTAGACCAGTGTGTGGGCGGGTGAGTGAGTGAGTAAATGGGCGGAGGGGTTTTGTGAAGGTGAGGGGTGGGTGAATGAGTAGGTGGATGGGGGATGGGGAAAGGCCATTAAGGAAATGGTTTGGAATTTACTAAAAAAAACAACTGCCATGAGGTGGCCGGGTCTCTCTCTATACACGCGGGGGGGAGGGGGGGGGCTAATGACTCTGTATTGGGACACTGAGCTTGTACCGCTGAAACCTAAGTTCGATCCCGAGTTGCCGGAGAACTCTCTCGGGGAAAGAGGCAAAAACGTATATCTCTGGGTAGGGAGCTAAACGCTCTCACGTTTCAATTCCCGGTGGTGACCATTCCTGGTGCTGAGTGCGTGGCATCTCTTCGTCTTCATCTCTGTCTTCGGAGGCAAATCTATCGGTCTCGTATCCACATCACATCGTCCGGCGAGGCAGCTGGTCGCCACGGTGGTGAGATGATCCTCATAGCGGTTACCCCGGGGTACCAAATAATAATACAAAATGGCCGGGGCAATTAAATATTTCATTTCTGGGACACAATTTTTTTTCTTCCAGGGGTGTTACTTAACTCCGCGACTGGGGCAACCAATGAATCCGAAATCGGTGCCACTCGGCGATGTCGAAACGACAAACATTAGCAGAAAAAAAAACATCCGTTATGGAAAAAAATCTACTTTGAATAGTGCATCGTGAGTACAGCTCGTCGAGATGAGTCGATTGCCGCATCGCCGACCATCAACAGGCTAAAAATGACTGCACCACGGACATTATGCGAGAGCCGGGGTATTGTTGTACCCCGGGGGAACCGCCATAAGGTTTAGATGTTAAATACCTCATCTGGTATACAGGAAATCGTGGGTTCGATCCTGACCCTGACGCCTGCTCTATATTTGAGGTTTGCATGTCTCTCTCTCCCTCTCTCACCCCGTGGTCGTGGAGATTTTTTTTATCCGGGTCCTCCGGTTTCTCCCTCCACATTCATGAACATGCGTTTAGAGTATTTGGCTGCTATAAATTTACACGTGATAAGCCACTTCCGTTGGGCTATCACTCGTGGCCAGGTCGCTTCTGAAAAAAAGAGCCACATAGCTCAGTGGGCCTTACACCTGGTAAAATAAAAAATAGTTTAAATAGTCTCGAGAAAGAACAGTGCAAGTTCATTGAATCCCTCTCTCTCTCTCTCTCCGCTTCTTCCCTTGCATTGCTGCTCCGCTTTGGAATTCCCTCCCACCGTCTCTTCACCCTCCCAGGTTCCCAGAGTACCCTCGGCCCAACTCAAGACATGTATTACATCCTTACATCTACTCACATCCTCAATGGCATAAACTGGTAGCTCAGCGGTCAAAAGAAGCAGGGTTCACTCGGCCTCCACCATTCCTCCAGTGCCGATACAATGAGTGCCACCTTGCGGGGGAAGTCAACAAGGGGGATGTCCTTTGGGCAAGACTGGCCTCCGCCAGTATCGGATGAAGCTAGTGCGGGGCCTGTAGCATCTGTCACGAAAGGGAGCCTAAATAAAAAAAACCCCACAAATATTAAAACACACAAATGTTTTACTTGCATAGTAAAGTAATTGATTTTTTTTTTAAATTTGCTATACAGCCAGATAATGCGACAAATCGCTAACCTTAGTTGAAGGCGGTATCATACTATAGTAATAAAGCAAGTGCAGAATTATTGAACCGGAATGGATAGCTTGAAAGCATTTAGCGCGGGGCCCTTGAACGTGCGGGGCCCGTAGCAAAGTGCTACTTTTGCTACTAGGATAATCCGGCACTGCTCCACCATAGGAATATGGAACTTCCACCACTGGCTCAGGGCTGTGAACGGGAGATGAGAATTGCCCGCCACAACGCTCATTTGGGCAGGGAATCACTTCGGCTGTGATGGAGGCCCGTGGTTAACAACTGTGCTTTTAAAAACAAATCTCAAAGAAAAGTCAACCATTTTATTTGACCAGACAAAAGCCCACCGAGCAATCAAAAATCTTGTTCAGATGCGACCTATCCACACGTAATAGCTCACTGTAAAAGTGGCTGATATCATCATCATGATCATCGTCAGCACACGTGGGAATTAACAGTCGTGGCCAAATAATCTAAGCGCGTGGTTTTTTTCAATGTGGTGGGGGAGGGGGGGGGCAACCGGAGGAACCCGGAGGAGAAAAATCCACGTGACCACCATGGGGAGAGAGAGAGAGAACACGTGTACTGCACAAATAAACAGCAGCAGGCATCGTCAGGATCCGGGATCGAACCCATGACCTCCTGCGTACCAGGCGAGGGATATAACATCTCCTCGCCAACCCCGCCAAAGTAATCGGAAAATCAGCAAATCAGCGGGCAATTACTTTGAGTCAAGCTCGGTCTCTGCCCGGCTCTGTCTGTTCCACAATACAGCCTGTCCTCCTATAACGCATGTTGTTGTTCTTGTTGTTGTTTTCCCAACGCGAATTGGAAACGCAACGCGATGAACGTATCGGGGAACACATTTGTTTCCCCGTCATAACGTGGATGCGAACTGGATGTAGCGCGATCGAGCGAACGGGACTACGCCGCGCAGCGGGTAGGAACAGGCGGCCGCGCGCCTGCCCACCGGCGTAGCGTCGTCACACGAGGCATTGGGATACTGCTGGATGCTTCTAGACGCTCTGCCCACCGCGCGCCGCAAGTCCTTGGTCGGCCCGCGTTACGCATCTCCACGCGCCATCACGGACCTCGCTTTATGCAACAGAAATATGACATTAATATTATTATTTATGATACGGCAATTATTCCACAACGCCGTGTCCTTCAGGAACGTAACTACCACCGCATTATAGGAGATCTGTATTTTGGTGGGGGGCGGGGGGGGGGGCCGGCGAGCGGCGGCGGGGGGGGGGGCGGTGGTGGTGGTGGGGGGGCAAAAACGCGAACATGAAGGTGCCCGTGGCTTTGTTCCGTTCACACAGTGGGCTCTGGACATGAATAGAAGCTTCAGAGGCGCCAGATAAAAACGCAAGATTACGCGACTTCAAAAGAAAAGTGACATTAAAGACCAAGAGAAGGGTGCCGGTGGTGCTGGTGTTGGTGCAGGGGACGTCGGGGGGGTACACATTTGAAGTCTCTATTCTTGGCGTATATCTCACCCTTACCGGAATTCAAATTAGCGCACACGTACACATGTTGAGATTGGGAGGCAGCCGGGGGCGGGGGAGAAGGGAATGATGGTGCAGCGGTTAGCACACTGCACTATTAACCCCCCAAAAACACGGGTTTCATTCCAGGACGCGGCTAACATGTGTACGTCACAGCGATTTCCTGCTCAAAGGAAGCAACGAGGCACTGATACGTTGCCGATCTCCTGAATACGGCACAGAACCAGCGGCGGAAATTCCGCACGACCTACGGCAGGGGGTGAGTTTATCCATGAGACGACACGCATTGTTGACTTTCCTCACAAAGCGGTACTAATTTTAGCGACCCACCCCAGGGGGATGATGGGCCGAGTTAACCCCCAACCATGATTTGAACCCCTAACCCAGGGGTGGGAAACGTCCGGCCCGCGGGCCGAATAAGGCCCACGAAATCATTTGGTGTGGCCCTGCCAAAGCAGTTCCGAATAGCAATATCATCAATACCCGCTAACAACATCACACGCATCGCCAAAGAGAGGCAGTTCCAGCCATCACATTAGGGGCGAGTTAATAAAACGTTTGACCAAACATAACGGGCTAATTTTTTAAGCTGATCATTTCGTACGGCCCGCGAATGATGTTATAAGTAACCAAATGGCCCTTGGCAGAAAAAAAGATTCCCCACCCCTGCCCCGACCGTTCGATTGAGAGCCGCTCACTCTTCCGCTGAGCTACCTGGCTGGAACGTCAGTGGAGAGTGATACCTGAACAGGGGCTCCCACCTAGGTCGACTCGGCCTGAAATGAGTACCAAGTGTGGCAAAGTATGGGGTGGTGGTGTTTGTCGTGGATTCACCCTCACGGAATGAACATGAAGCGCTCAGAATGATGAGACACTAATGCCTCCATCGTAATGCATTTTCATCGAAATCGCAATGATCGTGAGGAAAAGTTACGCGCACCTCCGATTCGCACGGTTGGCTACGTACGGTGCGAAATAAGTCCAACGTGGGTACGAACGCACGCGCGCGCGCGCGTTCTCCTGCTAAGGAACTTGGCCAGGGTCTTAAGCCGACTTGGGCAGCTGCGTACCAATGAGCAGGCGCGCAGAGAAGGCCTCGAGGCTGGCTCAGAATGTGCCGGAGACGTCCCCCATGGCCCCAGGTGCTCATCATAGCAACCCGCTGCGCCGCACCGATCACTATGAACACGAAGGCCCAAAACCGAGCACTTGAACCACCTTTCAGGGGGACAGGTTGATGGGCCAGGTTGTGGAGGTTCAAATTAAAATCCGAAAGGTCTCCGGTCGCCTCAAAAGAGAGACAAAGTGAGAAAGAGAGAGGCTTCTCTTTGCCATGGGAAAGATCCGATAAGAATTAAAAAAGGAATTCATTCTCATGCATACATTGGTCCATTCATAACATGAGTGTTTTGGTGTTCTACGTGAGGAGAAGGGGATGTGTGGGGGGGGGAGGGCAGAAAAATGGCCGACTAACCACTCAGAGGTACAGTGGTACATCAATGGAGAAACTACAGTGGTACATCAGTGGAGAAACTACAGTGGTACAGCGGTGGAGAAACTACAGTGGTACAGCGGTGGAGAAACTACAGTGGTACAGCGGTGGAGAAACTACAGTGGTACAGCGGTGGAGAAACTACAGTGGTACAGCGGTGGAGAAGCTACAAGTGGTACAGCGGTGGAGAAGCTACAGTGGTACAGCGGTGGAGAAGCTACAAGTGGTACAGCGGTGGAGAAACTACAGTAGTACAGCGGTGGAGAAACTACAGTGGTACAGCGGTGGAGAAACTACAGTGGTACAGCGGTGGAGAAACTACAGTGGTACAGCGGTGGAGAAACTACAGTGGTACAGCGGTGGAGAAACTACAGTGGTACAGCGGTGGAGAAACTACAGTGGTACAGCGGTGGAGAAACTACAGTGGTACAGCGGTGGAGAAACTACAGTGGTACAGCGGTGGAGAAGCTACAAGTGGTACAGCGGTGGAGAAGCTACAGTGGTACAGCGGTGGAGAAGCTACAAGTGGTACAGCGGTGGAGAAACTACAGTAGTACAGCGGTGGAGAAACTACAGTGGTACAGCGGTGGAGAAACTACAGTGGTACAGCGGTGGAGAAACTACAGTGGTACAGCGGTGGAGAAACTACAGTGGTACAGCGGTGGAGAAACTACAGTGGTACAGCGGTGGAGAAGCTACAGTGGTACAGCGGTGGAGAAACTACAGTGGTACAGCGGTGGAGAAGCTACAGTGGTACAGCGGTGGAGAAGCTACAAGTGGTACAGCGGTGGAGAAGCTACAGTGGTACAGCAGTGGAGAAACTACAGTGGTACAGCGGTGGAGAGGCTACAAGTGGTACAGCGGTGGAGAAGCTAAAAGCCAACTTGAAGATGCGCAGTTGTTGAATTAGAGAGAGCCCGGTCACGCAAGGCAATAGCGAGATCACAGCGATGCAATGTGAGTGCTGCGGAAGGAATATTGAAGATTCGTGCCGAGTCGAGAAGGAAATGCATTCCTTTTCAAGAGCGAGTGAGGAGTTTACAACATCGCCGAACTGTGCCACTGCAAGGTCACGTGGATGACACCAGCCGAAGGGAAAATGCGCCCGTAAAACAATTACGAGCTACCATAAACTGAAACTGTGAACTTTTTTTAAATTTTTTATTTTACCAGATCTAAGGCCCGCTGAGCTATGCGGCTCTCTTTATTTTCTCAGAAGCGACCTGGCCACAAAATGATGGCCCAAACAAAGCTTCTTATCGTCACGTGGAAATGTACAGCAGCCGAATACTATAATACGCGTGATGTCGAGTCTAAATGTGGAGGCAAAAAAACCGGAATGGCCCAGAGAAAAATCCACACGGCCATGGGGACAGAGACAGAGAGAGGGAGACATGGGGGGGTGACACGTGCCCCCCTCAATGATCAGATCGAAATCCCGAATTTCGATCGGTTCATTGGGGTTTATTAGTAAATAAATCGGTATTTTGCGACCCCCCTCCCACTGCCACTGTGTAGCGTATTATCACGTGCCAGGGACTCTACGAGATGATAGGGCAATAGTCCGAGTCCACAATTGGCAATAAGTCACGGCAAAGCGGTTATAAGCGACTCGCAGAATTGTGCACAGTTGCGTCTACAGAGTCCACGACTTCCCTGAAGGCATCAGCACCTTCAGCGAGCGCGATGCCGATCACACAACGCGGTTCGAATCCGACACCTCGATCGATGGCTGTGCCATCGCCGCACTACGCGTCGAATCAAAAGTAAGGGACAAGTCCTTACTTAAGACGAGACGCCTTACTAACTTAAATTCTGAGTTAAGCCATTGAATTATTGATTGAGCTCTCTTTGTCTTCATTTGTTTCGGAGTAATCTTTGGACCGAGTGTCAGTTGCCCATTTTATAACTGGTGCCCCGGCTTTTAATAAAAGAGGCTTTTAGGCATTAAAATCTGTCTGTCTGTCTGTGTGGTTGAAAGGTGTCAAATCCGTGCGTTACATGCGAGATATCAAAACATCTGGAGAATGAGGTTGCCTTCTCTCATCGTGAATGAAGGCATTAATCATATCCCGAATAAATGACGCAGTAACATGCAAAAACTATACTTTTTATTCTTCCAGGTAAGGGCCCACTGAGCTATATAGCTCTTTTTCAGAAGCCACCTGGCTATCACAAATGACAGCTCAACCAAGTTGGCTTGACGTCGTGTAGAAATCTACAGCAGCCGAATACCCTGAAATGCGCGATGTTGATTCTAAATTTGGAGGGAAAAACCGGAGGACCCGGCGAAAAAAAATCTACGCGACCGCGGGGCGAGAGAGACACCGCAAACTCCAAATATGTATAGGCGTCATCGGGGTCGGGATCGAACCAACGACACCTCCTGCATACCAGGCGAGGGAAAGAACATCTCCACGCGAAGGGAGAGAAAGACGCAAACTCCAAATATACAGCAGCAGCAGCAGCAGGCGTCGTCAGGGTCGGGATCGAACCAACGACACCTCCTGCATACCAGGCGAGGTAGTCAACATCTCGCCAAGGGGCGAGATACCACCGCTGGCGCCCGGCTAGCGGGATAACCCCGCCGAGCGACGCGTTACGAGGCAACGGGATGGAGGCGGCTTGCAGCAAAACCCTCTCCCGGGGAATCCAACTGTACCACCTCCACCTGTGAGTCGGGGGAACTCCCAAAGCAGACACCAACCCCCGAGGTTATTTCGAGGCTGGCATTAAAAAAATAAAATAAAAGACCGCATCCGTCTGTGGTAAACATTCTCCACCGCCACCATGTTTTCACTCCGCGTTTAAGGTTACGATTGGTTGTTCATTCAACACATTTGCTGGTCGCCACGGTCGCGAGATGTCAACTGCCTCGCCTGCTGTACAGGAGGTCGTGGATTCGATCCTGAACCTGACGACGCCTGTATATTTGGAGTTTGCGGTGTCTCTATCCCATCATCATCATCACAACTACCTCGCCTGGTATACAGGAGGTGTCTCCCTCTCTTCTCCGTGGTCGTGTGGATTTTGCTCCGGGTTCTCCGGGTTATTCCCCGTCCGCGTTTAGAAATCAACATCGCCAACGCGTTTAGAGGGCTTGGCTGCCGGAAATTTCCACATGACGATACTGTACGCCGCTTCGTTGACCTGCCATTTGTGGCCAGGTCGCTTCTGAATCAGAGCTTGGCATCATTAGACCTGCTTTGCCAGTACCACAATGTAATAATAGGGTTTTTCCCCTTTTTTTCTGGCAACAAAACTGAAACCTTTATTTCGTTTGCATTTTGACTGCAGGTACTGTGGTCAATGCAGACATGAATCTTTGTAAAAAAAGGTTTAACTTTTGTTGCCAGATGAAAGCAGGGGAAAACCCTATTATTAAGGGCTTGATAGCTCAGTGGGCCTGACCTTGGTAAAATGAAAATAGTAAGAGTATAGCTGAGCGAACGCAGGCCTTAAAGGCCCAAAGCGTCAGGCAGCCAGCAACAAACAGAAAAACACTATCGAGTGTTTTCTTAGCTCTTTCGGTAAAGTCACGTTGAAGGGAAACAATAAAGTAATAAAATATATATAAAAACAATAAAAAATTCTCACGACGTTTCGACCATAACACCTGATGACGACCGTTTGTGTTATGGTCGAAACGTCGTGAGAATTTTTTATTGTTTTATATATATTATTTTATTGTTTCCCTTCAACGTGACTTTACCGAAAGAGCTAAGAATATGGATTACTGCAGTCACGAAAGCTTGAAATCAAAATGTAAAACTATCGAGTGTTTTAATCGGTAAGAGTAAACCGGGTCGTAGATCGATCGATCGACGTTCGTTAGTTGCAGGGGAAAATCCCATTCAGCCAGTTACCCAGCTAGATGTTGTTTTTTTGTTGTTGTTGTTGTTGCAAGGAGAGACCCCGTGGTACGTCGGCATGGAATAACAACCTCAACGAATTAATCCGTACTGAGGTGCAGGCAACAACGGGAACAGAACGCGTCGGAGGCTCAGCATCAGGAGCGCGTAAAAAAAAAACTAAAATGAACAACGCTGGAGCGATGTTATTGTCGGGAACGTTTTGAGAGAAGTAAGAGACGGTGATGGGAGGGAATTCCCGAATTGGAGCGGTGTGGAAGGAGAGACGTGGAAATAAAAGTGCCGTTGCCTGGCGTGTGGCGAGAGACAGAGTGGATGGGTGAGCGCGCAGGTGGGAGAGTGAGTGAGCGGGTGAGCATGTGGGTGAGTGAGCGAGTCTATTGTTGCGACCTGAAGTGCGGTGAGTGGGTGGGATGAGTGTGGTGAGTGCGAATGAGTGTGGTGAGTGTGTGAGTGTGGTGAATGAGTGTGGTGAAAGAGTGTGTGAGTGAGTGAGTCTATTGTTGTGACCTGAAATGTGGTGAGTGGGTGGATGAGTGCGAGGGTGAATGAGTGTGGTGAGTGGGTGAATGAGTGTGGTGAATGGGTGAGTGTGTTGTTGTGACCTGCAGTGTGGTGAGTGTGTTGCGTGGACGAGTGTGTGAGTGTGGTGTGTAAGTGTGGTGAGTGTGTGCGTGTGGTGAGTGTGTGAGTGTGTGCGTGTGGTGAGTGTGGTGAGTGTGTGCGTGGTGAGTGTGTGAGTGTGGTGCGTGTGGTGAGTGTGGTGAGTGTGGTGTTTGCGTGTGGTGTGGTGTGTGCGTGTGGTGAGTGTAGTGAGTGTATGTGTGTGGTGAGTATGGTGTGTTCGTGTGGTGAGCGTGGTGAGTGTGGTGTGTGGTGAGTGTGGTGAGTGTGTAAATGTGGTGAGTGTGGTGAATGTGTGCGTGGTGAGTGTGTGCGTGTGGTGTGTGAGTGTGGTGAGTGTGGTGTATGTGGTGAGTGTGTAAATGTGGTGAGTGTGGTGAGTGTGTAAATGTGGTGTGTGTGAGTGTGTGAGTGTGGTGAGTCTGTAAATGTGGTGAGTGTGTGAGTGTGGTGAGTGTGGTTAGTGAGTGTGGTGAGTGTGGTGAGTGAATGTGGTGAGTGAGTGTGGTGAGTGTGTGGTGAGTGTGGTGTGTGAGTGTGGTGAGTGAGTGTGGTGAGTGTGTGTGGTGAGTGTGGTGAGTGAGTGTGGTGAGTGTGGTGAGTGAGTGTGGTGTGTGTGGTGAGTGAGTGTGGTGAGTGTGGTGAGTGTGTGTCGTGAGTGTGGTGAGTGTGGTGAGTGTGGTGTGTGTGGTGAGTGCGTGTGGTGAGTGTGGTGAGTGAGTGTGGTGAGTGAGTGTGGTGAGTGTGTGGTGAGTGTGGTGAGTGTGGTGACTGAGTGTGGTGAGTGAGTGTGGTGAGTGTGTGTGGTGAGTGTGGTGAGTGTGTGTGGTGAGTGTGGTGAGTGTGTGTGGTGTCTGTGGTGAGTGAGTGTGGTGAGTGAGTGTGGTGAGTGTGGTGAGTGTGGTGAGTGTGTGTGGTGAGTGTGGTGAGTGTGTGTGGTGAGTGTGGTGAGTGAGTGTGGTGAGTGTGGTGAGTGAGTGTGGTGTGTGTGGTGAGTGTGGTGAGTGAGTGTGGTGAGTGTGTGGTGAGTGTGGTAAGTGAGTGTGGTGAATGTGTGGTGAGTGTGATGAGTGTGTGGTGAGTGTGGTAAGTGAGTGTGGTGAATGTGTGGTGAGTGTGGTGAGTGAGTGTGGTGAGTGAGTGTGGTGTGTGTGGTGAGTGAGTGTGGTGAGTGAGTGTGGTGAGTGTGGTGAGTGAGTGTGGTGAGTGTGGTGAGTGAGTGTGGTGTGTGTGGTGAGTGAGTGTGGTGAGTGAGTGTGGTGAGTGTGGTGAGTGAGTGTGGTGTGTGTGGTGAGTGAGTGTGGTGAGTGAGTGTGGTGAGTGAGTGTGGTGTCTGTGGTGAGTGTGGTGAGTGAGTGTGGTGAGTGAGTGTGGTGAGTGAGTGTGGTGAGTGTGGTGAATGAGTGTGGTGAATGTGTGGTGAGTGTGGTGAGTGTGGTGAGTGAGTGTGGTGAGTGTGGTGAGTGAGTGTGGTGAGTGTGGTGAATGTGTGGTGAGTGTGGTGAGTGTGGTGAGTGTGGTGTGTGTGGTGAGTGTGTGTGGTGAGTGTGTGTGGTGAGTGTGGTGAATGTGTGGTGAGTGTGGTGAGTGTGTGTGGTGAGTGAGTGTGGTGAGTGAGTGTGGTGAGTGTGGTGAGTGAGTGTGGTGTGTGTGGTGAGTGTGTGTGGTGAGTGTGGTGAGTGAGTGTGGTGAGTGTGTGTGGTGAGTGTGGTGAGTGTGGTGAGTGAGTGTGGTGTGTGTGGTGAGTGTGGTGAGTGAGTGTGGTGAGTGTGTGGTGAGTGTGGTAAGTGAGTGTGGTGAATGTGTGGTGAGTGTGATGAGTGTGTGGTGAGTGTGGTAAGTGAGTGTGGTGAATGTGTGGTGAGTGTGGTGAGTGAGTGTGGTGTCTGTGGTGAGTGTGGTGAGTGTGTGTGGTGTCTGTGGTGAGTGAGTGTGGTGTGTGTGGTGAGTGAGTGTGGTGAATGTGTGGTGAGTGTGGTGAGTGTGTGTGGTGAGTGTGGTGAGTGTGGTGAGTGTGTGTGGTGTCTGTGGTGAGTGAGTGTGGTGAATGTGTGGTGAGTGTGGTGAGTGTGTGTGGTGAGTGTGGTGAGTGAGTGTGGTGTGTGTGGTGAGTGTGTGTGGTGTGTGTGGTGAGTGAGTGTGGTGAGTGAGTGTGGTGAGTGTGGTAAGTGAGTGTGGTGAGTGTGGTGTGTGTGGTGAGTGAGTGTGGTGAGTGTGGTGAGTGTGGTGAGTGTGTGTGGTGTCTGTGGTGAGTGAGTGTGGTGAGTGTGTGGTGAGTGTGGTAAGTGAGTGTGGTGAATGTGTGGTGAGTGTGGTGAGTGTGGTGAGTGAGTGTGGTGTCTGTGGTGAGTGAGTGTGGTGAGTGAGTGTGGTGTGTGTGGTGAGTGAGTGTGGTGAGTGTGTTGCTGAGCTAACAATTGCACAAACGATACAGCGGCGACCAATGGGCAAAGGTGGTTTTCGGATCCTGCCCACTTTTGTGAGACGTTCTTAATTTACAAGCGTCCCCGTTAAAATGCAAATAGACGGGACAGCGCATACGCACGCACAAGTACACGCGCATACAAAGACAGAGATCCCCCGTGTAGCCCGGACAGCCTTGTGGGCCAAGTGCTGCAAGCGAACGCCTATGAATGTGACAAGGTCGTAATTATAATAAATATTGGGCGGTGGGGGTGGGACACATCCACCCCCCCCCCCCAATATTCAAATATGCTCAAAATGTGGTTATGGTTGTACTTTATTAATCCCTAATCTCTGCCATTACCTTACAATGAAACAAGCAAAGGTAAACAAATAAAAACAGAGCAATGTATAATACAACAACGATACACTCTTAGACATTATTGTTGAAAAATAAATGAAAAGTCCATCCTACGTGTTGGTGAATTTTGTAATATTTTAGGCAGGAAATGGCAGGAAATTAGTTTTAAAATTTTGATTTTTTTCTGGGAGAGGTGGGGGGGGGAACCCCCAGACCCCCTGGAAGATTTTGCCCCCCACCCCCAATGTTGACTCCATGGCCACGGCCTTGTTGTGTGGACAGGCGGGAGGCCCAACACCACTCACGTCCGCCTTTGTCTCTCCCCCACCACCCCCACCCCCCACCAGTGGCGACGTGTTCCGCACCGGGTGTACTCGGTTTGAGGCTGAGTGGACCTAGGGGGGGGGCCCGTGCCGGACACGTAGCGCTAAACCACACAGGCGCGCTATACCGCCCACGCGACTTTCATTTACATGCAAGCCTTCGCCTGTGCGCTCAGACAAAGGGAAGAAGGAAAGCCTTAGAGGCAGCGTACGGGCTGGACTAAGAAAGATTGAAAAAAAAACCACGCAACCTCGTGCTGTTAGAGAGCACAGTGCCCGACCGTCTTTGTCTCCCCAATGCTTACACGCTGCAGCGGGTTGGCTTGAGTGGGACCCACCCCCTCCCCCCCCCGACTGAACGCACGTGTGTGTGTGTGTACACACGTGTGTGTGTGTGGTTTGTGTGTGTGTGTACACACGTGTGTGTGTGTGTGGTTTGTGTGTGTGTGTGTACACACGTGTGTGTACGTGTGGTTTGTGTGTGTGTGTACACACGTGTGTGTGTGTGGTTTGTGTGTGTGTGCACACGTGTGTGTGTGGTTTGTGTGTGTGTGTGTACACACGTGTGTGTGTGGTTTGTGTGTGTGTGTACACACGTGTGTGTGTGGTTTGTGTGTGTGTGTACACACGTGTGTGTGTGGTTTGTGTGTGTGTGTGGTTTGTGTGTGTGTGTACACACGTGTGTGTGTGTGGTTTGTATGTGTACACACGTGTGTGTGTGGTTTGTGTGTGTGTGTACACACGTGTGTGTGTGTGGTTTGTGTGTGTGTGTGTGTACACACGTGTGTGTGTGTGGTTTGTGTGTGTGTGTACACACACGTGTGTGTGTGAGTACACGCGCACGTGTGTGTGTACACGTGTGTGTGCACGCGCACGTGTGTGTAGACACGTGTGTGTGTAGACACGTGTGTGTACACGCGCACGTGTGTGTGTACACGGGCACGTGTGTGTGTACACGCGCACGTGTGTGTGTACACGCGCACGTGTGTGTGTAGACACGTGTGTGTGTGTGTACACACACACGCGCACGTGTGTGTGCGTGTGTGTGTACAAACACACACGTTTGTATCCCCCGTGTACTCCCAACACCAACACCTCGTCACCACCACCATCACTGTCACACGCATCCTCGTGACTGTCTCCACCATTAAAGATCGCCGCCTTTGTTCAAGGGCCGAACGATTTTGGGAAATGTACCTAATTGCGAATTTTCTGACAGATATTGCGATTTGATTTGCGATTCAAATTTTTTTAAAGTCAAGCTTCAGTTCAATACTCACTGTGTCACAGATTTAAAACACGTGATGGAGCATTACCACATGGCACCATCAAAATATGAACTCCCTCTGTATGTTCTAATGCAAGGGGGAGAACTTAAAAGATATGAAATGCTTCCAACATGCATTTATAAAAAATGTTTGCATTGAAATAGAACGATAAAAATGTAACAATTGTCAAGTTAAATACATTAAGTTATAATAATAATAAGGAAAAAAAACAATTCCGATAAGAAAGTAAGAGGGACTTTTCAAATCGCAAAAAAAAATCGCAGCCTTTACGATTTGCTCATCGCATTCGTTTCGAATTGCGATTAATCGATTTCGAATCGATTAATCGATTTCAAATCGATTCGTCGTTCAGCCCGAGTATATCGCCTGTAACGAGTCTGTCGGGGCAAGTCACGTGAGCCGAGTATCACCTATTTCAGATACACGAGGGGGTTGGGTGACCAGCACCACGCCCGGCCGCCTTTGTCTCCCCGAGTGGCGATGTTCACGCACCGCGCCAGGCACTCGTTTTGAGGCTGAGTCGCCCTAGGGGAGGCCCAGCAAGGGTTCAGGTAATCTTCACTCGCCGGTGAATGGCCCTGAGCTGGAATCGAACTCGGGGTTTCGTAGCGTGGTGGTGGGTGGGGGGGGGAGTCCTAACATCGCCGCTCACCACTATTTCCACCATCGCTCGCATTAATCACCAAAGCGACGTTCAAATTTGCAACGTTGCCATCAAACATCATCGCAACTGCTGACGTCTGCATCGCCATCACCAAGCACCACCACTGTCAACAAACCAGCACCACCACCACTATCAACACACCAGCACCACCACCACTATCAACCAGCACCACCACCACTATCAACAAACTAGCACTACCACCACTATCAACCAATCAGCACCACCACCACTATCAACAAATCAGCACCACCACCACTATCAACAAACTAGCACCACCACCACTATCAACAAACCAGCAGCACCACCACCATCAACAAACTAACACCACCACCACTATCAACCAGCACCACCACCACTATCAACAAACCAGCACCACCACCACTATCAACCAGCACCACCACCACCACTATCAACAAACTAACACCACCACCACTATCAGCAAACCAGCACCACTATCAACCAATCAGCACCACCACCACTATCAACAAACCAGCACCACCACCACTAACAAACCAGCACCACCACCACTATCAACAAACTAACACCACCACCACTATCAACACGCCAGCACCACCACCACTATCAACAAACTAACACCACCACCACTATCAACCAATCAGCACCACCACCACTATCAACAAACCAGCACCACCACTATCAACAAACTAACACCACCACCACTATCAACAAACCAGCATCACCACCACTATCAACAAACTAGCACCACCACCACTATCAACAAACTAGCACCACCACCACTATCAACAAACCAGCACCACCACCACCACTATCAACAAACCAGCACCACCACCACTAACAAACCAGCACCACCACCACTATCAACAAACTAACACCACCACCACTATCAACACGCCAGCACCACCACCACTATCAACAAACTAACACCACCACCACTATCAACCAATCAGCACCACCACCACTATCAACAAACCAGCACCACCACTATCAACAAACTAACACCACCACCACTATCAACAAACCAGCACCACCACCACTATCAACAAACTAGCACCACCACCACTATCAACAAACTAGCACCACCACCACTATCAACAAACCAGCACCACCACCACCACTATCAACAAACCAGCACCACCACCACTAACAAACCAGCACCACCACCACTATCAACAAACCAGCACCACCACCACTATCAACAAACCAGCAACACCACCACTATCAACAAACTAGCACCACCACCACTATCAACAAACTAGCACCACCACCACTATCAACAAACCAGCACCACCACCACTATCAACAAACTAGCACCACCACCACTATCAACAAACCAGCACCACCACCACTAACAACAATCCAGCACCACCACCACTATAAACAAACCAGCAGCACCACCACCACTATCAACAAACCAGCACCACCACCACTATCAACAAACTAACACCAGCACCACTATCAACAAACTAACAACACCACCACTATCAACAAACCAGCACCACCACCACTATCAACAAACTAACACCACCACCACTATCAACAAACCAGCACCACCACCACTATCAACAAACCAGCACCACCACCACTAACAAACCAGCACCACCACCACCACTATCAACAAACCAGCAACACCACCACCACTATCAACAAACCAGCAACACCACCACTATCAACAAACCAGCAACACCACCACTATCAACAAACCAGCACCACCACCACTATCAACAAACCAGCACCACCACCACTATCAACAAACCAGCAACACCACCACTATCAACAAACTAACACCACCACCACTATCAACAAACCAGCACCACCACCACTATCAACAAACCAGCAACACCACCACTAACAAACCACCACCACTATCAACAAACCAGCACCACCCAGCACTACCACCACCACCACCACCGCTACCATCGTCAGAATCTGCAAACATCATCGTCATCACCAAAACTATCATCTCCATCACCGTTACATTTACTCCAGTATCACCATCATCACCATCACCACCAGTAAAATCACCACCATCATCTTCACCACCACCACCACAATTACTGTGGTCATCACCACGGTGACACCATCATCAACACCATCGCCACTGGGCACACAAATACGCACCCACATATTACAATCATAACCACACAGATGTATGCAAAAACAAATATCCACCCGTATAGCCTTAATATATTGCTGGGGCAAGTGCTGTCTGCGAGCACCTATTAAGGCTAGGAACAGCACACGATGGGGTGGGGTGGCCAGCACCACGCCCCGGCCGCCTTTGTCTCCCCAGTGGCGATGTTTTTTTTTTTTTAACGCACCGCGCACCAGGTTTTAATTTGATGCCGAGTCGACCTAGGGGGAGGACTCGGGACCGGAACTCGGGTCGCCGGGTTCGTAGCGCGGCGCGCTAACCACTACGCCGCCGCTCCCCATTCACACGCAACACAAAGACAAAGATCCCCCGTATAGCCTGTAACAGACTGTTGGGGCAAGTGCTGTTAGCGAGCAGCACCTATAAAGGCCGGCACGGCACACGAGGGGGGTGGGTGGCCAGCACCACGCCCGGCCGCCTTTGTCTCCCCAGTGGCGATGTTTACTACACACCGCACCAGGTGACTAATTTGAGGCTGATTCGACCTAGGGGAGGCCCAGAACCGGTTCAGATAATCGTCACTGGGTGTTGGCCGTGGAGCGGGAATCGAACCCGGGTCGACAGTTTCGTAGCGCAGCGTAGCGCTAACCGCTACACCACCGCTCCCCGCACACACACACGTGCACACGCGCGCGCGCACACACACACGTGCACACGCGCACACACGCACACACACGCACACACACGCGCACACACGTGCACACACACACGTGCACACGCGCGCACACACACACGTGCACACGCGCGCGCACACACGTGCACACGCGCACACACACACACGTGCACACACACACGTGCACACGCGCGCACACACGTGCACACACACGTGCACACGCGCGCACACACACGTGCACACACGCACACACACACGTGCACACACACACGTGCACACACGCGCGCACACACATGTGCTGTAGAATACAGGATGGCAAGACTTGCCCCTCTCTAACCAACCACGTCCATCGCCACAGGAAGCCGTGATCGGAATTTAAACTCCGAGTGCATTTTTTTTGGCGGTGGTGGTGGTGGTGGTTGGGGAGCTCAATTTATTAATTATTTCCCTTTATTATTTTTTTCCCCCCACTTTCATAGCTCGCATCAGTATGCGGCACCCATAGCCTGGTGGACATTGACAAAGATCCCACGGTATAGCCTTCACCGGACGGCTGGGGCAAGTGCTGTCAGCGAGCGCCTATCAAAGGCCGGCGCCGGTACACCAGGGTGTGGGTGTGTGTGTGAGGGGGGGGGGGTGTGAGGTGACAAGCGCCCCACGTCCGGCCGCCTTTGTCTTCCCCCCCCCCCCCCACCGCTGATATTTACACACTGCATATTAAAAAAACAAAAAAAATTTCAGGCCGAGCCGACCTCGGGGGGTCCCAGCACCGATATTGGCCGTGAGCGGGGATCGAAGTGGCCCGGGTTCGTAGCGCAGCGCGCTAACCTTTGCGCCACCGCTCCTCCCCTCGACCCACAGACACGCGCACTGACACAGACGTCAAAAAAAACTACAGCAACAGCAGAAAATAGCAGCAAGCTATATTGCCCACTTAGTGCTAAGAGACGGGATGACATCTGTAAGATTCTTAGCGTTCCGTGTTATTTGCCCGAAGCTCATCGGGGCAGACAGAAGGTGCGCCTGCAGGATATCTTCTCATGCTTCAGCGTTATTAATACAAAGCGCTCGTAGAGCCCGGCTAAGGACATGTTTACGATTAGCGCGGTTCAATGTTAATGCCCGAGGCTCATGGCCAGACTGCGACATCTCTAGGATTCTCAGCGTCCGATGTTCGCATCTGAAACTCGGTACGGCCACACTAAGACACCTTTATGATTCTCAGGGTCCCATGTTAATATTTGAAACTCGGTACGGCCAAACTACGACACATTTAGGATTCTCAGGGTCCATTGTTAATATCTGAAACTCGGTACGGCAAAACTAAGACACCTTTATGATTCTCAGGGTCCCATGTTAATATTTGATACTCGGTATAGCCAAACTACGACACATTTAGGATTCTCAGGGTCCCATGTTAATATCTGAAACTCGGTACGGCCACAATAAGACACATTTAGGATTCTCATGGTCCATTGTTAATATTTGAAACTCGGTACGGACAAACTAAGACACCTTTATGATTCTCAGGGTCCGTTGTTAATATTTGAAACTCGGTACGGCCACACTAAGACACATTTAGGATTCTCATGGTCCATTGTTAATATTTGAAACTCGGTACGGACAAACTAAGACACCTTTATGATTCTCAGGGTCCGTTGTTAATATTTGAAACTCGGTACGGCCACACTAAGACACATTTAGGATTCTCATGGTCCATTGTTAATATTTGAAACTCGGTACGGACAAACTAAGACACCTTTATGATTCTCAGGGTCCATTGTTAATATTTGAAACTCGGTACGGCCACACTAAGACACATTTAGGATTCTCAGGGTCCCATGTTAATATCTGAAACTCGGTACGGCCACACTAAGACACATTTAGGATTCTCAGGGTCCATTGTTAATATCTGAAACTCGGTACGACCACACTAAGACACATTTAGGATTCTCAGGGTCCATTGTTAATATTTGAAAACTCGGTACGGCCACACTAAGACCCCTTTATAATTCTCAGGGTCCCATGTTAATATTTGAAACTCGGTACAGCCACACTAAGACACCTTTATAATTCTCAGGGTCCCATGTTAATATCTGAAACTCGGTACGGACAAACTAAGACACCTTTATAATTCTCATGGTCCCATGTTAATATTTGAAACTCGGTACGGCCACACTAAGACACATTTAGGATTCTCAAGGTCCCATGTTAATATTTGAAACTCGGTACGGACAAACTAAGACATCTTTAGGATTCTCAGGGTCCCATGTTAATATTTGAAACTCGGTACGGCCACACTAAGACACATTTAGGATTCTCAGGGTCCCATGTTAATATTTGAAACTCGGTACGGCCAAACTAAGACACAATTATGATTCTCAAGGTCCCATGTTAATATTTGAAACTCGGTACGGACAAACTAAGACATTTAGGATTCTCAGGGTCCCATGTTAATATGTGAAACTCGGTACGGCCACACTAAGACACTTTTATAATTCTCAGGGTCCCATGTTAATATTTGAAACTCGGTACGGCCACACTAAGACACCTTTAGGATTCTCAGGGTCCCATGTTAATATTTGAAACTCGGAACGGCCAAACTAAGACACCTTTATGATTCTCAGGGTGCATTGTTAATATTTGTAACTCGGGAGGGACAAACTAAGACACATTTAGGATTCTCAGGGTGTAATGTTTACATCTGAAACTCGGGAGGGACAAACTTAGACACCTTTAGGATTCTCAGGGTCCCATTGTTAATATTTGAAACTCGGTACGGCCACACTAAGACACCTTTATGATTCTCAGGGTGCATTGTTAATATTTGAAACTCGGTACGGACAAACTAAGACATCTTTAGGATTCTCAGGGTGCAATGTTTACATCTGAAACTCGGGAGGGACAAACTTAGACACCTTTAGGATTCTCAGGGTCCCATTCTTAATATTTGAAACTCGGTACGGCCACACTAAGACACCTTTATGATTCTCAGGGTGCATTGTTAATATTTGAAACTCGGTACGGCCACACTAAGACACATTTAGGATTCTCAGGGTCCCATGTTAATATTTGAAACTCGGTTCGGCCACACTAAGACACCTTTATAATTCTCAGGGTCCCATGTTAATATTTGAAACTCGGTACGGCCACACTAAGACACTTTTATAATTCTCAGGGTCCCATGTTAATATTTGAAACTCGGTACGGCCACACTAAGACACCTTCATGATTCTCATGGTCCCATGTTAATATTTGAAACTCGGTACGGCCATACTAAGACACATTTAGGATTCTCAGGGTCCATTGTTAATATCTGAAACTCGGGAGGGACAAACTAAGACACCTTTATGATTCTCAGGGTCCCATGTTAATATTTGAAACTCGGTACGGCCACACTAAGACACCTTTATGATTCTCAGGGTCCCATGTTAATATCTGAAACTCGGTACGGCCAAACTAAGACATTTAGGATTCTCAGGGTCCCATGTTAATATCTGAAACTCGGTACGGCCACACTAAGACACCTTTATGATTCTCAGGGTCCCATGTTAATATCTGAAACTCGGTACGGCCAAACTAAGACATTTAGGATTCTCAGGGTCCCATGTTAATATCTGAAACTCGGTACGGCCACACTAAGACACCTTTATTATTCTCAGGGTCCCATGTTAATATCTGAAACTCGGTACGGACAAACTATGACACATTTAGGATTCTCAGGGTCCCATGTTAATATTTGAAACTCGGTACGGCCACACTAAGACACTTTTATAATTCTCAGGGTCCCATGTTAATATTTGAAACTCGGTACGGCCACACTAAGACACATTTATGATTCTCAGGGTCCCATGTTAATATTTGAAACTCGGTACGGCCAAACTAAGACACTTTTATAATTCTCAGGGTCCCATGTTAATATTTGAAACTCGGTACGGCCACACTAAGACACCTTTAGGATTCTCAGGGTCCCATGTTAATATTTGAAACTCGGTACGGCCAAACTAAGACACCTTTATAATTCTCAGGGTGCATTGTTAATATTTGTAACTCGGGAGGGACAAACTAAGACACCTTTATGATTCTCAGGGTGCATTGTTAATATTTGTAACTCGGGAGGGACAAACTAAGACACATTTAGGATTCTCAGGGTCCCATGTTAATATCTGAAACTCGGTACGGCCACACTAAGACACCTTTATGATTCTCAGGGTCCCATGTTAATATCTGAAACTCGGTACGGCCAAACTAAGACATTTAGGATTCTCAGGGTCCCATGTTAATATCTGAAACTCGGTACGGCCACACTAAGACACCTTTATTATTCTCAGGGTCCCATGTTAATATCTGAAACTCGGTACGGCCACATAAAGACACCTTTATGATTTTCAGGGTCCCATGTTAATATCTGAAACTCGGTACGGACAAACTATGACACATTTAGGATTCTCAGGGTCCCATGTTAATATTTGAAACTCGGTACGGCCACACTAAGACACTTTTATAATTCTCAGGGTCCCATGTTAATATTTGAAACTCGGTACGGCCACACTAAGACACATTTATGATTCTCAGGGTCCCATGTTAATATTTGAAACTCGGTACGGCCAAACTAAGACACTTTTATAATTCTCAGGGTCCCATGTTAATATTTGAAACTCGGTACGGCCACACTAAGACACCTTTAGGATTCTCAGGGTCCCATGTTAATATTTGAAACTCGGTACGGCCAAACTAAGACACCTTTATAATTCTCAGGGTGCATTGTTAATATTTGTAACTCGGGAGGGACAAACTAAGACACCTTTATGATTCTCAGGGTGCATTGTTAATATTTGTAACTCGGGAGGGACAAACTAAGACACATTTAGGATTCTCAGGGTGTAATGTTTATATCTGAAACTCGGGAGGGACAAACTTAGACACCTTTAGGATTCTCAGGGTCCCATTGTTAATATTTGAAACTCGGTACGGCCAAACTAAGACACCTTTATGATTCTCAGGGTTCAATGTTCGCACAGGCATCTGAAAATCTCGCGACAGCCAGCCCGAGAGACCTCGGGTTGATAATTTCACTCCTCCGGACAAACCACGAGCACACTGGCAAGAAGCTTTGCAATTGCCGTATCGCACGAGGAGCAACAGGCCCCATCGTTGCATGACATGAAGTTCCTTGGGCTCCTAAATTGAAATTGAAACCGAATACATACGCATGTACGCACGTCTGCGGCATAAATACTGCACGCGCACGTTTAAATATTCATAACGTGGAGATATTTATATTTTCGAAAATAAAGACACAAATATACCATGCATAAAATATCATAATGAATAAGTGAAGTGCGTGCGCAGACATACAGGAGATAGATCAATTAAGAAGTGCATTATTAAGCACAAGAAATCATTATGGCTGTGTGGGTGTCTCTCTCTAGGGGGGTCATAATGGCTGTGTCAGACACACTAGGGCCGCTGCTGCTGAGAACCCGAGTTCAAGCCCGAGGTCTGGGACTCTCTCTCCGTGTTACTTCCGAGGACCTGGGGTCAAGACCCAGATCTGTTTCGCTCTCTCTCTCTCTCTAGGGGTGCATAATGGCTGTGTCGCTGTTACCGAGTTAATACTTCTAAATATCTGGGTTCAAGCTCTGGAACAGGTTATCTTTCTGATGTTTCAGAATGGCTGTGTCAGACACACTAAACCAGCACTGTCAAAGCACGTGGGTCCAAGCCCCGAGTCCTGAGTGTCTCTTTATTTCTCTTTCTTAACGGGTTCATAATGGCCAAGCCAGGCGATTGAAGCCAGTATCTCTGAAATCCTTGGGTTCAATCCCTGTGTCGGTCACGAGGTTCACAATGACCGTGGCAGTTCGCAGCACCGGAGGAAGGTGGCTGTGAACTAACTGCGACTGCTGAAACTGCTTGTCAGAGAAACTCAGGTTCGATTCCCATCCGTGAATTGTATCCAAAATATACAACACGGCAGGACGATGCCAATGATGACGGTTACTCATCAGCATAATCATATAAAATCAGCCGTGATCAATCCACTGCTAGATGAAGGCCTCCGCCCCTCTACCGCGTCTGTCACTGGGCTTGATTGGCCATACTTCACCATGCTGACCAGTGTGGGTTGATGAACGAACACATAAAAAACACGAACGCTACTTCTAATAATCATCATAACGATGACGACGACGACGACGACGACAATCAGTGCACCAAGATAAACAGGAGGAGGGCAAAGCGAGGCGCGTGTGCTCCCGCGTTTCCGTAAACTGTTTGCACAGTGTATAATTATGCGTTTGTAGATTCAATTACCATTTAAGCGGGGTTGTTGTAATTCGTTTGCCAAGAGTGAGCGAACGGAGCGTGCGAGCGCAGGCTCGTCGTAGTCGTCACGCGGCGGCGAGACGGGCAGAATTCAGAGATGGCGGCGGTGGCGATGATGATCGGTGCTTTCATTTTTTTTTTTTAAAACCTTCGCCCTTAATGGTTTCGTCTCCATCCCCTCCCGCCCGCCGTGCAATTTAGTCGCCATCGGCGTCGCACGACAAACAATCCGTTCGGGTGCATGTATGTTGAACGTCTTTCGCACGTGGCCAACCGTGCTAATCCCAGAGCAGTGTGACCCTTCCGCGTTGAATTGCCCCACGGAAGTGGATATCACAGAGCTACTCCTGAGGTCCCCTTCAAGTGACCTGTTCTTTAAAAAAAATATATATATATCACACACACCATTGTTATAATTTTCCCCGGAATTGTACCACTAATTGCGCAATCAACGTCACATCACGCAAACGAACGATCCCATTCGGATCTCTGGCAGAGCGGCGTGGCCCTTCCGTGTCGAACAGGCCCCGTGGAAGTGGATATCACAGAGCTACTTCTGAGATCACCTCCAAGTGGCCACCGTTTCACACGGAAAGGGGCAGCACTTTCCCACCGAATGCCATATTCGCCTCCGATAGGCGAGGTTGGCTACGCACAGTGCGAATTAAGTTCAACACACAATACATAATAGTCAAGCCAATATTTTTGTCAATTCTCAGAAGCTGGAATTTCACCAAATTTAGTGCAGAACCACATTTAACGTGATGGGTTTTTTGTGTGTGTGTGTGTGCAGTCACAGGTGACGGTGCTGAGACCATCAAGCCCCCTACACTCGATAATGTGCTTTAATGAAACCGGGCTTCGAACCGAGGACTTTCCACAGTCGTGCCGTGTACAATGTGCCTTCTTGACTACCCCCGTTACCCTTGCAAATAAGATGTTCCGTCTCAAGACTTTTCAGGTGAACTATGTACATAAATAAATAGCACATTTATCTGGCACGGATACTTCACACCGCTACCTACCCCGAGTGAACAGGCCTTACTAGGCGCTTGCTACCAACGCGAGTCAGCACAGGACACACAGCTGAATGGGGGCGTTTGTGTTTAGCTCGTTGTGTGTGTGTGTGCGTATATATAGGGAAGATAAAGGAGTGTGTGGTGTATTTTACATATATATTAAAGGTCAAAAATGATCAAACGGGCCATTATTAGTAAGGACAGATGAATATTGTTTTGGTGTAAGCGTCATCCATCACATCCAAACGTGACGGATCACGGCGGCCAATGCCTTTGACTCCGCCACACCTCGCCATCGCTTGCTTGTGCCAGATCCGCGTAGCCGCTGGACAGTCAGCGCCTGACCTTCAAGGACCGCTCTTACAGTCGCCCCCAGTACACATACAACGTTGCGCATGTAGCTGCAACTGTTGGACCAACGTTGGCGTGACATTGGTCCGACGTTTTATGTTTACTGAGTCATCACCACCACCAGTTGTAACCATCTGGCTTCAGGACTTCCCCTTGTTACACGGTTAAACAAAAAAAAAACTAAACTATTTTAATTTGACCAGGTGTAAGGCCCAACTGCGCTATGTAGCTCTTTCTCAGAAGCGGCCTGGCCACAAGCGATAGCTCCATGACGTGGCTTATCATCACGTGGAAACGTATAGCAGCCAAATAATCTAAACGCACGCCGATTATAAATGTGGGGGGAAAAACCTGAGGTTCCTGGAGAAAAATCCACGCGACCATGGGGAGAACACGCAAACCCCAAATATACAGCAGCAGCAGGCATCGACTGGGTCGGGATCGAACCCACGACACCTCCTGCATACCAGGCGAGGGAGTTAACATCTCCTAGCCACCGTGGCACCCCACCACGGAAAAGGAGGAGTGGGAAGAGAGAAGTGAAAGAATGATACATATGAGGAAAAGCAATGGAAGGCGCGGGGACAAAAACGAGAGCATAGGGTCAGGAAAGATGAGGATAGCGAGGCAGAAGCTACATCAGGGCCTCGACGCTGCTACATGGAGTAGTGGGAGGGGAGGATGCCGCGGTGACGAGATTTTAACTACCTCGCCCTGTATACAGGAGGTCGTTGCTTTGATCCAGACCCCGAGTTTGCATGTTCTCCACGTGGCCCCGAGGGTTTTTTCTCCGGTTTTCCCGCTCCGCATTTAGAATCAACATGCACTGCAGAGTATTTGGCAGCTATACGTTTCCACGTGAAAAGCCACGTCGCTGAGCTATCGTTTGTAGCCAGGTCGCTTCTGAAAAAGAGACACTCTGTGGGCCCTGACCTGGTAATATAACAGTGTAGTTGAGTTACTTTATTCGAAATGGTGGGGAGAGAGCGGGGGGGGGGGGCACACACAAGTCACGTGATTTACGGGAGACTTCAGCCGATTTAGATAAAATAGATAAAGTCACGTGCTTTACGAACGGCTTGAGCCGAGTTAGATATAGAGATATTGATGGGATGCCACCATGTCGAAAATATAAGCAGGTTTGGGCCTGGATAATGTTTAGATAGAGATACGCTAAACTCTAAAAAAACTATTTTTTATTTTACCAGGTGAGGCCCAACTGAGCTACGTAGCTCTTTTTCAGAAGCGGCCTGGCCACAAATGAGAGCTCGACAAAATGGTTGATTACCACGTGGAAACGAACAGGAGCCCAATACTCTCCAAACGCGCGACGTTGACTCTAAATGTGGAGGGAAGGGAAAAACCCGGAGGGTCCGGAGAAAAATTTCACGCGACCACGGGGAGAGAGAAAGAGAGAAGTGAGAGTGAGAGAGGCACTTGCCCAAAAAAACACTCCAAATATTCAGCAAGCGTCAGGGTTCGGGATCGAACCCACGACCCTCCTGCACACCGGGCGAGGTAGTTAACATCTCCTGGCCACCGTGTTAATGCGAGGCCACCATGACGAAAGCTAAGCTAATAAAATAACACAATAATGTTATTTTATTTTATCAATTTATTATTTTATTCTCATTCTACGTGACTTTACCGAAAGAACCAAAGAAGATGAATCATTGCAGTCACGAAAGCTTTAAATCGAAATGTAATTTTTTGCACGGCAAGTGAGCTGTGACGTCAAATCTGTCACGTGACCCGCGCGTATGGGAAGCGTAACGCGTTGTAGTGTAGCGGTTAGCGCGCCGCGCTACGAACCCGGCGACGCGAGTTCGATTCCCGCTCACGGCCACCACTGGGGACGATTATTTTTTTTCTACCGATCCTGGGCTTCCCCTAGGTCGACTCAGCCTCAAACGAGTAACTGGTGTGGTGTGTGAACATCGCCACTTGGGGAGACAAAGGCGGCCGGGCGCGGTGAATCCAAAGTCCCGGGCGAATCCGGGTAGTAAAGCTAGTACCTAATAAATGAAATAAAATTAAATGCAACTGAGAGCATCCTTGAAAAGTGCTTGGATGGAATGGTGCACCACCGTGTAAAGTATAAGAACGGCAAAATTTCGATTGAGAGCTTTCGTGACTGCAAGGATTCATCTTCTTTGGTCCTTTCGGTAAAGTCACCACGTGGAATGAGAAAAATAATAATAAAATAAGACAATTCTCACGACGTTTCGGCCACAACACAAGTAGCCTTCTTCAGGTGAAAGACTACTTGTGTTGTGGCCGAAACGTCGCGAGAATTTCATTGTCTTATTTTATTTTATTGTTCTCATTCTACGTGACTTTACCGAAAGAACCAAAGAAGATTTAAGAACGGCTGTTCATATACTCGATATAGACTGCAGGGAGAGAGATAGAGAGAGAGAGCGCGCGCACACAGCTGCTTTTGGTACAGGAGTAAGTACTTCTATGGCTCCAACGCGTCCTAAGTGACCCGTCCCTTCTCCGAGTCGCGGTCAAATGAATCCCCAACTCATGAGGTTGACCCCCAGAAATCCAGCAGAGGATTTGGCGAAAGGGGAGCTCTGATGGATTGCCCCTACGCGACAATGAACTCTGGCGAGGTGGGGAGAAAAACCGCAGACGTTTGCGAATTTGCGGGGGGGAGGGGGAGGGGGGAGCCCCCCCCCCCCCCCATTTGTTTGCGAGCACCTATTATGGCTTGCGATAAGTCACACGCGTACACACACGTGCGCAAAGGCAAAGACCCCCTCCCCACCCCGCCGTGTAGCCTGTAACAGACTGTTGGGGCAAGTGCTGTTAGCGAGTAGCAGCACCTATGAAGGCTACCGGCATTGTGGTACCACGAGAGGGTTGGGTGGCCAGCACCACGCCCCGGCCGCCTTTGTCTCCCCCGGTGGCGATGTTTACGCATCGCATCACACCAGGTACTCATTTGAGGCTGAGTTGACCTAGGGGTTGCCCAGGTCCGCGGTTCAGACCGCATGCCTCGAGCGCTCCCAACATACTTACACACACACACGTACAACAACAAATGCACGTATCCCACGTACCGTATATATTACATCACGCATTCAAAGATACGCACCGATAAACAATCGCATACCGCAAATACACACACACGCGCACGTGTACACGCATAATAACAATCTTTATTCATACCGGAGGAATCCGATGAGCTATAAAGCTCTTTTTCACACGTGTAAAAAATACGCACAAAGCACACACACACAAGGTATACATTCACATACACACACACATAGAGACAAATATGGTACATTCAAAGACAAAGACCCCGTCGTTATATGCATGTAGAATACACATCGTATGGGCAAAATGTTGTCAGACGACACAATTTTTTTTGTTAAAAATGTTATAAGACAAAAGACGCACAAAGACAAAGTCCCCCCGTGTAGCACCCACAGAGGTGTTGGGCCAAGGTGCCGTTAGCGGCTGCAGGAGCGGCAGCACCACTGTGGGCTGGCACACGAGGGCTGTGGGGTTTGGCCAGCGCCGCGCACGGCCGCCTTTGTCTTCCCCAGTGATAAATGTTTACCACGCAATCGCACCACGTCCACCAAAGACAAAACGACGCAACAAAAGAAAACCAAGAAACGACGTACGGAACGTAGTAAAGAGAAAGAACCCTCCACCCCCGGTATAGGCTCTATAGGCGGTTGGGGGCAAGTGCTGTTTGCGAGCACCTATTAAGGTTATAACTGGAAATAGTCACAAACACAGCGACATGTATTCACACAAAGACAAAGATCCCCCGTGTAGCCTTAACATCATGTTTGAGGCAAGTGCTGTTTGCGAGCACCTATTAAGGTTATAACTGAAAATAGTCACAAACACAGCGACATATATTCACACATAGACAAAGATCCCCCGTGTAGCCTTAACATCATGTTTGAGGCAAGTGCTGTTAGCGAGCACCTATTAAGTCGAGAACGGCACACGAGGCGCTGGGGTGGCCAACACCACTCCCGGCCGCCTTTGTCTCCCCCAGTTACCACCTCTCCCCCCCCCCACCGGAACGTGAATAAGATACGCACGAAATATCCACATTCATCATACATTCACACGCATTCATTATATAAACACACACACACACAAACACGGGCCTGCGTGTGCAAGCACACGTTAAAGGAACTGAACGTTGTTGTTGTTGTTCAGACAATACGCAACGCATCTTCAACATCACCCGATTGTATATCACCGAAGATGTAGTTGTTGTTGTACACATTACACACGACCTGCCATGAATATACACAGCCTGCGGTATCGACTGTACGATCCGTAACAACAGTAATGTGTGTATACGCCGTAGTGTATAATGTCGAAGACTGCATTTACTATAACCGACGCAAGTGTACAACACTCAAGCGCATGACACCCACCTACACAGGCTACACGTACGATATCCGCACGAGACTCTCATTGTGCACGATCTGTAACGCAGTCTATAATAATAATATAGACTCACATGCACCATGGCCAACACGACGATCTAAAAATACAGTCTATACTGATATAGACTGCATGCACTGTGGCCAACACAATAGTGTACATCGCTCACTCGCATCACACACACACACAAATCTGTAAGAACAGAGTCGATCGTAAATCCTGCGCGTTACCAACCAAGAACACATCGCTCGCTCGCTCACTCGCGTTACACACCAGCTGCAAATCAATACAGTCTACAACAATGTAATGATATAGACTGTCTATGATAATATAGACTGTGCGAGGAGATGCGTAGTCGAACCGCGTGCACAAGAACCCACCTGCGTTGTCGGACTCGCTTGAGGATCCCTTTAAATCACCGACGAGAGAGAGAGAGAGGACACCCGCCTACCAAACCCGCGCACGTTTTGATTCTTCACACACGCAGCACGCGAAAAGAGTCGACTAAATTAAAGAGAGCTCGATTTATTCTCGATATTGTTCGAGCAGGTTTCTTAAATAAAGATGTTATTCCTCGTACCAGCTGCCGGGGTGATCTCAGAAGAACCCGAAACCCGAAAATAATAATAATAACAATAACAAAGATGATCAATGTATTCCTAGATAGCGACTACAAAGAGAAGCAGCGCCTTCGTCGAGTTCGTAACTGTTGTTGAATGCGTTTGCCGCGACTTTGCAGAGACTCCCTTTGGATACACTGCCCGCCTCTTTGCCGTCTGTCTCTGTCTGTGTGCTGGTGGTGGAGGAGGAGGAGGAGGAGAGAGAGGGGGAGGGGAGAGTGGTGGTGGTGGCGGTGGTGGAGGAGGAGGAGGGGGCAGTGCGTGTGAGAGACGGAGGGGATGGGAGAATTCGGAGGAGTGGCGTGGAGGCGCGGCAGACGGAATGGAGAGGGAGGAGGATGGTTGGCTGGTGGTGATGGTGGTGGTGGTAGGAGGGGGTGGGAAAGAGAGCAATAGGTAGAAGAGAGTGGAAGGCGAGAGAGAGAGAGAGGGGAAGGGGGAGAGATTGAGAGGAGGAAAAAAGAAAGAAGGAGCGGTGACGGATGGGGAAATATGGAGGTGGTTGGAGGAGAAAGAGGAGGCAAGAATCAGAATCTTTATTTAGACCGGAGGAGGAAATCCGATGAGCTATAAAGCTCTTTATCATAGGTGTAAAACATAGGTGTACAACAACAATCACAGACACAAAAACTACAGCGGTGCAAAGTATAAGAAATGTAAACCAATAACTTAAAAAAATAAACTATTTATTTTTTAAATCTTAACAGGTAAAGCCCGTTGAGTTATTAAGCCATTAGGTTGTAGGTGGTTTCGGGGGGGGGAAGGGAGGTTAGAGGAGAGATTGTGGGGAGGGAGATGGATTGCAAAATGTTGAGATGGGGGAGGGAGGAGATGGAAGATGGGGAGGGAAACGAGGGACATGAATGACAGAGGTGGGATATGGAGGATAGAGGGGGAGATGGGGGGGGAGTGAAAGAAATGAGATAGAGGAGAGCAAAGAGGGGGGGGGGGGCGGGAGATGTGAAGAGAGGCGGAGGAGAGATGAGGGAGATGGGAAGATCGGGGAGGACGAGTGGTGGGGGGGGGAGGTGGCTGTGTGAGATGGAGGGGGAAGGTGTCAGAGGGAGGCTGCTGCTGGTAACGCGAGTCCAGTCCAGATGTCCAAACCCGTGGTTTCATCTCAGCCTCGCCCTCCCCTCTCTATTCATGACGGCTAGCGGAGGGCTTTTGTGAATCTCTCTCTCTCCCACCCCCTTTCTCTCCCGTTTCTCTTCTCTCTCTCTCCTCTCCCCACCCCCCATTCTGTCCCACCCCTCCCCTCTTTAGATTCAAAGAAGTCGACTTTGCTTCGCTGCCCCAAACGCTTTTTTTTCCGGCTCAAATGTTCAGTTTAGAGTGGTGCTTGTGTGTGTCTGTCTGTGTGTGTGTGTCGCTAAGGGTGTCTGTCTGTGTTTCTTTGCTCGTGTGTGTGTATTTGTGTCTGTGTGTCTAGCGTGCGTATGTGTCTGTGTGTCTAGTGTCCGTATGTGTGTCTGCCTGTGTCTGTGTGTGTCGCTAAGTGTGTCTGTCTGTGTTTCTTTGTCCGTATGTGTGTCTTTGTGTCTGTGTGTCTAGTGACCGTATGTGTATGTGTCTGTGTGTGTCTGTGTGTGCGTATGTGTGTCTATGCGTACGTATGTGTGTCTGTGTGTCTGCCTGTGTCTGTGTGTCGCTAAGGGTGTCTGTGTTTTTTTGTCCGTATGTGTATCTGTGTGTCTAGTGTCCGTATGTGTGTGTGTCTGTGTGTCCGTATGTGTATCTGTGTGTCTAGTGTCCGTATGTATGTGTGTCTATGTGTCAGTATGTGTGTCTGTGTGTCTGCCTGTGTCTGTGTGTGTCGCTAATTGTGTCTGTTTGTTTCTTTGTCCGTATGTGTGTCTTTGTGTCTGTGTGTCTAGTGTCCGTGTGTGTCTGTGTGTCTAGTGTCCGTATGTGTGTCTATATGTGTCTGCGTGTCCGTATGTGTGTCTGTGTGTCTAGTGTCCGTATGTGTGTCTATATGTGTCTGCGTGTCCGTATGTGTGGCTGTGTGTCTAGTGTCCGTATGTGTGTCTGTGTGTCCGTATGTGTTTGTGTGTCTGTGTGTCTATGTGTCCGTATGTGTGTCTGTGTGTCTGTGTGTCCGTATGTGTGTCTGTGTGTCTAGTGTCCGTATGTGTGTCTGTGTGTCCGTATGTGTCTGTGTGTCTATGTGTCCGTATGTGTGTCTGTGTGTCCGTATGTGTTTGTGTGTCTGTGTGTCTATGTGTCCGTATGTGTGTCTGTGTGTCTGTGTGTCCGTATGTGTGTCTGTGTGTCTAGTGTCCGTATGTGTGTCTGTGTGTCCGTATGTGTGTGTGTGTCCGTGTGTGTGTCTGTGTGTCCGTATGTGTGTCTGTGTGTCTAGTGTCCGTATGTGTGTCTGTGTGTCCGTATGTGTGTGTGTGTCCGTGTGTGTGTCTGTGTGTCCGTGTGTGTCTGTGTGTCCGTATGTGTGTCTGTGTGTCCGTATGTGTGTGTGTGTCCGTGTGTGTGTCTGTGTGTCCGTGTGTGTCTGTGTGTCCGTATGTGTGTCTGTGTGTCCGTATGTGTGTGTGTGTCCGTGTGTGTGTCTGTGTGTCCGTGTGTGTGTTTACGTGTCTTTGTTTTTCTTTGTCTGTGCTGTGTGCTGTGTGGCGCAGTGGTTAACGCACTGCGCTTCGATCCCCTCCTAAGGCCACCAACATCGGTAACGATTCCCCGAAGCGGTCCTGGGCATCCCCTAGGTTGACTCAGCCTCAAACGAATGCACAGTTGCGATGTCTAATCATCGCCGCTAGGGAGACGAAGGCGGCCGGGCGTGGTGGCTGGCCACCAACCACATATGTACGTGAACTTCTTTCGCACCGTACGTAGCCAAACCAGAGTGCGTCACAGGTGCTCGCTAACGGCACTTGCCCCAATAGCCTGTCAAGGCTATACGGTGGATCTTTGTCTTTGTGTGCGTTTCCGTTGTGTGTCCGCGTGCATTGGGCTGTGGATGTGTGCGTGCCTAAGCGCGTGTGTGTGGGACCGTGCCGGTTCGTGTATTCGTATCGATCTGCGTGTGTGTGTGTGTGTTGTGGATGCCTGTGGTTATGTAAATGCAGAGCGGGTGGTGCAGAGTGGTTAGCGAAATGCGCTAGGAACCCCCCCCACCGGCGAACCCGAGTTCGATTCCCGTTCGCGACAAATAACAGTGGCAAAACTAAAAAAAAAAAAAATTTGCGCCGAAAAAATCTGACCACCGCCACCACCGACCCTAGGTGCGTGACGTCATTTATGGACGGCCCCTTTGTCCTGTGTGGGTGCGTGCCACACAGTGGCGAGCACAGGTGGTGCATCTGTCAGCCGGTCAACTTGCGTAGCACCTCGGTGTGATCCCCACCTCCTCCTCCTGAGCAACGAGCCGAGGTCTCAAGGGGGCCGCCCATAAATGACGTCACGCGATTTGGGACGATTTTTTTTACTCCTCCCCCCACCCCACCCTTCGTCACACGACGTCACAAAAAGTCAGACCCCCTCAAAAATAAAACACGTATAAAAATCGCTTTAAACTATTGTCATTGTAGTGCGCATTTAATGTGGCGCTGCACTCTGATGTTGTAGGAGAAAACATTTATTTAAAAAAAAGTCTATTTAATTAAGTACAACGTGTTGTCTATAGTTATTTAAAGTTGCGCATTTTGATGTGACGTCACGTTTCTCAACCCCCCCCCCCTCCCACCCACTCGTCACACATCGTCACAAATGTCTGATCCCCCCTCCCCCCCAGGTGCGTGACGTCATTTATGGACGCCCCCCAAGGATAAACCCAGCCGGGCAAGGGCGCTGTTGTGCGCTGTTTGTGTTGTGTGGGGGAGCGGTAGTGTAGTGGTTAGCGCATTGCACTACGAACCTGGCCACCGAGTTCGATTCCCGCTCACGGCGAACGCCAGTGACGTTTATCTGAACCGGTCGTGGACCTCCCCTAGGTCGACTCAGCCTCAAATGAGTACCTGGTGCGGTGTGGTAGTAAACATCGCCACTGGGGAGACAAAGGCGGCCGGGCGTGGGTGCTGGCACACCCACCCCACCTCGTGTGCCGTGCCGGCCTTCATAGGTGGTGCTCGCTAACAGCACTTGCCCCGACAGTCTCTTAAGGCTATACGGGGGATCTTTGTCTTTGTGTTTAGTCGGTGGGTGTATTCTGAGTCGGTGTGTGTGTGTGTGTGTACGTGTGCTGAAGGGTGGGGGTGGGGGTACGCTTGTGTTTATAGGCAGTGTGGTGGGTTACTCCATCGCATGGCATACGTTCCAGTACAAACATCGCCACTGGGGAGACAAAGGCGGCCGGGCATAGTTCTGACCACCCACCCTCATCGTGTGCCGTGCCGGCTTTTTTTTTGTAGGTGTTCGCTTCCAGATGTTTCCACGAAGGTCTGTTGAGGCTATGCGGTGTGGGCATTTATGGCGTGTGTGTGTGTGTCCGTGTGAATGTGTCTTTGAGTAGGTGTGAATGTGTGCGTTTGTGGTGGTGCCTGTGTTTGGGTGAAGCGTGGAATCCCTCTAATGGAACATCTGCGCCGCTTAGAAACATTAATCCTGGCCTGCCTACGATCCATCCATCCTGGGTTTAAATTCGCAGGGTGGATTGTGCGAGGAGCCCAACGCTTCCTTGAACGATCTGGACACATTCCCATCAGTGAGTGAGCTCCACCGGCAGGCGAGGCTGCGTTGCCTGGGTCATGTAGCCCGCAATGCCCAGCCACCGCATGCCCGGGCAACTTCTGTTTGTCCGGATGAGAGGGGGTGAAATGGTCACGGCACGGGCTGGAGAAGAGATGGCCTGACGCGATGCAGAAGAATGTGGAGTTGAGATGCCGATCAACGGTACCAGCGGTGTCAAGATCTGCCTCCGTGGAGGGGGCTCGTAAAGGACGCAACTGGGCAGTTGAAGGAAGTCAACAACAGAGGTGCAATGCTCACAACAACAAGTGGATTCTAATTATTAGTCGGAGTCAACGCTGCACGTTGCCACAAGGAGGGAGCACATGTGGTGGCATCTGCCGGTCATCTCAGTCAGTCAATCCACGGCAGGACCTGGTGTCTGTCCGGTGACCTCCTTCCCGCGAGCCTTTGACACTTCACGTGGGCTCATAGTGCACCTAGCCTGGCACAAGCGCCGTGTGTCGACGTTACCAGCACTTAGTGGCGAATGGCGGCTGCTGTTGTTGTTTTATGGGTGGGTAGGTGTCTGTGTGTGCGTAGGTCCTTGGGTGGAAGCGCGCACGCGCGTGTGTGTGTGGATGGAGTGCGGGGGATGGGAGCGAGTGTATGTGTGTGTGGGTCTCGCGTGTTGGGAGTGTGTGTGTGGGAGTGTGTGTGTGTGTGGGAGTGTGTGTGTGGGTCTCGCGAGTTGGGAGTGTGTGTGTGTGTGGGAGTGTGTGTGTGTGTGGGAGTGTGTGTGTGTGGGTCTCGCGTGTTGGGAGTGTGTGTGTGTGGGTCTCGCGTGTTGGGAGTGTGTGTGTGTGGGTCTCGCGTGTTGGGAGTGTGTGTGTGTGTGGGAGTGTGTGTGTGTGTGTGGGAGTGTGTGTGCGTGTGTGTGTGGGTCTCGCGTGTTGGGAGTGTGTGTGTGTGGGTCTCGCGTGTTGGGAGTGTGTGTGTGTGTGGGTCTTGCGTGTTGGGTGTGTGTGTGTGGGTCTCGCGTGTTGGGTGTGTGTGTGTGGGTCTTGCGTGTTGGGAGTGTGTGTGTGTGTGGGAGTGTGTGTGTGTGTGTGGGTCTCGCGTGTTGGGAGTGTGTGTGTCTCGCGTGTTGGGTGTGTGTGTGTGGGTCTCGCGTGTTGGGAGTGTGAGAGTGTGTGTGGGAGTGTGTGTGTGTGTGGGTCTTGCGTGTTGGGATTGTGTGTGTGTGTGGGAGTGTGTGTGTGTGGGAGTGTGTGTGTGGGTCTTGCGTGTTGGGATTTTGTGTGTGTGTGGGAGTGTGTGTGTGGGTCTCGCGTGTTGGGTGTGTGTGGGTCTTGCGTGTTGGGAGTGTGTGTGTGGATCTCGCGTGTTGGGTGTGTGTGTGTGGGTCTTGCGTGTTGGGAGTGTGTGTGTGGGAGTGTGTGTGTGTGGGTCTCGCGTGTTGGGAGTGTGTGTGTGGGTCTCGCGTGTTGGGAGTGTGAGTGTGTGTGTGGGAGTGTGTGTGTGTGTGGGTCTTGCGTGTTGGGAGTGTGTGTGTGTGTGGGAGTGTGTGTGTGGGTCTCGCGTGTTGGGAGTGTGTGTGGGTCTCGCGTGTTGGGAGTGTGTGTGTGTGGGAGTGTGTGTGTGTGGGTCTCGCGTGTTAGGTGTTTGTGTGTGGGTCTCGCGTGTTGGGAGTGTGTGTGTGTGGGTCTCGCGTGTTGGGAGTGTGTGTGTGTGTGTGGGAGTGTGTGTGTGTGTGTGGGAGTGTGTGTGCGTGTGTGTGTGGGTCTCGCGTGTTGGGAGTGTGTGTGTGGGTCTCGCGTGTTGGGAGTGTGTGTGTGTGGGTCTTGCGTGTTGGGTGTGTGTGTGTGTGGGTCTCGCGTGTTGGGTGTGTGTGTGTGGGTCTTGCGTGTTGGGAGTGTGTGTGTGTGTGGGAGTGTGTGTGTGTGTGTGGGTCTCGCGTGTTGGGAGTGTGTGTGTCTCGCGTGTTGGGTGTGTGTGTGTGGGTCTCGCGTGTTGGGAGTGTGAGAGTGTGTGTGGGAGTGTGTGTGTGTGTGGGTCTTGCGTGTTGGGATTGTGTGTGTGTGTGGGAGTGTGTGTGTGGGTCTTGCGTGTTGGGATTTTGTGTGTGTGTGGGAGTGTGTGTGTGGGTCTCGCGTGTTGGGTGTGTGTGGGTCTTGCGTGTTGGGAGTGTGTGTGTGGATCTCGCGTGTTGGGTGTGTGTGTGTGTGGGTCTTGCGTGTTGGGAGTGTGTGTGTGGGAGTGTGTGTGTGTGGGTCTCGCGTGTTGGGAGTGTGTGTGTGGGTCTCGCGTGTTGGGAGTGTGAGTGTGTGTGTGGGAGTGTGTGTGTGTGTGGGTCTTGCGTGTTGGGAGTGTGTGTGTGTGTGGGAGTGTGTGTGTGGGTCTCGCGTGTTGGGAGTGTGTGTGGGTCTCGCGTGTTGGGAGTGTGTGTGTGTGGGAGTGTGTGTGTGTGGGTCTCGCGTGTTAGGTGTTTGTGTGTGGGTCTCGCGTGTTGGGAGTGTGTGTGTTTGGGAGTGTGTGTGTCTCGCCTGATGGGAGTGTTTGTGTCTCGAGTATTGGGAGTGTGTGTGTGTGTCTCACGTATTGGGAGTGTGTTTGTGTGCATGTATGTATGTATCTGGGAGGGAGCGGTGGTGCAGTGGTTAGCGCTATGCTGCGCTACGAACCCGGCCACCCGAGTTCGATTCCCCGCTCACGGTCAACACCGGTGACGATTATCTGAACTGTTCCTGGGGCCGCCCCTAGGTCTACTCAGCCTCAAATGAGGGCCTGGTTCTCTGTGTGTAAACATCGACACTGGGGAGACAAAGGCGGCCGAGCGTGGGCGCTGGCCACCCACCTCCTCGTGTGCCGTGCCGGTCTTCATAGGTGCTCGCTAACAGCACTTGCCCCAATAATCTGTAAAAGGCTACACGAGGGATCGTTGTCTTTGAGGGTTGCGGTGGCATCGTGGTTAGCCCACTGTATTCAGTTGCCAAACGTGGCTGACAGCAGTGAGAGAGTGTCATCTGATGGCAGTGATGATGACGATTGATAATGATGATGGTGGTGCTGGTGATGGTTTTGATGACAGCGATTATCAGTGGCGGCTTCCAGGACCGCCAACGTCGGTCGGGGGCGGGGGGTGGGGGTCGACTCAGCCGTAAACGAGAACCGGGCGTGGTATCTGAACATCAGCACTGGTGAGACAAATCAGGCGAGGTGTGATGCTATCCGCACCACTCTCTCGTGCGCCGTGATATCCTTAATAGGTGCTCGCTAACTGCATTCATTGTCCTCCCTGAGGCCTTGTCCACGGATAGTTTGATGATGGTGGTAAGGGCGCAGCCCTGAAATGACTCGTTAACGCCACTGTTGGCGGAAGAGCCTTCACTCGCGGGGGCATTTGGTCTACTCTTCCACGGTGGCCAGAGGCCTTGCAGGAGATGCGCCACCACTGCTGAGTGGACACAGCACGAGACGGTGGGAAATTTAATAAAAATGCTTTTTAATATATCAGATATCTGCACGAGAGATCTCTCTAGGGAACCCCGTCTAGAGGGTAATTTTGCCTACTCTTCCAGGCTGCCCAGACCGCTGGAAGCCATGGCTCAACCCACAATGGGTAAATAATTACTGTACGTTGTCATGGTCGGGAGCGGTGGCCCCGAGTTCGATTCCCGCTCAGGGCCAACACCGGTGACAATTATCAGAACCGGTCCTGGGCCCCCTTTCCCTGGGTCTACTCAGCATTCAAATGAGTACCTGGTGTGATGTAGGTGCTACTCGCTAGAAGCACTTGCCCCCAACTGTCTGTTGAGGGCCGTGACGGCGGGATCTTTGTCTTTTCGTCAGGGGAGTCTGCAGACTTTCACGAAGCAACTGTAAGCGAAGCTTCTGATCTCCTCCCAGTGCGCGTAGCCGCACGCGGGGAATGCGAGGAATTGCGTGGCCGGGATAGGGTTAAACAACTTGGGAGGTTCCGAATAATGCACATCAATCATAGAGGTTTGTTTGGGTTAGATTGCGTAAATATCAACGTGTCATTAAACCCGCCACCATCACCCGACAGAGCCAATTAGTAAGGTTTGTAACGTAAACATGACATGCCAGTTCGTTACTAGTACAGCACCCCGGTTGTGCCGGGAGAGCAAATCCACAACATTTATAATTTGAGTACGACGTTTCGCCAGTAATTACAACTAGCATCATCAGGTGACAGCCATATTTGTGGTGGCGGGTTTAACGACACATTTATATTTAAGCGATCTAACCCCCACCCCCACCCAAAAAAAAAAACTTCAATTATTGATAACATTGGTCGTGAAAGTCTACTACGTGTTAAACCAATAATACACATATTTGAAAATCACCCACAATCTTCTTGTTGTCTTAACTCTGCAGTCTGCACAATCCGTCCCCAGCTCTCCACGTGTCTGTCTCTCCCTGATTGACTCGTGCAGGCGTTGAGAATTCTGCATTCTGCTGTCAATGAAACCCCGCGTGGCCACATTTTGCTGCAAGGCAAATTAGAGGCAATTCCATGATAGATTCATTAGGCCAACTACAAAGGCGTCGTCAACCGCATTAACTCTCACGTGGAATTCACATCCCGCAATTGCATTGCAAAGTGCGTGTGATGTAGCATTCTAAAGATGTTCTGGAAATAATCAGAGACCTTGAATTTAATTTGAATTCGATTTTCTCTCATTACCGTTGCTGAGCGCTGCCTCCCCCATACCACCCCCCCCCCCCACAAATGTCCAAGCGGCCAGCAACAAACAGCACTATTTACAGTTGTAGTAGATAACATTAGCCATTTCAAAAAAAAAAACCCGTTCAGACCGGCCTGGAATAGTAGGCCATTACCAAGGGCCGGATTAACACATCTATATAAATAAAGCCCTCAATTTGTATGTCTCAAAAACACATCTAGGGTATTTCCCGACAAGGTAGAAAGCTGAAATTTGGTGCACAGCTTTAAGGACACAAACAACAAGAAAAAAAATCCGAATTTTTTCATTTGAAGGCACCCAAAATCTCCATTTCAAGCGCGCCATGAACATGCCTGTGCTTATATTCTTGGTTCTGTCCGGTAAAGTCACGTGACGTGAAGTCACGTGACTTCACCGAAAAGAACCAAGAATATGAATCCCTGCAGTCGCGAAAGCTTTAAATTAACAAAAAAAAAATGTCTGTCCTTGTCATTCAGAAACCGTTCTGTACTTCAGAGGCGGCTCGGGTGGATTCGATCTCCAGACGCGGCAGTGGGAATATTGGTGAAAGTTTCATCCAGCGGTGGATTGATCACGTCTGCGGATGACTCCCACCTCTTCCGAGACGTCTGGCCTGCGTGGAAGAGCAGGCCATAGTATATCTCGGTGCTCAATCTTCCTCTTGTAGAGGCTATCCTGCCAGCGGTGGATAGAGCGAGCGATTGCACGGGATGACAGAGACCCAGGGTGAAGTTCACTGTAAAAAAGAAAAAAAAAATTGAATGGCATTTTGTGCCCGTGAACGCGTGGGCCCATTGTGTGTCAAAGCGGCATTTAGCTTAAGCAGGGCAATGCCTAGCCGGACTGGTTTCCGCCTATCGAGTTGCGTCGGAGAGGCCCCTGCAACTGCCCACTCGCGCCACCGCCGACGGAAGGAAGGAGGCCCCTCTCTACCCCCAGATTAGTGGTGCAAGGCCCCCGGTGGCCTTTAGTGCGTCCCCCTGATGTGCGCGAAGAGTGAAAACACCATCCCACCGCCCCATCATCATCGTCATCATCATCGTCGTCGTCGTGCTGCTGTCAAACCCAGCAACGGTTTCAAATTGGAGGCGGTTCTCACACACCAATGATGTCTCATCGACGACACTGATCCCCTCCATCACACCCCCCCCCACTCGTCACAACCCCCCCCCCCCCCTTTGAAAATGAAGAACACTTCTCTAGAGGGCACTGGTTTTTTTGTTGTTCGATTCTTCCACGTGGGAGTACACACACCTTTTTTTACCCCACACATACAAAGACAAAGATCCCCCGTATAGCCTTAGCAGACTGTAGGGGCAAGTGGTGCTGTTAGCGAGCACCACCTATGAAGGCCGGAACGGTACACGAGGGGGTGGGTGGGCAGCACCACGCCCGGCCGCCTTTGTCTCCCCTGTGGCGATGTTTACTACACACCGCACCGGTTTACTCGTTTCAGGCTGAGTCGACCTAGGGGAGGCCCAAGACCGGTTCAGATAATCGTCACTGGGTGTTGGCCGTGAGCGGGAATCGAACCCGGGTCGCCGGGTTTCATAGCGCAGCGTAGCGCTAACCGCTACACCACCGCTCCCCACACTAACACACACACTAACACACACACTAACACACACACTAACACACACACACTAACACACACACACTCACACACACACTAACACACACACTAACACACACACTAACACACACACTAACACACACACTAACACACACACTAACACACACACACTAACACACACACACTCACACACACACACTAACACACACACTAACACACACACACTCACACACACACTAACACACACACACTCACACACACACTAACACACTCACTAACACACACACTAACACACACACTAACACAAAGCAAAGATACAAAGATCCCCCATATAGCCTTAACAGACTGTAGGGGCAAGTGCTGTTAGCGAGCACCTACACCTACACTAACACACACACCAACACACACACACTAACACACACACACAGACACTTCACCAAGTACAGAATGACCTGAAAGCACAGGTCACTACAGATCTAACGCCTAATCATAACAACACGATAATGTACCCATCACTCTGTGCCATTATATATATAAAAAAATAAATATTTGTATGGATACGCAGCTCGGTGTGTTGCTAATGGTAACGGGAATAATGCGTCTCTCTTCGAACGCCAAAGGTGCAGCCCTGAAATCTCTTTAACCCCACGTCGCTGCTGGTAGAAGGAGGCTCAACAAGCGGGAGCTTTAGGGAAAGAACAACAACAAACACCCCTCTCTCCATAGCGAGGGTGCTTGGCCTCCTCTTCCACTCTGGCCCGCAGACGCCTTGGCAGAGAAGGGAGCACCAAAGATAAAGACCCCCGCCCATCCCGTATAGCCTGCACAGACTGTAGGGGCAAGTGCTGTTAGCGAATGAAACCAATGAAGGCCGGCCGGCACGGCACACGAGGTGGGGTGGGTGGCCACCACCACGCCCGGCCGCCTTTGTCTCCCCCAGTGGCGATGTTGCCACACCGCACCGGGTACTCAATTGAGGCCGAGTCGACCTAGGGGAGGCCCCAGGACCGGTTCAGTTAATCTGGTGCTGGCCGTGAGCGGGAATCGAACCTGGGTGGCCAGGTTCGTAGCGCAGCGTAGCGCAAAACCGCGACACCACCGCTCCCCACCACCACTACCACCACCAGCACCACCACAAACAATCCGCCAATCTGCAAATAGCTTCGGCAACCCGAGTTCGTTTCTCGCTAACGACGATTATCTGCACCAGTCCTGGGCCACCCCTGGGTCGACTCGGCCTCAAATGTGTACCTGGTGCGGCGTACCGGCCTTCATAGGTGCTGCTGCTCGCGAACAGCACTTGCTCCCAACAGTCTGTTACAAGGCTACACGGGGGACCTTTGTCTTTGTACACAGATGGAGGGGCGACGATGGTTTTTTTTTGTCCGCACACGTGCCGTCGAGATGGGGCGTAGTGGGGGGGTTGGGGTGGGGGAGGTGTAAGACGGGTGCATGAAGTACAATGGGAATATAATGCGTGGCACCACCGAATAGGCTGTGATTTATGAAGGACGGTGTGGGATGGAATAGAGGAATAGCGATTGTGTGTGTGTGTATGCGGGAGAGAGAGAGAGAGAGAACGGCGTTGCTGATGCTTTGTGTACGAGGCATGTATGATGATGATGATGTTTGCGTGAGGCTATTCGCGTGGGATGAGTGAGTGTAAGTGTGTGTTGCCGTTCTTGTTGTTGTTGTTGTGTGTGTGAGTGTGTGTTGGGGAGCGGTAGTGTAGCGGTCAGCGCTACGCCGCGCTACGAACCCGGCGGCCCCGGGGGTTCGATTCCCGCTCACGGCCAACGCCGGTGACGATAAAACTGAACCGGTCCTGGGGCCTCCCCTAGGTCGACTCAGCCTCAAAAACGAGCACCATGGGTGCGGTGTGGTAGTAAACATCGGCGCTGGGGAGACAAAGGCGGCCGGGCGTGGTGCTGGCCATCCCACCTTCCCTCGTGTGCCAAGCAAGGTGTTGGCCTTCGTAAGGTGCTCGCTAGCAGCAACTTTGCTCTGACACAGTCTGTTGAGCATACGCACGGGGAATCTTCGTCCTTGTGGTCTGAGTGTCTGAGTGCGCGTGTCTGTGTCTGAGCGCGCGTGTCTCGCTGTACGCGATGCGCCGTGTCACAGCAAATCCTGCTGGGGGTGACGACTGGCCGAGATGTTCATGATGGATGGCTAGTGGGGGGGGGGGGTGGGGGAGGTTCTACTCCCCCCCTCCTTCTCATCCGGCAGCAGCAAAAGCAGCGGCTGATTGATGGTCTTCCTTCTCAAAGAGTCGGAGTGTGCGTGCGTGAGTGAGTGAGTCAGTGTGTTCGCTTGTGTGTCAGTGTGTGTGCGCGCGCGCGTGCGTGTAGGTGTGCGTGTGTGTGTGTGTCAGTGCGTCTGTGTGTGTGTGTGTGGGGAGCGGTGGTGTAGCGGTTAGCGCTACGCTGCGCTATGAACCTGGCGACCCGGATTCGATTCCCGCTCACGGCCAACACCACCCAGTGACGATTATCTGAACCGGTCCCGGGCCTCCCCTAGGTCGACTCAGCCTCAAATGAGTCACCTGGTGCGGTGTGTAAACATTTCCACTAGGGAGACAAAGGCGGTCGGGCGTGGTGCTGGCCACCCACCCCCTCGTGTACCGTTCCGGCCTTCATAGGTGCTCGCTAACAGCACTTGCCCCTACAGTCTGTTAAGGCTATACGGGGGATCTTTGTCTTTATCTTTGTGTGGGGAGCGGTGGTGTAGCGGTTAGCGCTACGCTGCGCTATGAACCTGGCGACCCGGATTCGATTCCCGCTCACGGCCAACACCACCCAGTGACGATTATCTGAACCGGTCCCGGGCCTCCCCTAGGTCGACTCAGCCTCAAATGAGTCACCTGGTGCGGTGTGTAAACATTTCCACTAGGGAGACAAAGGCGGTCGGGCGTGGTGCTGGCCACCCACCCCCTCGTGTACCGTTCCGGCCTTCATAGGTGCTCGCTAACAGCACTTGCCCCTACAGTCTGTTAAGGCTATATGGGGGATCTTTGTCTTTTATTTTTGTGTGTGTGTGTGGGGAGCGGTGGTGTAGCGGTTAGCGCTACGCTGCGCTATGAACCTGGCGACCCGGATTCGATTCCCGCTCACGGCCAACACCACCCAGTGACGATTATCTGAACCGGTCCCGGGCCTCCCCTAGGTCGACTCAGCCTCAAATGAGTCACCTGGTGCGGTGTGTAAACATTTCCACTAGGGAGACAAAGGCGATCGGGCGTGGTGCTGGCCACCCAACCCCCTCGTGTACCGTTCCGGCCTTCATAGGTGCTCGCTAACAGCACTTGCCCCTACAGTCTGTTAAGGCTATACGGGGGATCTTTGTGTGTGTGTCTGTGCGTGCGCGCGCGTGTGTGTCAGTGTGTGGGGGAGCGGTGGTGCAGCGGTTAGCGCGCTGCATCTACGGTTATTTGAACCGCTCGTGGGCCGCCCCTAGGTAGACTCGGCCTCAAAAACGGGCACCTGACGCGGTGTGCAGCGGACAGCGCCACTGGGGAGACAAAGGCGATTCGGGCGTGGCGCTAGGCCACCGCGGGTGCCTTAGCGGTCTTCATAGGTGGTGCTCGCCGACAACACTTGCGCCACCAGTCTGTGAAGGCTACACGGGGGATCTTTGTCTTTGTGTGCGAGTCTAGAATGGGAAGCGCTGGCGCCTACTCGTCATACATGATGATTGCCAGCCACGACTCGATAAACTAGCAGTGTCTTCATTCATAATAGAGGTTTTTGGGTTAGATCGCGTTTATTTATAAATGTGTCGTAACCCTCCACCACCCGACACGGCCAATCAGCAAAAAAAAAGTGTCACGTTGACAAAAGACAAATAGTTCACTACTTTAGCCCACCGGTGTGTTGAAGAGTGAATCCACAACATTTACAGTTTGAGTACGACGTTTCGCTGGTAAATACATCCAGCATCATCAGGCAATTCGCCAGAATGGTAAAGCCCTCGCTTGCTCCCGGTTTTTATATAGAGCAGCAGGGTGACGTCATCACTTAACTCATATCAGGTGCAGTGATTAGAGGCGGAAGGGGGGGGGGGGGTATTGTAATTATATAATCGATTAGTAATCAGTCATTGGTTATGATTAGTAATGAGTTACGACACATTTATAAATAAACGCGATCTAACCCAAGAACCTTTATTATGAATAATATTGGTCGCGAAAGCCTACGTGTTAAACTGCAGTGTCTTCAACCAATGTCCTACGCGGTGTCTAAACTTCAATACTGTGGAGACAAAGGTGGTGCCGTGCACACCGCATCTTACCTCGTGCTCGCTCACAGCACTTTCCCCAACAGCATGTTAAAGGCTATAGGGGGGGACCTTTGTCTCTGTGTGTGTCTGTGCATCACTGCTCCCTGACACTCACCCTCTGTTACACGAGGGAACGGTGCTCCCACTTATTAGAGCAAGCCATTATGCTTGCAGCGACACACACAAGGGGGGGGTCTGTGTGCATGTCCCGTGCATCTCTCTATCTAAAATCAGCTCAAGCCTCCCGCAAATCACGTGACTTGTGTGTGGCCACCCTTCATGACCCCCTCCCAACATTTTGGCCCGGTCATTCTTTCTACATCCACCGGCCCTCCTCCCCTTCCTGCACTGGTGCCCCTTCTCTCTTCCTTCTGAGCCGTTGCCCTGTGAAGTCCATCTTGGGGCCTTCCATCCCAGAATCATTTCCCATACAGTGAGGGAAAAAAAAAGTATTTGATCCCCTGCTGATTTTGTACGTTTGCCCACTGATAAAGAAATGATCAGTCTATAATTTTAATGGTAGGTTTATTTGAACAGTGAGAGACAGAATAACAACAACAACAACAAAAATCCAGAAAAACGCATGTCAAAAATGTTATAAATTGATTTGCATTTTAATGCGGGAAATAAGTATTTGACCCCTCTGCAAAACATGACTTAGTACTTGGTGGCAAAACCCTTGTTGGCAATCACAGAGGTCATACGTTTCTTGTAGTTGGCCACCAGGTTTGCACACATCTCAGGAGGGATTTTGTCCCACTCCTCTTTGCAGATCTTCTACAAGTCATTAAGATTTCGAGGCTGACGTTTGGCAACTCGAACCTTCAGCTCCCTCCACAGATTTTCTATGGGATTAAGGTCTGGAGACTGGCTAGGCCACTCCAGGACCTTAATGTGCTTCTTCTTGAGCCACTCCTTTGTTGCCTTGGCCGTGTGTTTGGGTCATTGTTGTGCTGGAATACCCATCCACGACCCATTTTCAATGCCCTGGCTGAGGGAAGGAGGTTCTCACCCAAGATTTGACGGTACATGGCCCCGTCCATCGTCCCTTTGATGCGGTGAAGTTGTCCTGTCCCCTAAGCAGAAAAACACCCCCAAAGCATAATGTTTCCACCTCCATGTTTGACGGTGGGGATGGTGTTCTTGGGGTCATAGGCAGCATTCCTCCTCCAAACACGGCGAGTTGAGTTGATGCCAAAGAGCTTCATTTTGGTCTCATCTGACTACAACACTTTCACCCAGTTGTCCTCTGAATCATTCAGATGTTCATTGGCAAACTTCAGACAGGCATGTATATGTGCTTTCTTGAGCAGGGGGACCTTGCGGGCGCTGCAGGATTTCAGTCCTTCACGGCGTAGTGTGTTACCAATTGTTTTCTTGGTGACTATGGTCCCAGCTGCCTTGAGATCATTGACAAAATCATCTCGTGTAGTTCTGGGCTGATTCCTCACCGTTCTCATGATCATTGCAACTCCACGAGGTGAGATCTTGCATGGAGCCCCAGGCCGAGGAACATTGACAGTTCTTTTGTGTTTCTTCCATTTGCGAATAATCGCACCAACTGTTGTCACCTTCTCACCAAGCTGCTTGGCAATGGTCTTGTAGCCCATTCCAGCCTTGTGTAGGTCTACAATCTTGTCCCTGACATCCTTGGAGAGCTCATTGGTCTTGGCCATGGTGGAGAGTTTGGAATCTGATTGATTGATTGCTTCTGTGGACAGGTGTCTTTTATACAGGTAACAAGCTGAGATTAGGAACACTCCCTTTAAGAGTATGCTCCTAATCTCAACTCGTTACCTGTATAAAAGACACCTGGGAGCCAGAAATCTTTCTGATTGCGAGGGGGTCAAATACTTATTTCCCTCATTAAAATGGAAATCAATTTATAACATTTTTGACAAGCGTTTTTCCGGATTTTTGTTGTTGTTATTCTGTCTCTCACTGTTCAAATAAACCTACCATTAAAATTATAGACTGATCATTTCTTTGTCAGTGGACAAACGTACAAAATCAGCAGGGGATCAAATACTTTTTTTCCCTCACAGTACATGAGTAACAATCCTTGTCTCGCACCTCCGATTAGCACGGTTGGCTACGTACTGCGCGAAATAAGTTCAACGTGCATACATACGTACACTGATTCCCCATTTCCATAGTGTGTTAAAGGTTTCGCATTGTACACGTGTCATGTTACTTGTGTGCTATACCATTAGAAAAATGTCAATTCCCCACAAATGTTAACCCGATGTCATGCGCGAGCGTCGTCACCAGACAAATAATTAATACGTTTGGAAACTCTCGCCTACCGAGCAGGTGTAACCCTTCGTGCTGGAGAACGGCCCGCTGAAGTGAATATCACAGAGCTACCTATGATAGCTCTTGCAGCGACATGCACGCACTTTCCCTACCTGCTCTGCAACCTAGAGTAGTAATAATAGCACTTTTACATATATAAATAAAGCCACCGTCCTTGATGCGTTAAGCAACTCACATCCCCATCTCATCTCAACACATTTTTAAAGGACACCCCCCTCCCCCACAGTAGGAGCTGATTAGTCTGCCAGTAGGAGGCGATTATTTGCTTTGCGTGTAATTCCAATTGAGTATTTTTTTTATAGGGTGAATGTTTCGCAATTTTGGATCGTGACACAATGGCCTACCCAGTTCTGAATGGCATCACGAGACCTTTAATTTCCCCACCGTGAAGAGGACGGCGCGCATCACTACGGTGAACGGTGCCGCAGTGATGACCAGGGTGGCCTTACGCTTTCGAACCGCGAACGTCTCCAACAATTGACGAACCTCGTTACCGCTGGGGCCCGTGTCACTGGGCCGAATGTGACTCGACCTTGACTGCCCAGAACAGTCAATGGTTTTGGGAGGATGCTGTTCAATGAACGATGTTTTATTTGTAGCGGGTGAAGGCCCGCTAAGCTGTTTGGCTCTTTTTCAGAAGCCACCTGGCCACCACAAACGATGGAGCAGCCGAATAACCGAAACGCACGTCGATTCTAAATGTGGAAGGGAACAAAACATTCCCGGAGGGAAATTTTCACGCGACCACGGGGAAAGAGAGAGAGAGTGAGAGAGAGTGAGAGAGACACCGCAAACACTCCAAACATACAGACGTCAGGGTTGGGATCGAACCCACGACCTCCTGCATTATCCACGCGAGGTTTGTTAACATCTCCTAGCCACCGTGTTGATGCGAGGCCACCATGACGAAAGCTAAGCAGCCTTGAGCCTGGAAAGTGTTTGGATGGAATGGCACACCGCCGTGGACAGTATAATAATAACAACGCACTACCTGCTGTCACGGTGGCTAGGAGATGTTAACTACCACGCCTGGTATGCAGGAGGTCGTGGGTTCGATCCCGATCCTGACGCCTGCTGTATACCTGAAGTTTGCGGTGTCTCTCTCCCTGTGGTCGCGTGGATTTTTCTCCAGGTCCTTCGGTCCCCCCCCCCCCCCCCCCCACACACACACAATTAGCATCGACATCACCACGCGTTTAGAGAGCATTTGGCTGCTGTACATTTCCACACGATGATAAGCCACTTCGTTGAGCTGTCATTTGTGATAGCCAGATGACTTCTGAAAAAAAATAGATATTTAGCTCAGTGGGCCTTACCTGTTAAAATAATTTTAAAAAAGACGCGTGTTTTTTTGTTTAGTCACGCGTGGTTCAGAAACGCCGCGATCGTACGTGGACGTGTAAGAGGAGCACGTGGCTTAGAGGACTTACGCAGGCTTCGAGGCAACCATTGAAACTGCCCAGGAAAGTAACTCAGCCTCGGGCAAGACGCGGCAGGGCGAGAGTAGGCGATGGCGACCGGCGGTCAAGACGAGTGACGGGATGGCAGCCCAAGGAATGGAACGCGTCGGGGATGTACGTCCGCCGACCAGTGAGAAGGAGCGATTGAAACCATGGCGCGCGTAGGTGCGGATGAATCCAATCGCGGGATCCACGAGAGGCATCGGCGGCGGCGGCTTTGAATCAGGATCAGGGTCCACGATGCGGGTTTTTTGTGGGTTAGATAGCGAGGGTTGTCACGTGAACAGAACGTGGCAATTCGTTACGAGTACAGCAACGCACCGGTTGTGCCCTTGGAGAGAAAAGCCACAACGTGTGTGTAATCCGACGTACGGCGCTTCGCCGGTAATGACAACCAGCTTCATCAGGCCCACAGCCAGGTTTGTGGAGAGGTTCCTCCTCCTCCCGTGTCGCTCCTTAAGCAGAAGCTCTTTTTCACTCGCCCTACTAGTGACGAATTGGCACGTTGCGTTCACGTGGCGATCCTTACTAATTGGCTGTGCCGGGTGGTGGCGGGTTTAACGACACATTTATATATTTACGCGATCTATATTATGGATGATATTGGTCGCGAAAGCCTTCGTGTCAAACAGAGTCAGGGTATTTATTTCATACCGGGAAAAAAAAATCCGATGAGCTATGAAGCCCTTTCTCCACGCGTGCCCACTCGACATCTGTGATGAGGGAGGCCTTTCGTCCGGCAGTGGATTGACCAGGAGCGGATGCCGCTGATTTATGTTGATTATCACCGCACAACTGCGTTGAAAATGTTCCGGCGATGATTATTACACCGCTCCTTCAAACGCCACCCCGCCCGCCCGCCACCCACCCACCCACTCCGTCCAACGATAATCGCCGTTACATTTCTGGTGCCTTTAACATAAAGGAAGGAAAGTTTGTTGATTCACTATTGAATTTTTCCTTTCGAATTTCAAACAAAAATGTTTGTTTTTGGAAAGAAAAAATATTTGGGACAGGGAGCGGCGGCTTCGGGGGGGGGGGGGGAGGGGGGGGGGTAAAAATCCCACAGCCACCGGATTTGAGAGATTTTAGAGGGGCTAGACGGAGAACTTCAAAGTGTCCTGATGTCGCCCTCATTACTCATTTAGGCTCCTGTTGTTTGAAGGTCCACGCTCCTATCCCTCCTTTCATCCTGCTCGCTCTCTCGCTCGCTGCTGCCGCTGCCACGGGTCTCTTAACTCGTTCCTGTTGGACAAAGTGAAGGCTAAGTTGGTGGTGGTGGGTGGGTGGGTGGGTCAGGGAGGGAGTGCCAGGGATGGAGAGATGGGTCAGACTTTCTGTTTGAAATGTGCATGTCACTTTGCTTCGCTAATGCTAGGTATCAGTTATTGCTGACGCGGTATTTGTACGTTGCATATCTTTCACGAGAACACACTACTCGCTACTACGCGCTCAATACCACACAATCACTACTACACACGTACTACTGCCAATGCATGCACGTTGAACTTCTTTCACGACTACACGCTACTCGCTACATCATCACTACTCACTACTGCACACTACTACACACCGCTCGCTACTGCACACTACTACACACTACTCACATTACTCACTACTACACACTACTACACACTACTACTCACTACTGCACACTACTACACACCGCTCGCTACTACACACTACTACACACTACTCACATTACTCACTACTACACACTACTACACACTACTACTCACTACTACACAATACTACACACTACTCACTACTACACACTACTACTCACTACTACACACCACTACTCACTACTACACACTACACACTACGACACACTACTACACACTACGACACACTACTACACACTACTACACATTACTCACTACTACACACTACTACACACTACTCACTACTACACACTACTACACACTACACACTACTCACATTACTCACTACTACACACTACTACACACTACGACACACTACTACACACTACTCACTACTATACACTACTACACACTACACACTACTACACACTACACACTACGACACACTACTACACACTACTACTCACTACTACACACTACTACTCACTACTACACACTACTACACACTACTCACTACTACACACTACACACTACGACACACTACTACACACTACTCACTACTACACACTACTCACTACTACACACTACTACACACTACTATACACTACTACACACTACTACACACTACTCACTACTACACACTAGTACACACTACGACACACTACACACTACTACACACTACACACTACTACACACTACTACACACTACTCACTACTACACACTACTACACACTACTCACTACTACACACTACTACACACTACTCACTACTACACACTACGACACACTACACACTACTACACACTACTCACTACTACACACTACTACACACTACTCACTACTACACACTACTACACACTACTACACACTACTCACTACTACACACTACTGACTACTACTCACTACTACACACTACTACACACTACTACTCACTACTACACACTACTACTCACTACTACACACTACTACACACTACTACACACTATGCACTACTACACACTACTACACACTACTACACACTACTACTCACTACTACACACTACTACTCACTACTACACACTACTACACACTACTACACACTACTCACTACTACACACTACTACACACTACACACTACTCACATTACTCACTACTACACACTACTACACACTACACACTACTACACGCTACACACTACGACACACTACTACACACTACTACTCACTACTACACACTACTACTCACTACTACACACTACTACACACTACTATACACTACTACACACTACTACACACTACTCACTACTACACACTACTACACACTACGACACACTACACACTACTACACACTACTACACACTACTACATACTACTCACTACTACACACTACTACACACTACTCACTACTACACACTACTACACACTACTCACTACTACACACTACGACACACTACACACTACTACACACTACTCACTACTACACACTACTACACACTACTCACTACTACACACTACTACACACTACTACACACTACTCACTACTACACACTACTGACTACTACTCAATACTACACACTACTACACACTACTACTCACTACTACACACTACTACTCACTACTACACACTACTACACACTACTACACACTATGCACTACTACACACTACTACACACTACACACTACTACACACTACTACTCACTACTACACACTACTACTCACTACTACACACTACTACACACTACTACTCACTGCTACACACTACTACACACTACTACACACTACTACACACTACACACTACTGCACACTACTACACACTACTACACACTGCTACACACTACTACACACTGCTACACATTACTAACTACTACACACCACTACACACTACTACACACTACTATACACTACACACTACTACACACTACGACACACTACACACTACTACACACTACTACACACTACGACACACTACACACTACTACTCACTACTACACACTACTACACACTGCTACACACTGCTACACACTACTTACTACTACACACTACTACACACTACTACACACTACTACACACTACTCACTACTACACACTACTACACACTCCTCGCTACTACACACTACTACACACTACTACACACTACACACTACTACACACTACTCACTACTACACACTACTACACACTACCACACACTCCTCGCTACTACACACTACTACACACTACTCACTACTACTCACTACTACACATTACTCACTACTGCACACTACTCACTACTACACACTACTACACACTCCTCGCTACTACACACTACTACACACTACTACACACTACACACTACTACACACTACTCACTACGACACACTACTACACGCTACTACACACTACTACTCACTACTACACACTACTACACACTACTCACTACTACTCACTACTACACACTACTCACTACTACACACTACTACACACTACTACACGCTACTACACACTACTACTCACTACTACACACTACTACACACTACTACTCACTACTACTCACTACTCACTACTACACACCACTACACACTACTCACTACTACACACTACTCACTACTATACAATACTACACACTACTCACTACTACACACTCCTCGCTACTACACACTACTACACACTACTACACACTACACACTACTGCACACTACTACACACTACTACACACTGCTACACACTACTACACACTGCTACACATTACTAACTACTACACACCACTACACACTACTACACACTACTATACACTACACACTACTACACACTACGACACACTACACACTACTACACACTACTACACACTACGACACACTACACACTACTACTCACTACTACACACTACTACACACTGCTACACACTGCTACACACTACTACACACTACTTACTACTACACACTACTACACACTACTACACACTACTACACACTACTCACTACTACACACTACTACACACTCCTCGCTACTACACACTACTACACACTACTACACACTACTCACTACTACACACTACTACACACTACCACACACTCCTCGCTACTACACACTACTACACACTACTCACTACTACTCACTACTACACATTACTCACTACTGCACACTACTCACTACTACACACTACTACACACTCCTCGCTACTACACACTACTACACACTACTACACACTACACACTACTACACACTACTCACTACTACACACTACTACACACTCCTCGCTACTACACACTACTACACACTACTACACACTACTACACACTACTACTCGCTACTACTCACTACTACACACTACTCACTACGACACACTACTACACGCTACTACACACTACTACTCACTACTACACACTACTACACACTACTCACTACTACTCACTACTACACACTACTCACTACTACACACTACTACACACTACTACACGCTACTACACACTACTACTCACTACTACACACTACTACACACTACTACTCACTACTACTCACTACTCACTACTACACACCACTACACACTACTCACTACTACACACTACTCACTACTACACACTACTACACACTACTCACTACTACACACTCCTCGCTACTACACACTACTACACACTACTACACACTACTACACGCTACTACACACTACTACTCGCTACTACACACTACTACACACTACTCACTAATACTCACTACTACACACTACTACACACTACTACTCGCTACTACACACTACTACACACTACTCACTACTACTCACTACTACACACTACTCACTACTACACACTACTACTACAGACTACTACTCACTACTACTCACTACTACACACTACTCACTACTACACACTACTACACACTACTCACTACTACACACTACTCACTACTACACAATACTACACACTACTACACACTACTACACACTACTCACTACTACTCACTACTACACAATACTACACACTACTACACACTACTACACACTACTCACTACTACTCACTACTACACACTACTACTCACTACTACACACTACTACACACTACTCACTACTACACACTACACACTACTACACACTACTACACACTACTACTCGCTACTACACACTACTACACACTACTCACTACTACTCACTACTACACACTACTCACTACTACACACTACTCACTACACACTAATACACACTACTACTCACTACTACACACTACTAGCTACTACACACTACTAGCTACTACTAGCTACTACACACTACTACACACTACTAGCTACTACACACTACTAGCTACTACACACTACTACACACTACTACTCACTACACACTACTACACACTACACACTACTACACACTACTACACACTACTACACACTTCTACACACTACTCACTACTACACACTTCTACACACTACACACTACTACACACTACTACACACTCCTCGCTACTACACACTACTACTCACTACTACACACTACTACACACTACTACACACTCCTTGCTACTACACAATACTCACTACTACACACTACTAGCTACTGCACACTACTCACTACTACACACTACTCACTAAAACATGCTACTCGCTACTACACAATACTCACTACTACACACTACTACACACTGCTACTCGCTACTACACAATACTCACTACTACACACTACTACACACTGCTACTCGCTACTACACAATACTCACTACTACACACTACTACACACTACTCACTACTGCACACTACTCGCTACTACACACTACTCACTACTGCACACTACTCACTACTACACACTACTACACACTACTCACTACTATACACTACTAGACACTACTACACACTACTAGACACTACTCACTATCGCTACAATACGCTCCTCGCTACTACACACTCATTACAACACTACACATTCACGACGGTACTTATTTATGTTCAACTTCTTTCCCACCGTGCATAGCCAACTGCGCTAATCGGAGGTGCGCTGGGGAAGGACAGCACACTGAATACAACGAGCATTCCTAAACAAAAGAGTTTTCAATCTAGATGATGATGATGATGATTTAAAAGCTCACGGCTCAAGCGGCTGCCCACTATCGGAAGGAAGAGCTTTCCAGACGGCCGCAGAAGCGCATCTGAAAGCGATGCTGCTGCTGCTGCTGCGAGGATGACAGGAGTTTGCGTGATGATGGTTCTTGCTCCTAGACGAGATCAGCGAGGTACTGCTGTGGTAACATTTGCGGCAAACGCTTCGTGTGTGTAGAGGTGTTAACCACGCACTGTTTGGTAACCTGCATTGCCACCAGCCAGTGCAGCGTTACCTCTCGGCGTACATAACGGTCGGGGTCAGACGAGGTGAAGTGGATCGTAGCCACGGTTTATGTGGAGAACCAATCAGACAGTTCCACGTGGGAATGTGTGATTGGTTGTGCCTGGCCACGAACGGGTATAAGAAGTGGTGACCGCGCAGAGCGCGGGGAGTTCTCTCCCTACACGAAGACCGGGCTGAAGACTAGCTAGGACCCTGGACCCGGCCTTCCAGCACCTTCTGAGATAGCCTCCCCTAGGTCCCAGCCCGGAGGACTCTGGGATAGGTTAGCGGTAGACGTGCGAGTCCCGCCAAGCTAGGAGGCTGTACCTCTTTAGCTATCAAGAAGACCTGTGGGTAGGTTACGCTGAGTCCGGAGGCTGCACTTCCTCGGGGTATCGGGTGAGGGGACCGTATACCCCTCTGTGTGTGTTGAGGACTGCGTAAGGAAGGAATAACAATACACAGAGTGTGCCTCCTAAGAAGTGTATTCGTCTTTACAGCACTACATGTGTAAGGAGTGCGACCTCACAATGCATTCGTTTGGCAACTGGAAACCCAATGCGGATCGGGGTTTTCCCTTCCACATTTAGAAACGTCCGTCTATATTATTTAGATGATTGTGTTGCTGTTAATTGTCACGTGATGAGTCACTCCTTTGAGCTATCATTTTGTGGCCGGGTCGCTTCTGAAAAAGAAACTAATAGCTCAGTGGGCTTCACCTGGTAAGAGCAATGAAAAAGTTTCAGTTTTTATTTGTGTCTATTATACTTTGCACTCCGGTTGTGTTTTTGTATTGTGTTGTTGTTGTTGTTGGAACGTTTTGAGCCCATGCCCCCACCGGACATCTTTGGGGGGGAAAAAAGAGCTTCATAGCCCATCGGATTCCACCTGCGGTATAAATACATCTTCTGATTCTGACACGGTCGGATCTTGCACGGTTTGACGCACGATGACACTGTGCCAATGCAGAGGTTCAGTTTCATGTATTTTGGTATAGCCCCGTGAGCCATGCGGCTCTTGACTCGGGTGCAACTGCAACAAAACAAAAAACAGGAACGCGGAAACATCTTACAGTGACTACGCGCAAACAGAAAAATCCAGGAAAAAAAAATCAGCAAAGTCTTCCGGAAAAAAAAACAAACACCGTATATCAACGCCGTGTGCAAACAATCCCAGTGGGATGCAAGTCAAACAATAGCCACCGTAAGACAATTGACATTAAAGTTATCAGGCTAACTCTGTGCTTCAACGGACAAAAATGGCTAAACCATAAAGTTTTCGAAATCACCAAAAGAAAGCTATATAAAAAAACAATGTAACAGCGATCACAGGAACTGTGATTCAAATTTAACAATAAACGATATGCACAACATTATGAGACCTCCTTTGCCAGTAACAAGATATAGAAATAGGTTTTTACCCTTTTAACTGGCACAAAAACTGACACCTTTATTCAAGGCATCGTGTTTGCAATAACCACAACACAAGCAGTCAAAATGCAAACAAAAGAGACAACTCTGATAATGATATTGGCACTGTCCTTGAATTTGATTGGTCCACACCCGAGACGGCTTTTCTTAGAGCCCTTTAGTCTCCACTGGTGTTGGACCAGAAGACGCCAAAAGGCGTACAACTCAAAAACGGCCCTCAATACTCTGATCGTGCGCTGTTTTTGAGTTGTACGCCTTTTGGCGTCTTCTGGTCCGACACCAATGGAGACTAAGGGCTCTAAGAAAAGCTGTCTCGGGTGTGGACCAATCAAATTCAAGGACAGTGCCAATATTATTATCAGAGTTGTCTCTTTTGTTTGCATTTTGACTGTGGTTATTGCAAACATGATGCCTTGAATAAAGGTGTCAGTTTTTGTGCCAGTTAAAAGGGTAAAACCTATTTCTATAATATGCATAACATGTACGACCAAACTTTGCAGCCATAGCTGGCAGCATGAGTCACTCCATAACAGTAGGAGATCAAGATTTTTCAATGCGCCTTTAAAAATCAGCACTTTTATAATCAAATCTCAAGATCATACTCTGCAGCGAAAATACATAGCGAGGCATTTGATCTCGGTCCACTCTGCGTAGCAGTGGCAGCTAGGGGTGTACAGCTCCTCAAGAGCAGTTCTGAGTGAAGATCTCACAAGTAATGATCCAAGTTGCAGTTTATTGGCGATAGCTTCCCATGCCCTGGGGGCATCAACAGCAAAGGCCCCTCCTCCAGTATTTGTACGGCAATAGGGAATGTGAAGCTGGTAAATGAGCGAGTGAAGGGGGTCCTTCAAATTCCGAGACTCTCCGTAAACGATGACGAACATGAATCGCGTCCATACTCTTTGGTCCTATTCGGTAAAGTCACGTAGGTAAAAATAAAATAAAAAAAAATCACGACGTTTTTCGGCCACAAACACAAGTGGCCTTCATCAGGTGAAGGTACCAACCTGCGAGGACACTCCAACGCCGTCCTCTGGACAGCCTGGTCCCTTCACCTGACGAAGGCCACTTGTGTTGCGGCCGAAACGTCGTGATTTTTGTTCGTCTTATTTTTTTTCTTTACTTACCTACGCGACTTTACCCAATACAACCGAAGAGCACGGATCCTTGCAGCCACGAAGGCTTCAAATCTTAGGAGTGAACCCGCGTCGTCACTTGCAAGGCGGGAGGATGCAGCTCGTGGCCTGTTTATTGTATTATTTCCTTATACAACGCTTAACACACACAGAGGGATATTCGGTCCCCTCACCCGATACCCTAAGGAGGCACAGCCTCCGGACTTGGCGGGACTCACACGTCTACCGCTAACCTCCTTGGTACCCTAGGGAGGTACACAGCCTCCGGACCAGGCGGGACTCACACGTCTACCGCTATCCTCCTTGGTACCTAAGGAGGTACAGCCTCCGGACTTGGCGGGACTCTCACGTCTACCGCTATCCTCCTTGATACCCTAAGGAGGTACACAGCCTCCGGACCTGGTGGGACTCACACGTCTACCGCTAACCTCCTTGATACCTAAGGAGGTACACAGCCTCCGGACCAGGCGGGACTCACACGTCTACCGCTAACCTCCTTGATACCCTAAGGAGGTACACAGCCTCCGGACTTGGCGGGACTCACACGTCTACCGCTATCCTCCTTGATACCCTAAGGAGGTACACAGCCTCCGGACCTGACGGGACTCACACGTCTACCGCTATCCTCCTTGGTACCTAAGGAGGGACAGCCTCCGGACTTGGCGGGACTCACACGTCTACCGCTAACCTCCTTGGTACCCTAGGGAGGTACAGCCTCCGGACCAGGCGGGACTCACACGTCTACCGCTATCCTCCTTGGTACCTAAGGAAGTACACAGCCTCCGGACCAGGCGGGACTCACACGTCTACCGCTAACCTCCTTGATACCTAAGGAGGTACACAGCCTCCGGACCAGGCGGGATTCACACGTCTACCGCTATCCTCCTTGGTACCTAAGGAGGTACACAGCCTCCGGACCTGACGGGACTCACATGTCTACCGCTAACCTCCTTGGTACCTAAGGAGGTACAACCTCCGGACTTGGCGGGACTCACACGTCTACCGCTAACCTTGATACCTAAGGAGGTACACAGCCTCCGGACCAGGCGGGACTCACACGTCTACCGCTATCCTAGAGTCCTCCGGCTAGGACCTAGGGGAGGCTATCTGACCCACCGCTGGCCCGGTGGGTCCTGACCACTGGGTATGCCGAGCCTTAGCCCTTAGAAGGGCTGGGAGGCTGGGTCCAGGGTCCTAGCTAGGCTCCAGCCCAGTCTTTCTATCTTCGTGCAGGGAGAGAACTCCCACGAGGTCCGTTGGGTCACCCGTCTTATACCCCTTCGTGGCCGGGCAGAACCAATCACACATTCCCACGTGGAACCGTCCGATTGGTTCGCAATCAGACGGTTCCACGTTGTACCCAGGGGTAATGCTGCGCTGCCCTGGTGGGCAATGCAGCTTACGCAACAGCGCGTAGCTAACGCCTCTACACACGTGCAGAAATGCTCCCAGCCTTGCCCAGACCACCAACTCTTAAGGGATGTCGCGACACGCACGGGGGTGCGCCGCTCACAACTGGATTTCAGGTGGCAGCCACGTGCAGCATAGCTTACTACCACCAGGCCAATTTAGCGGACTATGCCCCCGTCACAGATTTTGACCAGCCGCGTGAATGTAAGCACTTTAAAAAAAAAAGTGCACACGTCCCGTGCAGCCGCACGGCCTTCTGGGAGGTGCACCAACGTCATCGGCATTTGTTCAACGCCGGCCAAAACTGTGGACCGGTTTCGATATTCAGTGCCTCGTCAGCCGAGTCAGGTTTGCTTGAACCAACGGTGGTTAAACGCCACGTGTTTTTTGGGCAAGTGCCCTCTCTGTTTAGATATGGGTGCTAGTTCACCGCAAAACGATACAACACACACTGCACAGTAATAATTAGCATCCTTTTTGGAGATCATAAGAAAAACCTAAATAAACAAGGAGACGATAACATTGCCGAGCACAGGCTCAAAGACTCAAAATGTTAAACGGCCAGTAACAAACAGCATTAGCGAAGTTGTTATGGATGAGTGATTTTGTTTAAATTGAACCGAACGAGGTTATTTTAGGAAGAACTTTGGGGAATGAGACGGTGATGATGGGAGGAGGGAAATCCAAAGTGGAGCAGGGCAAGGGAAGAAGCCGAGAGATGTGAGGTGACCTGCAGTGTGGTGAGTGGGTGAGTGAGTGAGTGTGTGAGTGAGTGGGCGTGTGAGTGAGTGGGTGAGTGTGTGAGTGAGTGGGTGAGTGAGTGAGTGGGTGAGTGAGTGTGTGAGTGAGTGTGTGAGTGAGTGAGTGTGTGAGTGAGTGGGTGAGTGGGTGAGTGTGTGAGTGTGTGAGTGGGTGTGTGAGTGAGTGGGTGAGTGAGTGTGTGAGTGAGTGGGAAAGTGAGTGTGTGAGTGGGTGAGTGAGTGAGTGTGTGAGTGGGTGAGTGAGTGTGTGAGTGGGTGGGTGAGTGAGTGAGTGTGTGAGTGGGTGAGTGAGTGTGTGAGTGGGTGAGTGAGTGGGTGAGTGGGTTAGTGAGTGTGTGAGTGAGTGTGTGAGTGGGTGAGTGAGTGGGTGAGTGAGTGAGTGAGTGGGTGAGTGAGTGGGTGAGTGGGTGAGTGAGTGAGTGGGTGAGGGGGTGAGTGAGTGAGTGAGTGGGTGAGTGAGTGTGCGAGTGAGTGGGTGAGTGAGTGAGTGGCTGAGTGAGTGGGTGAGTGAGTGGGTGAGTGTGTGTGTGAGTGAGTGGGTGTTTGAGTGAGTGGGTGAGTGAGTGGGTGAGTGAGTGTGTGAGTGGGTGAGTGAGTGGGTGAGTGAGTGGGTGAGTCAGTGTGTGAGTGGGTGAGTGAATGAGTGGGTGAGTGAGTGGATGAGTGCGTGAGTTGGTGAGTAAGTGAGTGAGTGAATGAGTGGGTGAGTGAGTGAGTGAATGGGTGAGTGAGTGAGTGGGTGAGTGGGTGAGTGCGTGAGTGGGTGAGTGAGTGTGTGAGTGGGTGAGTGAGTGAGTGGGTGAGTGAGTGGGTGAGTGTGTGAGTGGGTGAGTGAATGTGTGAGTGAGTGGGTGAGTGAGTGTGTGAGTGATTGGGCGAGTGAGTGGGTGAGTGAGTGAGTGAGTGTATGAGTGGGTGAGTGAGTGGGTGAGTGAGTGCGTGAGTAAGTGTGTGAGTGAGTGGGTGAGTAAGTGAGTGAGTGAATGAGTGGGTGAGTGAGTGAGTGGGTGTTTGAGTAAGAGGGTGAGTGAGTGGGTGAGTGAGTGTGTGAGTGGGTGAGTGAGTGGGTGAGTGAGTGGGTGAGTGAGTGTGTGAGTGGGTGAGTGTATGAGTGGGTGAGTGAGTGGGTGAGTGAGTGCGTGAGTAAGTGTGTGAGTGAGTGGGTGAGTAAGTGAGTGAGTGAATGAGTGGGTGAGTGAGTGAGTGAGTGGATGAGTGAGTGGGTGAGTGAGTGGGTGTTTGAGTAAGTGGGTGAGTGAGTGGGTGAGTGAGTGTGTGAGTGAGTGTGTGAGTGGGTGAGTGAGTGGGTGAGTGAGTGTGTGAGTGGGTGACTGAATGAGAGGGTGAGTGAGTGGATGAGTGAGTGAGTTGGTGAGTGAGTGAGTGAATGAGTGGGTGAGTGAGTGAGTGGGTCAGTGAGTGGGTGAGTGTGTGAGTGCGTGAGTGAGTGTGTGAGTGGGTGAGTGAGTGAGTGAGTGGGTGAGTGAGTGGGTGAGTAAGTGAGTGAGTGAATGAGTGGGTGAGTGAGTGAGTGAGTGGATGAGTGAGTGGGTGAGTGAGTGGGTGTTTGAGTAAGTGGGTGAGTGAGTGGGTGAGTGAGTGTGTGAGTGAGTGTGTGAGTGGGTGAGTGAGTGGGTGAGTGAGTGTGTGAGTGGGTGACTGAATGAGAGGGTGAGTGAGTGGATGAGTGAGTGAGTTGGTGAGTGAGTGAGTGGGTGAGTGAGTGAGTGGGTCAGTGAGTGGGTGAGTGTGTGAGTGCGTGAGTGAGTGTGTGAGTGGGTGAGTGAGTGAGTGAGTGGGTGAGTGAGTGGGTGAGTGAGTGTGTGAGTGGGTGAGTGAGTGTGTGAGTGAGTGGGTGAGTGAGTGTTTGAGTGAGTGGGCGAATGAGTGGGTGAGTGGGTGAGTGAGTGCGTGAGTGAGTGTGTGAGTGAGTGGGTGAGTGAGTGGGTGAGTGAGTGTGTGAGTGGGTGAGTGAGTGTGTGAGTGAGTGTGTGAGTGAGTGTGTGAGTGAGTGGGCGAGTGAGTGGGTGAGTGAGTGTATGAGTGGGTGAGTGAGTGAGTGGGTGAGTGGGTGAGTAAGTGTGTGAGTGAGTGGGTGAGTAAGTGAGTGAGTGAATGAGTGGGTGAGTGAGTGAGTGAGTGGGTGAGTGAGTGGGTGAGTGAGCGAGTGGGTGAGTGAGTGAGTGGGTGAGTGAGTGGGTGAGTGAATGTGTGAGTGGTTGAGTGAGTGAGTGGGTGAGTGAGTGGGTGAGTGAGTGGGTGAGTGAGTGAGTGTGTGAGTGGGTGAGTGAGTGTGTGAGTGGGTGAGTGAGTGAGTGGGTGAGTGAGTGAGTGTGTGAGTGGGTGAGTGAGTGTGTGAGTGGGTTAGTGAGTAAGTGAGTGAGTGAATGAGTGGGTGAGTGAGTGAGTGAGTGGGCGAGGAAGTGGGTGAGTGGGTGAGTGAGTGTATGAGTGGGTGAATGAGTGAGTGGGTGAGTGAGTGCGTGAGTAAGTTTGTGAGTGAGTGCGTGAGTAACTGAGTGAGTGAATGAGTGGGTGAGTGAGTGAGTGGGTGAGTGAGTGGGTGAGTGAGTGGGTGAGTGAGTGAGTGTGTGAGTGACTGAGTGGCTGAGTGAGTGGGTGAGTGAGTGGGTGTTTGAGTGAGTGGGTGAGTGAGTGGGTGAGTGAGTGTGTGAGTGGGTGAGTGAGTGGGTGAGTGAGTGGGTGAGTCAGTGTGTGAGTGGGTGAGTGAATGAGTGGGTGAGTGAGTGGATGAGTGAGTGAGTTGGTGAGTAAGTGAGTGAGTGAATGAGTGGGTGAGTGAGTGAGTGAGTGAATGGGTGAGTGAGTGAGTGAGTGGGTGAGTGAGTGGGTGAGTGAGTGGGTGAGTGAGTGAGTGTGTGAGTGACTGAGTGGCTGAGTGAGTGGGTGAGTGAGTGGGTGAGTGAATGTGTGAGTGAGTGGGTGAGTGAGTGTGTGAGTGATTGGGCGAGTGAGTGGGTGAGTGAGTGAGTGTATGAGTGGGTGAGTGAGTGGGTGAGTGAGTGCGTGAGTAAGTGTGTGAGTGAGTGGGTGAGTGAGTGAATGAGTGGGTGAGTGAGTGGGTGAGTGAGTGGGTGAGTGAGTGGGTGAGTGTGTGAGTGAGTGAGTGGATTAGTGAGTGGGTGTGTGAGTGGGTGAGTGAATGTGTGAGTGAGTGGGTGAGTGAGTGTGTGAGTGATTGGGCGAGTGAGTTGGTGAGTGAGTGAGTGGGTGTATGAGTGGGTGAGTGAGTGGGTGAGTGAGTGCGTGAGTAAGTGTGTGAGTGAGTGGGTGAGTAAGTGAGTGAGTGAATGAGTGGGTGAGTGAGTGAGTGTGTGAGTGGGTGAGTGAGTGGGTGAGTGAGTGGGGGAGTGAGTGTGTGAGTGGGTGAGTGAGTGGGTGAGTGAGTGGGTGAGTGAGTGTGTGAGTGGGTGAGTGGGTGAGTGTGTGAGTGGGTGAGTGAATGTGTGAGTGAGTGGGTGAGTGAGTGTGTGAGTGATTGGGCGAGTGAGTGGGTGAGTGAGTGAGTGAGTGTATGAGTGGGTGAGTGAGTGGGTGAGTGAGTGCGTAATTTAGTGTGTGAGTGAGTGGGTGAGTAAGTGAGTGAGTGGGTGAGTGAGTGAGTGGGTGAGTGAGTGGGTGAGTGAGTGGGTGAGTGAGTGGGTGAGTAAGTGAGTGGGTGAGTGAGTGCGTGAGTGGGTGAGTGAGTGTGTGAGTGGGTGAGTGAGTGAGTGGGTGAGTGAGTGAGTGTGTGAGTGGGTGGGTGAGTGTGTGAGTGGGTTAGTGAGTAAGTGAGTGAGTGAATGAGTGGGTGAGTGAGTGAGTGAGTGGGCGAGTGAGTGGGTGAGTGGGTGAGTGAGTGTATGAGTGGGTGAGTGAGTGAGTGGGTGAGTGAGTGCGTGAGTAAGTTTGTGAGTGAGTGCGTGAGTAACTGAGTGAGTGAATGAGTGGGTGAGTGAGTGAGTGGGTGAGTGAGTGGGTGAGTGAGTGGGTGAGTGAGTGGGTGAGTGAGTGTGTGAGTGAGTGGGTGTTTGAGTGAGTGGGTGAGTGAGTGGGTGAGTGAGTGTGTGAGTGGGTGAGTGAGTGGGTGAGTGAGTGGGTGAGTCAGTGTGTGAGTGGGTGAGTGAATGAGTGGGTGAGTGAGTGAGTTGGTGAGTGAGTGAGTGAATGAGTGGGTGAGTGAGTGAGTGAATGGGTGAGTGAGTGAGTGGGTGAGTGAGTGGGTGCGTGCGTGAGTGGGTGAGTGATTGTGTGAGTGGGTGAGTGAGTGAGTGGGTGAGTGAGTGGGTGAGTGTGTGAGTGGGTGAGTGAATGTGTGAGTGAGTGGGTGAGTGAGTGTGTGAGTGATTGGGCGAGTGAGTGGGTGAGTGAGTGAGTGAGTGTATGAGTGGGTGAGTGAGTGGGTGAGTGAGTGCGTAAGTGTGTGAGTGAGTGGGTGAGTAAGTGAGTGAGTGGGTGAGTGAGTGGGTGAGTGAGTGGGTGAGTGTGTGAGTGAGTGTGTGAGTGAGTGAGTGGATGAGTGAGTGGGTGAGTGAGTGGGTGTTTGAGTAAGTGGGTGAGTGAGTGGGTGAGTGAGTGTGTGAGTGAGTGTGTGAGTGGGTGAGTGAATGAGAGGGTGAGTGAGTGGATGAGTGAGTGAGTTGGTGAGTGAGTGAGTGAAAGAGTGGGTGAATGAGTGAGTGGGTGAGTGAGTGGGTGAGTGTGTGAGTGGGTGAGTGAGTGTGTGAGTGGGTGAGTGAGTGAGTGAGTGGGTGAGTGAGTGGGTGAGTGAGTGTGTGAGTGGGTGAGTGAGTGTGTGAGTGAGTGGGGAGTGAGTGTGTGAGTGAGTGGGCGAGTGAGTGGGTGAGTGGGTGAGTGAGTGCGTGAGTGAGTGTGTGAGTGAGTGGGTGAGTGGGTGAGTGAGTGTGTGAGTGGGTGAGTGAGTATATGAGTGAGTGGGTGAGTTTGTGTGTGAGTGAGTGGGCGAGTGAGTGGGTGAGTTAGTCTATGAGTTGGTGAGTGAGTGAGTGGGTGAGTGGGTGAGTAAGTGTGTGAGTGAGTGGGTGAGTAAGTGAGTGAGTGAATGAGTGGGTGAGTGAGTGAGTGGGTGAGTGAGTGGGTGAGTGAGCGAGTGGGTGAGTGAGTGAGTGAGTGGGTGAGTGAGTGGGTGAGTGAATGTGTGAGTGGTTGAGTGAGTGAGTGAGTGGGTGAGTGAGTGGGTGAGTGAGTGGGTGAGTGAGTGGGTGTGTAAGTGAGTGGGTGAGTGAGTGCATGAGTGGGTGAGTGAGTGTGTGAGTGGGTGAGTGAGTGAGTGGGTGAGTGAGTGAGTTTGTGAGTGGGTGAGTGAGTGTGTGAGTGGGTGAGTGAGTGTGTGAGTGAGTGGGTGAGTGAGTGTGTGAGTGAGTGGGCGAGTGAGTGGGTGAGTGAGTGAGTGGGTGAGTGGGTGAGTAAGTGTGTGAGTGAGTGGGTGAGTGAGTGGGTGAGTGAGTGGTGAGTGAGTGGGTGTGTAAGTGAGTGGGTGAGTGAGTGCGTGAGTGGGTGAGTGAGTGTGTGAGTGGGTGAGTGAGTGAGTGGGTGAGTGAGTGAGTTTGTGAGTGGGTGAGTGAGTGTGTGAGTGGGTGAGTGAGTGTGTGAGTGAGTGGGTGAGTGAGTGTGTGAGTGAGTGGGCGAGTGAGTGGGTGAGTGAGTGTATGCGTGGGTGAGTGAGTGGGTGAGTGGGTGAGTAAGTGTGTGAGTGAGTGGGTGAGTAAGTGAGTGAGTGAATGAGTGGGTGAGTGAGTGAGTGAGTGGGTGAGTGAGTGGGTGAGTGAGCGAGTGGGTGAGTGAGTGAGTGGGTGAGTGAGTGGGTGAGTGAATGTGTGAGTGGTTGAGTGAGTGATTGAGTGGGTGAGTGAGTGGGTGAGTGAGTGGGTGAGTGAGTGGGTGAGTGAGTGGGTGAGTAAGTGAGTGGGTGAATGAGTGCGTGAGTGGGTGAGTGAGTGTGTGAGTGGGTGAGTGAGTGGGTGAGTGAGTGAGTGTGTGAGTGGGTGAGTGAGTGTGTGAGTGGGTTAGTGAGTAAGTGAGTGAGTGTATGAGTGGGTGAGTGAGTGTGTGAGTGGGTGAGTGAGTGAGTGGGTGAGTGAGTGAGTGTGTGAGTGGGTGATTGAGTGTGTGAGTGGGTTAGTGAGTAAGTGAGTGAGTGTATGAGTGGGTGAGTGAGTGAGTGGGTGAGTGAGTGCGTGAGTAAGTTTGTGAGTGAGTGCGTGAGTAACTGAGTGAGTGAATGAGTGGGTGAGTGAGTGAGTGAGTGGGTGAGTGAGTGAGTGGGTGAGTGAGTGGGTGAGTGAGTGAGTGTGTGAGTGACTGAGTGGGTGAGTGAGTGGGTGAGTGAGTGGGTGTTTAAGTGAGTGGGTGAGTGAGTGGGTGGGTGAGTGTGTGAGTGGGTGAGTGAGTGGGTGAGTCAGTGGGTGAGTGAGTGGGTGAGTGTGTGTGAGTGAGTGGGTGAGTGAGTGAGTGGCTGAGTGAGTGGGTGAGTGAGTGTGTGAGTGAGTGTGTGAGTGGGTGAGTGAATGAGAGGGTGAGTGAGTGGATGAGTGAGTGAGTTGGTTAGTGAATGAGTGGGTGAATGAGTGAGTGGGTGAGTGAGTGGGTGAGTGTGTGAGTGGGTGAGTGATTGTGTGAGTGGGTGAGTGAGTGTGTGAGTGAGTGGGTGAGTGAGTGTGTGAGTGAGTTGGCGAGTGAGTGGGTGAGTGGGTGAGTGAGTGCGTGAGTGAGTGTGTGAGTTAGTGGGTGAGTGAGTGGGTGAGTGAGTGAGTGAGTGGGTGAGTGAGTGTGTGAGTGAGTGGGCGAGTGAGTTGGTGAGTGAGTGTATGAGTGGGTGAGTGAGTGAGTGGGTGAGTGGGTGAGTAAGTGTGTGAGTGAGTGGGTGAGTAAGTGAGTGAGTGAATGAGTGGGTGAGTGAGTGAGTGGGTGAGTGAGTGGGTGAGTGAGCGAGTGGGTGAGTGAGTGAGTGAGTGGGTGAGTGAGTGGGTGAGTGAATGTGTGAGTGGTTGAGTGAGTGAGTGAGTGGGTGAGTGAGTGGGTGAGTGAGTGGGTGAGTGAGTGGGTGAGTGAGTGCGTGAGTGGGTGAGTGAGTGTGTGAGTGGGTGAGTGAGTGAGTGGGTGAGTGAGTGAGTGTGTGAGTGGGTGAGTGAGTGTGTGAGTGGGTGAGTGAGTGTGTGAGTGAGTGGGTGAGTGAGTGTGTGAATGAGTGGGCGAGTGAGTGGGTGAGTGAGTGTATGAGTGGGTGAGTGAGTGAGTGGGTGATTAAGTGTGTGAGTGAGTGGGTGAGTAAGTGAGTGAGTGAATGAGTGGGTGAGTGAGTGAGTGGGTGAGTGAGTGGGTGAGTGAGCGAGTGGGTGAGTGAGTGAGTGGGTGAGTGAGTTCGTGAGTGGGTGAGTGAGTGTGTGAGTGGGTGAGTGAGTGAGTGGGTGAGTGAGTGAGTGTGTGAGTGGGTGAGTGAGTGTGTGAGTGGGTGAGTGAGTGTGTGAGTGAATGGGTGAGTGAGTGTGTGAATGAGTGGGCGAGTGAGTGGGTGAGTGAGTGTATGAGTGGGTGAGTGAGTGAGTGGGTGAGTGGGTGAGTAAGTGTGTGAGTGAGTGGGTGAGTAAGTGAGTGAGTGAATGAGTGGGTGAGTGAGTGAGTGAGTGGGTGAGTGAGTGGGTGAGTGAGCGAGTGGGTGAGTGAGTGAGTGGGTGAGTGAGTGGGTGAGTGAATGTGTGAGTGATTGAGTGAGTGAGTGAGTGGGTGAGTGAGTGGGTGAGTGAGTGGGTGAGTGAGTGGGTGAGTGAGTGGGTGAGTAAGTGAGTGGGTGAATGAGTGCGTGAGTGGGTGAGTGAGTGTGTGAGTGGGTGACTGAGTGAGTGGGTGAGTGAGTGAGTGTGTGAGTGGGTGAGTGAGTGTGTGAGTGGGTTAGCGAGGAAGTGAGTGAGTGTATGAGTGGGTGAGTGAGTGTGTGAGTGGATGAGTGAGTGAGTGGGTGAGTGAGTGAGTTTGTGAGTGGGTGAGTGAGTGTGTGAGTGGGTTAGTGAGTAAGTGAGTGAGTGTATGAGTGCGTGAGTGAGTGAGTGGGTGAGTGAGTGCGTGAGTAAGTTTGTGAGTGAGTGCGTGAGTAACTGAGTGAGTGAATGAGTGGGTGAGTGAGTGAGTGGGTGAGTGAGTGAGTGGGTGAGTGAGTGGGTGAGTGAGTGAATGAGTGTGTGAGTGACTGAGTGGGTGAGTGAGTGGGTGAGTGAGTGGGTGTTTGAGCGAGTGGGTGAGTGAGTGGGTGGGTGAGTGTGTGAGTGGGTGAGTGAGTGAGTGGGTGAGTGAGTGGGTGAGTGAGTGAGTGTGTGAGTGACTGAGTGGGTGAGTGAGTGGGTGAGTGAGTGGGTGTTTGAGTGAGTGGGTGAGTGAGTGTGTGAGTGGGTGAGTGAGTGGGTGAGTGAGTGGGTGAGTGAGTGGGTAAGTGTGTGTGAGTGAGTGGGTGAGTGAGTGAGTGGGTGAGTGAGTGGGTGAGTGAGTGGGTGAGTGAGTGTGTGAGTGAGTGGGTGTTTGAGTGAGTGGGTGAGTGAGTGGGTGAGTGAGTGTGTGAGTGGGTGAGTGAGTGGGTGAGTGAGTGGGTGAGTCAGTGTGTAAGTGGGTGAGTTAATGAGTGGGTGAGTGAGTGGATGAGTGAGTGAGTTGGTGAGTAAGTGAGTGAGTGAATGAGTGGGTGAGTGAGTGAGTGAATGTGTGAGTGAGTGGTGGGTGAGTGAGTGGGTGCGTGAGTGGGTGAGTGAGTGTGTGAGTGGGTGAGTGAGTGAGTGAGTGGGTGAGTGAGTGGGTGAGTGTGTGAGTGGGTGAGTGAATGTGTGAGTGAGTGGGTGAGTGAGTGTGTGAGTGATTGGGCGAGTGAGTGAGGTGAGTGAGTGAGTGAGTGTATGAGTGGGTGAGTGAGTGGGTGAGTGAGTGCGTAAGTGTGTGAGTGAGTGGGTGAGTAAGTGAGTGAATGGGTGAGTGAGTGGGTGAGTGAGTGGGTGAGTGTGTGAGTGAGTGTGTGAGTGAGTGAGTGGATGAGTGAGTGGGTGAGTGAGTGGGTGTTTGAGTAAGTGCGTGAGTGAGTGTGTGAGTGAGTGTGTGAGTGGGTGAGTGAATGAGAGGGGTGAGTGAGTGGATGAGTGAGTGAGTTGGTGAGTGAGTGAGTGAGTGAATGAGTAGGTGAATGAGTGAGTGGGTGAGTGAGTGGGTGAGTGTGTGAGTGGGTGAGTGAGTGTGTGAGTGGGTGAGTGAGTGAGTGAGTGGGTGAGTGAGTGGGTGAGTGAGTGTGTGAGTGGGTGAGTGAGTGTGTGAGTGAGTGGGTGAGTGAGTATGTGAGTGAGTGGGCGAGTGAGTGGGTGAGTGGGTGAGTGAGTGCGTGAGTGAATGTGTGAGTGAGTGGGTGAGTGAGTGGGTGAGTGAGTGTGTGAGTGGGTGAGTGAGTGGGTGAGTGAGTGGGTGAGTGAGTGTGTGAGTGAGTGGGCGAGTGAGTGGGTGAGTGGGTGAGTGAGTGTATGAGTGGGTGAGTGAGTGAGTGGGTGAGTGGGTGAGTAAGTGTGTGAGTGAGTGGGTGAGTAAGTGAGTGAGTGAATGAGTGGGTGAGTGAGTGAGTGAGTGGGTGAGTGAGTGGGTGAGTGAGCGAGTGGGTGAGTGAATGAGTGAGTGGGTGAGTGAGTGGGTGAGTGAGTGTGTGAGTGGTTGAGTGAGTGAGTGAGTGGGTGAGTGAGTGGGTGAGTGAGTGGGTGAGTGAGTGGGTGAGTAAGTGAGTGGGTGAGTGAGTGCGTGAGTGGGTGAGTGAGTGGGTGAGTGGGTGAGTGAGTGAGTGGGTGAGTGAGTGAGTGTGTGAGTGGGTGAGTGAGTGTGTGAGTGGGTTAGTGAGTAAGTGAGTGAGTGAATGAGTGGGTGAGTGAGTGAGTGAGTGGGCGAGTGAGTGGGTGAGTGAGTGAGTGAGTGTGTGTGAGTGACTGAGTGGGTGAGTGAGTGGGTGAGTGAGTGGGTGTTTGAGTGAGTGGGTGAGTGAGTGGGTGGGTGAGTGTGTGAGTGGGTGAGTGAGTGAGTGGGTGAGTGAGTGGGTGAGTGAGGTGAGTGAGTGTGTGAGTGACTGAGTGGGTGAGTGAGTGGGTGAGTGAGTGGGTGTTTGAGTGAGTGGGTGAGTGAGTGGGTGGGTGAGTGTGTGAGTGGGTGAGTGAGTGGGTGAGTGAGTGGGTGAGTGAGTGGGTGAGTGTGTGTGAGTGAGTGGGTGAGTGAGTGAGTGGGTGAGTGAGTGGGTGAGTGAGTGGGTGAGTGAGTGTGTGAGTGAGTGGGTGTTTGAGTGAGTGGGTGAGTGAGTGGGTGAGTGAGTGTGTGAGTGGGGTGAGTGAGTGGGTGAGTGAGTGGGTGAGTCAGTGTGTAAGTGGGTGAGTTAATGAGTGGGTGAGTGAGTGGATGAGTGAGTGAGTTGGTGAGTAAGTGAGTGAGTGAATGAGTGGGTGAGTGAGTGAGTGAATGTGTGAGTGAGTGAGTGGGTGAGTGAGTGGGTGCGTGCGTGAGTGGGTGAGTGAGTGTGTGAGTGGGTGAGTGAGTGAGTGGGTGAGTGAGTGGGTGAGTGTGTGAGTGGGTGAGTGAATGTGTGAGTGAGTGGGTGAGTGAGTGTGTGAGTGATTGGGCGAGTGAGTGGGTGAGTGAGTGAGTGAGTGTATGAGTGGGTGAGTGAGTGGGTGAGTGAGTGCGTAAGTGTGTGAGTGAGTGGGTGAGTAAGTGAGTGAATGGGTGAGTGAGTGGGTGAGTGAGTGGGTGAGTGTGTGAGTGAGTGAGTGGGTGTTTGAGTAAGTGCGTGAGTGAGTGTGTGAGTGAGTGTGTGAGTGGGTGAGTGAATGAGAGGGTGAGTGAGTGGATGAGTGAGTGAGTTGGTGAGTGAGTGAGTGAGTGAATGAGTAGGTGAATGAGTGAGTGGGTGAGTGAGTGGGTGAGTGTGTGAGTGGGTGAGTGAGTGTGTGAGTGGGTGAGTGAGTGAGTGAGTGGGTGAGTGAGTGGGTGAGTGAGTGTGTGAGTGGGTGAGTGAGTGTGTGAGTGAGTGGGTGAGTGAGTATGTGAGTGAGTGGGCGAGTGAGTGGGTGAATGGGTGAGTGAGTGCGTGAGTGAATGTGTGAGTGAGTGGGTGAGTGAGTGGGTGAGTGAGTGTGTGAGTGGGTGAGTGAGTGGGTGAGTGAGTGGGTGAGTGAGTGTGTGAGTGAGTGGGCGAGTGAGTGGGTGAGTGGGTGAGTGAGTGTATGAGTGGGTGAGTGAGTGAGTGGGTGAGTGGGTGAGTAAGTGTGTGAGTGAGTGGGTGAGTAAGTGAGTGAGTGAATGAGTGGGTGAGTGAGTGAGTGGGTGAGTGAGTGGGTGAGTGAGCGAGTGGGTGAGTGAATGAGTGAGTGGGTGATTGAGTGGGTGAGTGAGTGTGTGAGTGGTTGAGTGAGTGAGTGAGTGGGTGAGTGAGTGGGTGAGTGAGTGGGTGAGTGAGTGGGTGAGTAAGTGAGTGGGTGAGTGAGTGCGTGAGTGGGTGAGTGAGTGGGTGAGTGGGTGAGTGAGTGAGTGGGTGAGTGAGTGAGTGTGTGAGTGGGTGAGTGAGTGTGTGAGTGGGGTAGTGAGTAAGTGAGTGAGTGAATGAGTGGGTGAGTGAGTGAGTGAGTGGGCGAGTGAGTGGGTGAGTGGGTGAGTGAGTGTATGAGTGGGTGAGTGAGTGAGTGGGTGAGTGAGTGCGCGGCGAGTAAGTGTGGTGAGTGAGTGCGTGAGTAACTGAGTGAGTGAATGAGTGGGTGAGTGAGTGGGTGAGTGAGTGGGTGAGTGGGTGAGTGAGTGGGTGAGTGGGTGTGTGAGTGGGTGAGTGAGTGGGTGAGTGAGTGGGTGAGTGAGTGAGTGGGTGAGTTTGTGTGAGTGAGTGGGTGAGTGAGTGAGTGGGTGAGTGAGTGGGTGAGTGAGTGGGTGAGTGAGTGTGTGAGTGAGTGGGTGTTTGAGTGAGTGGGTGAGTGAGTGGGTGAGTGAGTGTGTGAGTGGGTGAGTGAGTGGGTGAGTGAGTGTGTGAGTGGGTGAGTGAGTGGGTGAGTGAGTGGGTGAGTGAGTGTGTGAGTGAGTGGGCGAGTGAGTGGGTGAGTGGGTGAGTGAGTGTATGAGTGGGTGAGTGAGTGAGTGGGTGAGTGGGTGAGTAAGTGTGTGAGTGAGTGGGTGAGTAAGTGAGTGAGTGAATGAGTGGGTGAGTGAGTGAGTGAGTGGGTGAGTGAGTGGGTGAGTGAGCGAGTGGGTGAGTGAATGAGTGAGTGGGTGAGAGAGTGGGTGAGTGAGTGTGTGAGTGGTTGAGTGAGTGAGTGAGTGGGTGAGTGAGTGGGTGAGTGAGTGGGTGAGTGAGTGGGTGAGTAAGTGAGTGGGTGAGTGAGTGCGTGAGTGGGTGAGTGAGTGGGTGAGTGGGTGAGTGAGTGAGTGGGTGAGTGAGTGAGTTTGTGAGTGGGTGAGTGAGTGTGTGAGTGGGTTAGTGAGTAAGTGAGTGAGTGAATGAGTGGGTGAGTGAGTGAGTGAGTGGGCGAGTGAGTGGGTGAGTGGGTGAGTGAGTGTATGAGTGGGTGAGTGAGTGAGTGGGTGAGTGAGTGCGCGAGTAAGTGTGTGAGTGAGTGCGTGAGTAACTGAGTGAGTGAATGAGTGGGTGAGTGAGTGGGTGAGTGAGTGGGTGAGTGAGTGGGTGAGTGAGTTAGTGTGTGAGTGACTGAGTGGGTGAGTGAGTGGGTGAGTGAGTGTGTGAGTGGGTGAGTGAGTGGGTGAGTGGGTGTGTGAGTGGGTGAGTGAGTGGGTGAGTGAGTGGGTGAGTGAGTGAGTGGGTGAGTTTGTGTGAGTGAGTGGGTGAGTGAGTGAGTGGGTGAGTGAGTGGGTGAGTGAGTGGGTGAGTGAGTGTGTGAGTGAGTGGGTGTTTGAGTGAGTGGGTGAGTGAGTGGGTGAGTGAGTGTGTGAGTGGGTGAGTGAGTGGGTGAGTGAGTGGCTGAGTCAGTGTGTGAGTGGGTGAGTGAATTGAGTGGGTGAGTGAGTGGATGAGTGAATGAGTTGGTGAGTGAGTGAATGAGTGGGTGAATGAGTGAGTGGGTGAGTGAGTGGGTGAGTGTGCGAGTGGGTGAGTGAGTGTGTGAGTGGGTGAGTGAGTGAGTGAGTGGGTGAGTGAGTGGGTGAGTGAGTGTGTGAGTGGGTGAGTGAGTGTGTGAGTGAGTGGGTGAGTGAGTATGTGAGTGAGTGGGCGAGTAGTGGGTGAGTGGGTGAGTCAGTGCGTGAGTGAATGTGTGAGTGAGTGGGTGAGTGAGTGGGTGAGTGAGTGTGTGAGTGGGTGAGTGAGTGTGTGAGTGAGTGGGTGAGTGAGTGTGTGAGTGAGTGGGCGAGTGAGTGGGTGAGTGGGTGAGTGAGTGTATGAGTGGGTGAGTGAGTGAGTGGTGAGTGGGTGAGTAAGTGTGTGAGTGAGTGGGTGAGTAAGTGAGTGAGTGAATGAGTGGGTGAGTGAGTGAGTGAGTGGGTGAGTGAGTGGGTGAGTGAGCGAGTGGGTGAGTGAATGAGTGAGTGGGTGAGTGAGTGGGTGAGTGAGTGTGTGAGTGGTTGAGTGAGTGAGTGGGTGAGTGAGTGGGTGAGTGAGTGGGTGAGTAAGTGAGTGGGTGAGTGAGTGCGTGAGTGGGTGAGTGGGTGAGTGGGTGAGTGAGTGAGTGGGTGAGTGAGTGAGTGTGTGAGTGGGTGAGTGAGTGTGTGAGTGGGTTAGTGAGTAAGTGAGTGAGTGAATGAGTGGGTGAGTGAGTGAGTGGGCGAGTGAGTGGGTGAGTGGGTGAGTGAGTGTATGAGTGGGTGAGTGAGTGAGTGGGTGAGTGAGTGCGCGAGTAAGTGTGTGAGTGAGTGCGTGAGTAACTGAGTGAGTGAATGAGTGGGTGAGTGAGTGGGTGAGTGAGTGGGTGAGTGAGTGGGTGAGTGTGTGAGTGACTGAGTGGGTGAGTGAGTGGGTGAGTGAGTGTGTGAGTGGGTGAGTGAGTGGGTGAGTGGGTGTGTGAGTGGGTGAGTGAGTGGGTGAGTGAGTGGGTGAGTGAGTGTGTGAGTGAGTGGGTGTTTGAGTGAGTGGGTGAGTGAGTGGGTGAGTGAGTGTGTGAGTGGGTGAGTGAGTGGGTGAGTGAGTGGCTGAGTCAGTGTGTGAGTGGGTGAGTGAATGAGTGGGTGAGTGAGTGGATGAGTGAGTGAGTTGGTGAGTAAGTGAATGAGGGAATGAGTGGGTGAGTGAGTGAGTGAGTGAATGGGTGAGTGAGTGAGTGAGTGGGTGAGTGAGTGGGTGCGTGCGTGAGTGGGTGAGTGAGTGTGTGAGTGGGTGAGTGAATGTGTGAGTGAGTGGGTGAGTGAGTGTGTGAGTGATTGGGCGAGTGAGTGGGTGAGTGAGTGAGTGAGTGTATGAGTGGGTGAGTGAGTGGGTGAGTGAGTGCGTAAGTGTGTGAGTGAGTGGGTGAGTAAGTGAGTGAGTGAATGAGTGGGAGAGTGAGTGAGTGAGTGGGTGAGTGAGTGGGTGAGTGAGTGGGTGAGTGAGTGAGTGAGTGTGTGAGTGAGTGAGTGAATGAGTGGGTGAGTGAGTGGGTGAGTGAGTGGGTGTTTGAGTAAGTGGGTGAGTGAGTGGGTGAGTGAGTGGGTGAGTGCGTGAGTGGGTGAGTGCGTGTGTGAGTGGGTGAGTGAGTGAGTGGGTGAGTGAGTTGGTGAGTGAGTGAGTGAATGAGTGGGTGAGTGAGTGAGTGGGTGAGTGAGTGGGTGAGTGTGTGAGTGGGTGAGTGTGTGAGTGAGTGGGCGAGTGAATGGGTGAGTGGGTGAGTGCGTGTGTGAGTGGGTGAGTGAGTGAGTGGGTGAGTGAGTTGGTGAGTGAGTGAGTGAGTGAATGAGTGGGTGAGTGAGTGAGTGGGTGAGTGAGTGGGTGAGTGTGTGAGTGGGTGAGTGTGTGAATGAGTGGGCGAGTGAGTGGGTGAGTGGGTGAGTGCGTGTATGAGTGGGTGAGTGAGTGAGTGTGTGAGTAAGTGGGTGAGTGAGTGAGTGAGTGGGTGAGTGAGTGGGTGAGTGAGTGCGTGAGTGAGTGTGTGAGTGAGTGGGTGAGTGAGTGGGTGAGTGAGTGTGTGAGTGGGTGAGTGAATGAGTGGGTGAGTGGATGAGTGAGTGTGTGAGTGAGTGGGTGAGTGAGTGGGTGAGTGAGCGAGTGGGTGAGTGAGTGAGTGAGTGGGTGAGTGAGTGGGTGAGTGAGTGTGTGAGTGGTTGAGTGAGTGAGTGGGTGAGTGAGTGGGTGAGTGAGTGGGTGAGTGAGTGGGTGAGTAAGTGAGTGGGTGAGTGAGTGCGTGAGTTGGTGAGTGAGTGTGTGAGTGGGTGAGTGAGTGGGTGAGTGAGCGAGTGGGTGAGTGAGTGAGTCAGTGGGTGAGTGAGTGGGTGAGTGAGTGAGTGAGTGGGTGAGTGAGTGAGTGAGTGGGTGAGTGAGTGAGTGTGTGAGTGGGTGAGTGAGTGTGTGAGTGATTGGGCGAGTGAGTGGGTGAGTGAGTGAGTGTATGAGTGGGTGAGTGAGTGGGTGAGTGAGTGCGTAAGTGTGTGAGTGAGTGGGTGAGTAAGTGAGTGAGTGAATGAGTGGGTGAGTGAGTGAGTGGGTGAGTGAGTGGGTGAGTGAGTGAGTGAGTGTGTGAGTGAGTGAGTGAATGAGTGGGTGAGTGAGTGAGTGGGTGTTTGAGTAAGTGGGTGAGTGAGTGGGTGAGTGAGTGGGTGAGTGCGTGAGTGGGTGAGTGCGTGTGTGAGTGGGTGAGTGAGTGAGTGGGTGAGTGAGTTGGTGAGTGAGTGAGTGAATGAGTGGGTGAGTGAGTGGGTGAGTGAGTGGGTGAGTGTGTGAGTGGGTGAGTGTGTGAGTGAGTGGGCGAGTGAGTGGGTGAGTGGGTGAGTGAGTGTATGAGTGGATGAGTGAGTGAGTGTGTGAGTAAGTGGGTGAGTGAGTGAGTGTGTGAGTGAGTGAGTGGGTGAGTGAGTGGGTGAGTGAGTGCGTGAGTGAGTGTGTGAGTGAGTGGGTAAGTGAGTGGGTGAGTGAGTGTGTGAGTGGGTGAGTGGATGAGTGAGTGTGTGAGTGAGTGGGCGAGTGAGTGGGTGAGTGAGTGAGTGGGTGAGTGAGTGGGTGAGTGGGTGAGTGAGTGAGTAAGTGTGTGAGTGAGTGGGTGAGTAAGTGAGTGGGTGAGTTTGTGTGAGTGAGTGGGTGAGTGAGTGAGTGAGTGGGTGAGTGAGTGGGTGAGTGAGTGGGTGAGTGAGTGTGTGAGTGAGTGGGTGTTTGAGTGAGTGGGTGAGTGAGTGGGTGAGTGAGTGTGTGAGTGGGTGAGTGAGTGGGTGAGTGAGTGGCTGAGTCAGTGTGTGAGTGGGTGAGTGAGTGGGTGAGTAAGTGAGTGGGTGAGTGAGTGCGTGAGTTGGTGAGTGAGTGTGTGAGTGGGTGAGTGAGTGGGTGAGTGAGCGAGTGGGTGAGTGAGTGAGTCAGTGGGTGAGTGAGTGGGTGAGTGAGTGAGTGAGTGGGTGAGTGAGTGTGTGAGTGGGTGAGTGAGTGAGTGGGTGAGTGAGTGAGTGTGTGAGTGGGTGAGTGAGTGTGTGAGTGATTGGGCGAGTGAGTGGGTGAGTGAGTGAGTGTATGAGTGGGTGAGTGAGTGGGTGAGTGAGTGCGTAAGTGTGTGAGTGAGTGGGTGAGTAAGTGAGTGAGTGAATGAGTGGGTGAGTGAGTGAGTGGGTGAGTGAGTGGGTGAGTGAGTGAGTGAGTGTGTGAGTGAGTGAGTGAATGAGTGGGTGAGTGAGTGAGTGGGTGTTTGAGTAAGTGGGTGAGTGAGTGGGTGAGTGAGTGGGTGAGTGCGTGAGTGGGTGAGTGCGTGTGTGAGTGGGTGAGTGAGTGAGTGGGTGAGTGAGTTGGTGAGTGAGTGAGTGAATGAGTGGGTGAGTGAGTGGGTGAGTGAGTGGGTGAGTGTGTGAGTGGGTGAGTGTGTGAGTGAGTGGGCGAGTGAGTGGGTGAGTGGGTGAGTGAGTGTATGAGTGGATGAGTGAGTGAGTGTGTGAGTAAGTGGGTGAGTGAGTGAGTGTGTGAGTGAGTGAGTGGGTGAGTGAGTGGGTGAGTGAGTGCATGAGTGAGTGTGTGAGTGAGTGGGTAAGTGAGTGGGTGAGTGAGTGTGTGAGTGGGTGAGTGGATGAGTGAGTGTGTGAGTGAGTGGGCGAGTGAGTGGGTGAGTGAGTGAGTGGGTGAGTGAGTGGGTGAGTGGGTGAGTGAAGTGAGTAAGTGTGTGAGTGAGTGGGTGAGTAGTGAGTGGGTGAATTTGTGTGAGTGAGTGGGTGAGTGAGTGAGTGAGTGGGTGAGTGAGTGGTGAGTGAGTGGGTGAGTGAGTGTGTGAGTGAGTGGGTGTTTGAGTGAGTGGGTGAGTGAGTGGGTGAGTGAGTGTGTGAGTGGGTGAGTGAGTGGGTGAGTGAGTGGCTGAGTCAGTGTGTGAGTGGGTGAGTGAATGAGTGGGTGAGTGAGTGGATGAGTGAGTGAGTTGGTGAGTGAGTGAATGAGTGGGGATGAAGGGTGAGTGGTGGGGTGAGTGAGTGGGTGAGTGTGCGAGTGGGTGAGTGAGTGTGCGAGTGGGTGAGTGAGTGGTGGGTGAGTGAGTGGGTGAGTGAGTGTGTGAGTGGGTGAGTGAGTGTGTGAGTGAGTGGGTGAGTGAGTATGTGAGTGAGTGGGCGAGTGAGTGGGTGAGTGGGTGAGTGAGTGCGTGAGTGAATGTGTGAGAGTGGGTGAGTGAGTGGGGAGTGAGTGTGTGAGTGGGTGTGAGTGGTGTGTGAGTGAGTGGGTGAGTGAGTGTGTGAGTGAGTGGGCGAGTGAGTGGGTGAGTGGGTGAGTAAGTGTATGAGTGGGTGAGTGAGTGAGTGGGTGAGTGGGTGAGTAAGTGTGTGAGTGAGTGGGTGAGTAAGTGAGTGAGTGAATGAGTGGGTGAGTGAGTGAGTGAGTGGGTGAGTGAGTGGGTGAGTGAGCGAGTGGGTGAGTGAATGAGTGAGTGGGTGAGTGAGTGGGTGAGTGAGTGTGTGAGTGGTTGAGTGAGTGAGTGGGTGAGTGAGTGGGTGAGTGAGTGGGTGAGTGAGTGGGTGAGTAAGTGAGTGGGTGAGTGAGTGCGTGAGTGGGTGAGTGGGTGAGTGGGTGAGTGAGTGAGTGGGTGAGTGAGTGAGTGTGTGAGTGGGTGAGTGAGTGTGTGAGTGGGTTAGTGAGTAAGTGAGTGAGTGAATGAGTGGGTGAGTGAGTGAGTGAGTGGGCGAGTGAGTGGGTGAGTGGGTGAGTGAGTGTATGAGTGGGTGAGTGAGTGAGTGGGTGAGTGAGTGCGCGAGTAAGTGTGTGAGTGAGTGCGTGAGTAACTGAGTGAGTGAATGAGTGGGTGAGTGAGTGGGTGAGTGAGTGGGTGAGTGAGTGAGTGAGTGTGTGAGTGACTGAGTGGGTGAGTGGGTGAGTGGAGTGTGTGAGTGTGTGAGTGGGTGAGTGAGGGTGAGTGGGTGTGTGAGTGGGTGAGTGAGTGGGTGAGTGAGTGGGTGAGTGAGTGTGTGAGTGAGTGGGTGTTTGAGTGAGTGGGTGAGTGAGTGGGTGAGTGAGTGTGTGAGTGGGTGAGTGAGTGGGTGAGTGAGTGGCTGAGTCAGTGTGTGAGTGGGTGAGTGAATGAGTGGGTGAGTGAGTGGATGAGTGAGTGAGTTGGTGAGTAAGTGAATGAGTGAATGAGTGGGTGAGTGAGTGAGTGAGTGAATGGGTGAGTGAGTGAGTGGGTGAGTGAGTGGGTGCGTGCGTGAGTGGGTGAGTGAGTGTGTGAGTGGGTGAGTGAGTGAGTGGGTGAGTGAGTGGGTGAGTGTGTGAGTGGGTGAGTGAATGTGTGAGTGAGTGGGTGAGTGAGTGTGTGAGTGATTGGGCGAGTGAGTGGGTGAGTGAGTGAGTGAGTGTATGAGTGGGTGAGTGAGTGGGTGAGTGAGTGCGTAAGTGTGTGAGTGAGTGGGGGAGTAAGTGAGTGAGTGAATGAGTGGGAGAGTGAGTGAGTGAGTGGGTGAGTGAGTGGGTGAGTGAGTGGGTGAGTGAGTGAGTGAGTGTGTGAGTGAGTGAGTGAATGAGTGGGTGAGTGAGTGGGTGAGTGAGTGGGTGTTTGAGTAAGTGGGTGAGTGAGTGGGTGAGTGAGTGGGTGAGTGCGTGAGTGGGTGAGTGCGTGTTTGAGTGGGGTGAGTGAGTGAGTGGGTGAGTGAGTTGGTGAGTGAGTGAGTGAATGAGTGGGTGAGTGAGTGAGTGGGTGAGTGAGTGGGTGAGTGTGTGAGTGGGTGAGTGTGTGAGTGAGTGGGCGAGTGAGTGGGTGAGTGGGTGAGTGCGTGTGTGAGTGGGTGAGTGAGTGAGTGGGTGAGTGAGTTGGTGAGTGAGTGAGTGAATGAGTGGGTGAGTGAGTGAGTGGGTGAGTGAGTGGGTGAGTGTGTGAGTGGGTGAGTGTGTGAATGAGTGGGCGAGTGAGTGGGTGAGTGGGTGAGTGCGTGTATGAGTGGGTGAGTGAGTGAGTGTGTGAGTAAGTGGGTGAGTGAGTGAGTGGGTGAGTGAGTGGGTGAGTGAGTGCGTGAGTGAGTGTGTGAGTGAGTGGGGTGAGTGAGTGGGTGAGTGAGTGTGTGAGTGGGTGAGTGAATGAGTGGGTGAGTGGATGAGTGAGTGTGTGAGTGAGTGGGCGAGTGAGTGGGTGAGTGGGTGAGTGAGTGAGTGGGTGAGTGAGTGGGTGAGTGGGTGAGTGAGTGAGTAAGTGTGTGAGTGAGTGGGTGAGTGAGTGAGTGAATGAGTGGGTGAGTGAGTGAGTGAGTGGGTGAGTGAGTGGGTGAGTGAGTGAGTGTGTGAGTAAGTGGTGTGAGTGAGTGAGTGAGTGGGTGAGTGAGTGGGTGAGTGAGTGCGTGAGTGAGTGTGTGAGTGAGTGGGTGAGTGAGTGGGTGAGTGAGTGTGTGAGTGGGTGAGTGAATGAGTGGGTGAGTGGATGAAGTGAGTGTGTGAGTGAGTGGGCGAGTGAGTGGGTGAGTGGGTGAGTGAGTGAGTGGGTGAGTGAGTGGGTGAGTGGGTGAGTGAGTGAGTAAGTGTGTGAGTGAGTGGGTGAGTGAGTGAGTGAATGAGTGGGTGAGTGAGTGAGTGAGTGGGTGAGTGAGTGGGTGAGTGAGCGAGTGGGTGAGTGGGTGAGTGAGTGAGTGAGTGTATGAGTGGGTGAGTGAGTGGGTGAGTGAGTGCGTAAGTGTGTGAGTGAGTGGGTGAGTAAGTGAGTGAGTGAATGAGTGGGTGAGTGAGTGAGTGGGTGAGTGAGTGGGTGAGTGAGTGGGTGAGTGAGTGGGTGAGTAAGTGAGTGGGTGAGTGAGTGCGTGAGTTGGTGAGTGAGTGTGTGAGTGGGTGAGTGAGTGGGTGAGTGAGCGAGTGGGTGAGTGAGTGAGTCAGTGGGTGAGTGAGTGGGTGAGTGAGTGAGTGAGTGGGTGAGTGAGTGGGTGAGTGTGTGAGTGGGTGAGTGTGTGAATGAGTGGGCGAGTGAGTGGGTGAGTGGGTGAGTGCGTGTATGAGTGGGTGAGTGAGTGAGTGTGTGAGTAAGTGGGTGAGTGAGTGAGTGGGTGAGTGAGTGGGTGAGTGAGTGCGTGAGTGAGTGTGTGAGTGAGTGGGTGAGTGAGTGGGTGAGTGAGTGTGTGAGTGGGTGAGTGAATGAGTGGGTGAGTGGATGAGTGAGTGTGTGAGTGAGTGGGCGAGTGAGTGGGTGAGTGGGTGGGTGAGTGGGTGAGTGAGTGAGTAAGTGTGTGAGTGAGTGGGTGAGTGAGTGAGTGAATGAGTGGGTGAGTGAGTGAGTGAGTGGGTGAGTGAGTGGGTGAGTGAGTGAGTGTGTGAGTAAGTGGGTGAGTGAGTGAGTGGGTGAGTGAGTGGGTGAGTGAGTGCGTGAGTGAGTGTGTGAGTGAGTGGGTGAGTGAGTGGGTGAGTGAGTGTGTGAGTGGGTGAGTGAATGAGTGGGTGAGTGGATGAGTGAGTGTGTGAGTGAGTGGGGCGAGTGAGTGGGTGAGTGGGTGAGTGAGTGAGTGGGTGAGTGAGTGGGTGAGTGGGTGAGTGAGTGAGTAAGTGTGTGAGTGAGTGGGTGAGTGAGTGAGTGAATGAGTGGGTGAGTGAGTGAGTGAGTGGGTGAGTGAGTGGGTGAGTGAGCGAGTGGGTGAGTGGGTGAGTGAGTGAGTGAGTGTATGAGTGGGTGAGTGAGTGGGTGAGTGAGTGCGTAAGTGTGTGAGTGAGTGGGTGAGTAAGTGAGTGAGTGAATGAGTGGGTGAGTGAGTGAGTGGGTGAGTGAGTGGGTGAGTGAGTGGGTGAGTGAGTGGGTGAGTAAGTGAGTGGGTGAGTGAGTGCGTGAGTTGGTGAGTGAGTGTGTGAGTGGGTGAGTGAGTGGGTGAGTGAGCGAGTGGGTGAGTGAGTGAGTCAGTGGGTGAGTGAGTGGGTGAGTGAGTGAGTGAGTGGGTGAGTGAGTGAGTGAGTGGGTGAGTGAGTGGGTGAGTGAGTGGGTAGTAAGTGAGTGCGTGCGTGGGTGAGTGAGTGTGTGAGTGGGTGAGTGAGTGAGTGGGTGAGTGAGTGAGTGTGTGAGTGGGTGAGTGAGTGTGTGAGTGATTGGGCGAGTGAGTGGGTGAGTGAGTGAGTGAGTGTATGAGTGGGTGAGTGAGTGGGTGAGTGAGTGCGTAAGTGTGTGAGTGAGTGGGTGAGTAAGTGAGTGAGTGAATGAGTGAGTGAGTGGGTGAGTGAGTGGGTGAGTGAGTGAGTGAGTGTGTGAGTGAGTGAGTGAATGAGTGGGTGAGTGAGTGGGTGAGTGAGTGGGTGTTTGAGTAAGTGGGTGAGTGAGTGGGTGAGTGAGTGGGTGAGTGCGTGAGTGGGTGAGTGCGTGTGTGAGTGGGTGAGTGAGTGAGTGGGTGAGTGAGTTGGTGAGTGAGTGAGTGAATGAGTGGGTGAGTGAGTGAGTGGGTGAGTGAGTGGGTGAGTGTGTGAGTGGCTGAGTGTGTGAGTGAGTGGGCGAGTGAGTGGGTGAGTGGGTGAGTGAGTGTATGAGTGGGTGAGTGAGTGAGTGTGTGAGTAAGTGGGTGAGTGAGTGAGTGTGTGAGTGAGTGAGTGGGTGAGTGAGTGGGTGAGTGAGTGCGTGAGTGAGTGTGTGAGTGAGTGGGTAAGTGAGTGGGTGAGTGAGTGTGTGAGTGGGTGAGTGAATGAGTGGGTGAGTGGATGAGTGAGTGTGTGAGTGAGTGGGCGAGTGAGTGGGTGAGTGAGTGAGTGGGTGAGTGAGTGGGTGAGTGGGTGAGTGAGTGAGTAAGTGTGTGAGTGAGTGGGTGAGTAAGTGAGTGAGTGAATGAGTGGGTGAGTGAGTGAGTGAGTGGGTGAGTGAGTGGGTGAGTGAGCGATGTGGGTGAGTGAGTGAGTGGGTGAGTGAGTGGGTGAGTGAGTGTGTGAGTGGTTGAGTGAGTGAGTGAGTGGGTGAGTGGGTGAGTGAGTGGGTGAGTGAGTGGGTGAGTAAGTGAGTGGGTGAGTGAGTGCGTGAGTTGGTGAGTGAGTGTGTGAGTGGGTGAGTGAGTGGGTGAGTGAGCGGGTGGGTGAGTGAGTGAGTCAGTGGGTGAGTGAGTGGGTGAGTGAGTGAGTGAGTGGGTGAGTGAGTGAGTGCGTGTATGAGTGGGTGAGTGAGTGAGTGTGTGAGTAAGTGGGTGAGTGAGTGAGTGGGTGAGTGAGTGGGTGAGTGAGTGCGTGAGTGAGTGTGTGAGTGAGTGGGTGAGTGAGTGGGTGAGTGAGTGTGTGAGTGGGTGAGTGAATGAGTGGGTGAGTGGATGAGTGAGTGTGTGAGTGAGTGGGCGAGTGAGTGGGTGAGTGGGTGGGTGAGTGGGTGAGTGAGTGAGTAAGTGTGTGAGTGAGTGGGTGAGTGAGTGAGTGAATGAGTGGGTGAGTGAGTGAGTGAGTGGGTGAGTGAGTGGGTGAGTGAGTGAGTGTGTGAGTAAGTGGGTGAGTGAGTGAGTGGGTGAGTGAGTGGGTGAGTGAGTGCGTGAGTGAGTGTGTGAGTGAGTGGGTGAGTGAGGTGAGTGAGTGTGTGAGTGGGTGAGTGAATGAGTGGGTGGGTGAGTGAGTGTGTGAGGTGGGGTGAGTGAATGAGTGGGTGAGTGGATGAGTGAGTGTGTGAGTGAGTGGGCGAGTGAGTGGGTGAGTGGGTGAGTGAGTGAGTGGGTGAGTGAGTGGGTGAGTGGGTGAGTGAGTGAGTAAGTGTGTGAGTGAGTGGGTGAGTGAGTGAGTGAATGAGTGGGTGAGTGAGTGAGTGAGTGGGTGAGTGAGTGGGTGAGTGAGCGAGTGGGTGGTGGGTGAGTGAGTGAGTGAGTGTATGAGTGGGTGAGTGAGTGGGTGAGTGAGTGCGTAAGTGTGTGAGTGAGTGGGTGAGTAAGTGAGTGAGTGAATGAGTGGGTGAGTGAGTGAGTGGGTGAGTGAGTGGGTGAGTGAGTGGGTGAGTGAGTGGGTGAGTAAGTGAGTGGGTGAGTGAGTGCGTGAGTTGGTGAGTGAGTGTGTGAGTGGGTGAGTGAGTGGGTGAGTGAGCGAGTGGGTGAGTGAGTGAGTCAGTGGGTGAGTGAGTGGGTGAGTGAGTGAGTGAGTGGGTGAGTGAGTGAGTGAGTGGGTGAGTGAGTGGGTGAGTGAGTGGGTTAGTAAGTGAGTGCGTGCGTGGGTGAGTGAGTGTGTGAGTGGGTGAGTGAGTGAGTGGGTGAGTGAGTGAGTGTGTGAGTGGGTGAGTGAGTGTGTGAGTGATTGGGCGAGTGAGTGGGTGAGTGAGTGAGTGAGTGTATGAGTGGGTGAGTGAGTGGGTGAGTGAGTGCGTAAGTGTGTGAGTGAGTGGGTGAGTAAGTGAGTGAGTGAATGAGTGAGTGAGTGGGTGAGTGAGTGGGTGAGTGAGTGAGTGAGTGTGTGAGTGAGTGAGTGAATGAGTGGGTGAGTGAGTGGGTGAGTGAGTGGGTGTTTGAGTAAGTGGGTGAGTGAGTGGGTGAGTGAGTGGGTGAGTGCGTGAGTGGGGTGAGTGCGTGTGTGAGTGGGTGAGTGAGTGAGTGAGTGAGTGAGTGAGTTGGTGAGTGAGTGAGTGAGTGAGTGAGTGGGTGAGTGAGTGAGTGAGTGAGTGGAGGTGTGTGAGTGGCTGAGTGTGTGAGTGAGTGGGCGAGTGAGTGGGTGAGTGGGTGAGTGAGTGTGTGAGTGTATGAGTGGGTGAGTGAGTGAGTGTGTGAGTAAGTGGGTGAGTGAGTGAGTGTGTGAGTGAGTGAGTGGGTGAGTGAGTGGGTGAGTGAGTGCGTGAGTGAGTGTGTGAGTGAGTGGGTAAGTGAGTGGGTGAGTGAGTGTGTGAGTGGGTGAGTGAATGAGTGGGTGAGTGGATGAGTGAGTGTGTGAGTGAGTGGGCGAGTGAGTGGGTGAGTGAGTGAGTGGGTGAGTGAGTGGGTGAGTGGGTGAGTGAGTGAGTAAGTGTGTGAGTGAGTGGGTGAGTAAGTGAGTGAGTGAATGAGTGGGTGAGTGAGTGAGTGAGTGGGTGAGTGAGTGGGTGAGTGAGCGAGTGGGTGAGTGAGTGAGTGGGTGAGTGAGTGGGTGAGTGAGTGTGTGAGTGGTTGAGTGAGTGAGTGAGTGGGTGAGTGAGTGGGTGAGTGAGTGGGTGAGTGAGTGGGTGAGTAAGTGAGTGGGTGAGTGAGTGCGTGAGTTGGTGAGTGAGTGTGTGAGTGGGTGAGTGAGTGGGTGAGTGAGCGGGTGGGTGAGTGAGTGAGTCAGTGGGTGAGTGAGTGGGTGAGTGAGTGAGTGAGTGGGTGAGTGAGTGAGTGAGTGGGTGAGTGAGTGGGTGAGTGAGTTGGTGAGTAAGTGAGTGCGTGAGTGGGTGAGTGAGTGTGTGAGTGGGTGAGTGAGAGGGTGGGTGAGTGAGTGAGTGTGTGAGTGAGTGAGTGAGTGAATGAGTGGGTGAGTGAGTGAGTGAGTGGGTGAGTGAGTGGGTGAGTGAGTGGGTGAGTGAGTGAGTGAGTGTGTGAGTGTATGAGTGGGTGAGTGAGTGAGTGGGTGAGTGAGTGCATGAGTGAGTGGGTGAGTGAGTGAGTGTGTGAGTGGGTGAGTGAGTTGGTGAGTGAGTGGGTGAGTGAGTGTGTGAGTGGGTGAGTGAATGAGTGGGTGAGTGAGTGGATGAGTGAGTGAGTTGGTGAGTGAGTGAGTGAATGAGTGGGTGAGTGAGTGTGTGAATGAGTGGGTGAGTGGGTGAGTGGGTGAGTGCGTGTGTGAGTGAGTGGGTGTTTGAGTGAGTGGGTGTTTGTGTGAGTGGGTGAGTGGGTGAGTGAGTGGGTGAGTGAGTGGGTGAGTCAGTGTGTGAGTGGGTGAGTGATTAAGTGGGTGAGTGAGTGGATGAGTGAGTGAGTTGAGTTGGTGAGTGAGTGAGTGAATGAGTGGGTGAGTGAGTGAGTGAGGGGGTGAGTGAGTGAGTGTGAGTGAGTGCGTGAGTGAGGTGAGTGAGTGAGTGAGTGGTGGGTGAGTGAGTGGGTGAGTGAGTGGCTGAGCGAATGGGTGAGTGAGTGGGTGAGTGAGTGTGTGAGTGGGTGAGTGAGTGGGTGAGTGAGTTGTGAGTCAGTGTGTGAGTGAGTGAGTGGGTGAGTGAGTGGGTGAGTGGGTGAGTGAGTGAGTAAGTGTGTGAGTGAGTGGGTGAGTAAGTGAGTGGGTGAGTGAGTGTGTGCGTGGGTGAGTGAGTGAGTGGGTGAGTGAGTGGGTGAGTGTGTGAGTGGGTGAGTGAATGTGTGAGTGAGTGGGTGAGTGAGTGTGTGAGTGATTGGGCGAGTGAGTGGGTGAGTGAGTGAGTGCGTGTATGAGTGGGTGAGTGAGTGGGTGAGTGAGTGCGTAAGTGTGTGAGTGAGTGGGTGAGTAAGTGAGTGAGTGAATGAGTGGGTGAGTGAGTGAGTGAGTGGGTGAGTGAGTGGGTGAGTGAGTGGGTGAGTGAGTGAGTGAGTGAGTGTGTGAGTGAGTGAGTGAATGAGTGGTTGAGTGAGTGGGTGAGTGAGTGGGTGTTTGAGTAAGTGGGTGAGTGAGTGGATGAGTGAGTGGGTGAGTGCGTGAGTGGGTGAGTGCGTGTGTGAGTGGGTGAGTGAGTGAGTGGGTGAGTGAGTTGGTGAGTGAGTGTGTGAATGAGTGGGTGAGTGAGTGAGTGGGTGAGTGAGTGGGTGAGTGTGTGAGTGGGTGAGTGTGTGAGGTTGTGTGAGTGGGCGAGTGAGTGGGTGAGTGCGTGTGTGAGTGGGTGAGTGAGTGAGTGGGTGAGTGAGTTGGTGAGTGAGTGAGTGAATGAGTGGGTGAGTGAGTGAGTGGGTGAGTGAGTGGGTGAGTGTGTGAGTGGGTGAGTGTGTGAGTGAGTGGGCGAGTGAGTGGGTGAGTGGGTGAGTGCGTGTATGAGTGGGTGAGTGAGTGAGTGAGTGTGTGAGTAAGTGGGTGAGTGAGTGAGTGAGTGGGTGAGTGAGTGGGTGAGTGAGTGCGTGAGTGAGTGTGTGAGTGAGTGGGTGAGTGAGTGGGTGAGTGAGTGTGTGAGTGGGTGAGTGATTGAGTGGGTGAGTGGATGAGTGAGTGTGTGAGTGAGTGGGCGAGTGGGTGAGTGAGTGAGTGGGTGAGTGAGTGGGTGAGTGGGTGAGTGAGTGAGTAAGTGTGTGAGTGAGTGGGTGAGTGAGTGAGTGAATGAGTGGGTGAGTGAGTGAGTGAGTGGGTGAGTGAGTGGGTGAGTGAGCGAGTGGGTGAGTGAGTGAGTGAGTGGGTGAGTGAGTGGGTGAGTGAGTGTGTGAGTGGTTGAGTGAGTGAGTGGGTGAGTGAGTGGGTGAGTGAGTGGGTGAGTTGAGTGGGTGAGTAAGTGAGTGGGTGAGTGAGTGCGTGAGTGGTGAGTGAGTGTGTGAGTGGGTGAGTGAGTGGGTGAGTGAGCGAGTGGGTGAGTGAGTGAGTCAGTGGGTGAGTGAGTGGGTGAGTGAGTGAGTGGGTGAGTGAGTGAGTGAGTGGGTGAGTGAGTGGGTGAGTGAGTGGGTTAGTAAGTGAGTGCGTGCGTGGGTGAGTGAGTGTGTGAGTGGGTGAGTGAGTGAGTGGGTGAGTGAGTGAGTGTGTGAGTGGGTGAGTGAGTGTGTGAGTGATTGGGCGAGTGAGTGGGTGAGTGAGTGAGTGAGTGTATGAGTGGGTGAGTGAGTGGGTGAGTGATGCGTAAGTGTGTGAGTGAGTGGGTGAGTAAGTGAGTGAGTGATGAGTGGGTGAGTGAGTGAGTGAGTGGGTGAGTGAGTGGGTGAGTGAGTGAGTGAGTGTGTGAGTGAGTGAGTGAATGAGTGGGTGAGTGAGTGGGTGAGTGAGTGGGTGTTTGAGTAAGTGGGTGAGTGAGTGGGTGAGTGAGTGGGTGAATGCGTGAGTGGGTGAGTGCGTGTGTGAGTGGGTGAGTGAGTGAGTGGGTGAGTGAGTTGGTGAGTGAGTGAGTGAATGAGTGGGTGAGTGAGTGAGTGGGTGAGTGAGTGGGTGAGTGTGTGAGTGGGTGAGTGTGTGAGTGAGTGGGCGAGTGAGTGGGTGAGTGGGTGAGTGAGTGTATGAGTGGGTGAGTGAGTGAGTGAGTGTGTGAGTAAGTGGGTGAGTGAGTGAGTGAGTGTGTGAGTGAGTGAGTGGGTGAGTGAGTGGGTGAGTGAGTGCGTGAGTGAGTGTGTGAGTGAGTGGGGTGAGTGAGTGGGTGAGTGAGTGTGTGAGTGGGTGAGTGAATGAGTGGGTGAGTGGATGAGTGAGTGTGTGAGTGAGTGGGCGAGTGAGTGGGTGAGTGAGTGAGTGGGTGAGTGAGTGAGTAAGTGTGTGAGTGAGTGGGTGGTAAGTGAGTGAGTGAATGAGTGGGTGAGTGAGTGAGTGAGTGGGTGAGTGAGTGGGTGAGTGAGGCGAGTGGGTGAGTGAGTGAGTGAGTGGGTGAGTGAGTGGGTGAGTGAGTGTGTGAGTGTTGAGTGAGTGAGTGAGTGGGTGAGTGAGTGGGGTGAGTGAGTGGGTGAGTGAGTGGGTGAAGTAGTGAGTGGGTTGGAGTGAGTGAGTGAGGTGGGTGTGTGAGTGGGTGAGTGAGCGAGTGGGTGAGTGAGTGAGCCAGTGGGTGAGTGAGTGGGTGAGTGAGTGAGTGAGTGGGTGAGTGAGTGGGAGGTGAGTGGGTGAGTAAGTGAGTGCGTGAGTGGGTGAGTGAGTGTGTGAGTGGGTGAGTGAGTGAGTGGGTGAGTGAGTGAGTGTGTGAGTGGGTGAGTGAGTTGAATGAGTGTGTGAGTGAGTGAGTGAGTGGGTGAGTGAGTGGGTGAGTGAGTGGGTGAGTGAGTGAGTGTGTGAGTGTATGAGTGGGTGAGTGAGTGAGTGGGTGAGTGAGTGCGTGAGTGAGTGGGTGAGTGAGTGAGTGTGTGAGTGGGTGAGTGAGTTGGTGAGTGAGTGGGTGAGTGAGTGTGTGAGTGGGTGAGTGAATGAGTGGGTGAGTGAGTGGAGTGAGGGTGAGTTGGTGGTAAGTGAGTGAGTGAATGAGTGGGTGAGTGAGTGCTGCATGATGGGTGAGTGAGTGGTGAGTGGGTGTGAGTGGGTGAGTGAGTGGTGAGTGAGTGTTTGAGTGAGTAGGTGTTTGAGTGAGTGGGTGAGTGGGTGAGTGAGGGTGGGTGAGTGAGTGGGTGAGTGAGTGTGTGAGTGGGTGAGTGATAAGTGGGTGGGAGTGAGTGGATGAGTGAGTGTGTGGTGAGTGAGTGAGTGAATGAGTGGGTGAGTGAGTGGGTGAGTGAGTGAGTGGTGGAGTGAGTGAGTGAGGTGTGAGTGAGTGGGTGAGTGAGTGCGTGGGTGAGTGAGTGGTGAGTGAGTGAGTGAGTGAGTGGGTGAGTGAGTGGGTGAGTGAGTGGGTGAGTGGGTGAGTGAGTGGTTGAGTGAGTGGGTGGTGGGTGAGTGAGTGGGTGAGTGAGTGGGTGAGTGAGTGGGTGAGTGAGTTGTGAGTCAGTGTGTGTGAGGGTGAGTGAATGAGTGGGTGAGTGAGTGAGTGCGTGCGTGGGTGAGTGCGTGTGTGAGTGGGTGAGTGAGTGAGTGGGTGAGTGAGTGAGTGGGTGAGTGAGTTAGTGAGTGTGTGAGTGGGTGAGTGAATGTGTGAGTGAGTGGGTGAGTGAGTGTGTGAGTGAGTGGGCGAGTGAGTTGGTGAGTGGGTGATTGAGTGTATGAGTGGGTGAGTGAGTGAGTGAGTGGGTGAGTGAGTGGGTGAGTGAGTGGGTATTTGAGTAAGTGGGTGAGTGAGTGGTTGAGTGAGTGGGTGAGTGAGTGGGTGAGTGGGTGAGTGAATGAGTGGGTGAGTGAGTGAGAGTGTGAGTGAGTGAGTGAATGAGTGGGTGAGTGAGTGAGTGGGTGAGTGAGTGAGTGGGTGAGTGAGTGAGTGGTGAGTGAGTGTGAGTGAGGTGAGTGGGTGAGTGAGTGGGTGAGTGAGTGGAGTGGGTGAGTGAGTGTGTGAGTGAGTGGGTGAGTGAGTGTGGTGAGTGAGTGGGCGGGAGTGAGTGGGTGAGTGGTGTGGTGAGTGTATGAGTGGGTGAGTGAGTGA